>NC_086449.1:45111409-45432909 GCF_028390025.1 Pseudophryne corroboree | reverse complement strand
ATCAGTTTATTTTTTCAGCTGATATCTGCATATGTTAGGTCTGTCGACCTACCTTCTCTATGTTCTCTTTGTTTCTGTTTCTTTTTCTACCTCTCCTCCCCCCCTCCCCCTACTATGTATCTCTCCACTGTGCGAGAAGTCGTGTCTTCTGGGTCGGACTAAGCATTCCATATATGTTCCCAGACGATGGCGGTAGATCCTAAACTGACACATATAAAATTGGTTTCTCTTAACGTGAAGGGCCTCAATGTCCCGGAGAAACGCTCGAGGCTGCTTAGGGACCTCTTTGCATTCAGAGCTGATGTGGCGTTTTTACAGGAAACCCACTTCAAAGTGGGAGTGGCCCCGGGTCTCAAAGACCGTAACTACCCACATTCTTTCTACAACAACAACAGCAAGAGTAAATCTCTAGGAGTAGCTATTTTGCTATCTAAACGTTTGCCTTTTCAAGATATAACGTCCGAATCCTTGGGGGAGGGCAGGATACTCCTAGTGAAATGTACACTGTTCGATCAGCCATATACATTTATCAACCTATACGCTCCCAACCAATCACAACCTAGATTCTTGGTGAAGGCTCTGAATCGTGTAGCCCCCTTAATAGCGGGTATTCCAGTTATTGGAGGCGATCTTAATTGGACCCTCCAACCAGAGGTGGACATCTCTGGGGCGCCGGCGAGGCCCTCCCTAGCATCGCACCGTGGGGTGCGGCGGTCTCTCCACGACCACCAGCTGATCGACACCTGGCAGCTTCAACACCCTGGGGACAGGGACTATACGTTCTACTCCAGACCCCACGACATTTACTCCAGACTAGACTATTTCCTCCTACCTCACAGATTCCTACATTTAGTTAGGGAAACAGCTATTGGACTAATCACTTGGTCGGACCACGCTCCTGTCTACCTGACCCTGGAGACATCCCATCCACACTCCAAGCAATGTACCTGGCGGTTGAATGAACAACTTCTGATGGATACGAGGTTCCAACCCCAGCTGCTTGAGACTTTGGAGAACTATTTCCTAGATAATGAGACGCCAGATGTCTCCCGGGTCACGGTGTGGGAAGCCCACAAGTGTGTTCTACGAGGAAAGCTCATACAGCTAGGCTCCATGCTGAAAAAAGAGAGACTCGGGGAAAAGACTACCTTACTCCAGCGACTTAAGGACTTAGAGACATCACACAAAACGAACCCCTCCCCATCGGTACTGACCGCCCTGACTGAGACAAGATCTGCTCTCAACAAACTGTTGTTCGCGGACATTAAGAGGGACTACAGGCTCTGTAGAAACCGCTTCTATCAATGGGGCAACAGACCGGGGAAGCTATTGGCTAGGGCGCTCCGCGCGCAGAGGGCCACGCTATTTATACAATCGGTACAGGATGCGGCGGGGACTCGCCGCACCCTTACAAAGGACATCGCCGAAACCTTCCACGCTTACTACTCCAAATTATATAATCTTCGGCCGCTAGGAACCCCGACATCCCTGTCGACAACTCGAGACCTGGTGGAGGGATACCTTGGTGACGCAGGACTCCCTAAAATATCAGCGGATGAGAGTGCCTGGCTAGACTCCCCCTTTACCCTCCCGGAATTGGAACAAGCCCTTAAGGAAGCTCCTTCCGGAAAGAGCCCAGGCCCAGATGGCTATACAGTTTCTTATTACAAACTCTTTAAGAGCGCTCTCCTGCCCAAAATGCTACTGGCATTCAACGAGAAATCTGACGACCGAGGTTTCTCCCCTCAATCATTAGAGGCATTCATTACAGTTATACCAAAGGAAGGGAAAGACCCGGCACAATGCGCTAGTTACCGACCCATATCCCTCCTCAACACAGACGTCAAGCTGTTTGCTAAACTTATAGCAAACAGATTGAAGCTGCTACTCCCCAATATTGTGCATTCGGATCAGGTGGGTTTCATACCAGGAAGAGAGGCCCGCGATAACACCACCAAGATCATTGATTTGATACACTTGGCCTCGAGCAAAAGTGAACCGGTGGTGGTGCTTTCTACCGATGCCGAGAAGGCTTTTGACAGAGTGGATTGGACGTTCATGGAGGGGGTCCTGCGTCACCTGGGGTTGGGACCGATCAGTTTAGGGCGCATTTTAGCACTTTATAACTCCCCCTCTGCAAGGATTAAAATTAATGGAGACTTGTCCCGCCCGGTTCCGATAAGGAATGGCACTAGACAAGGATGCCCCCTCTCGCCACTAATTTTTGTCCTCTGTATGAAGGCCTTGGCGGGAGCCATTAGATTAAATCCAAACATCTCGGGACTCACGGCTGGGGGTAGAGAATTCAAACTCGCACTGTTCGCAGATGACCTGTTAGCTATCCTGTCGAACCCGGTGGTGTCCGTCCCCAACCTGATGACCGAGCTAGATAGGTACGGTTCTATGTCAAACTTCAAGATTAATCTCTCCAAGTCAGTGGCAGTGAATGTGTCACTGGCCTCCCAAGCTCTTGATAATCTTAAACAATCCTTCCCCTTCCACTGGCATCCCTCTAGCTTCAAATACTTGGGGATCACACTCCATAAAGACTTATCACGCCTTTTTGACGAAAATTTCAAAAAACTACTGACCTCACTCCGTTCTGAGTTCCGGGATTGGGGCAACAAAAGACTGTCCTGGTTGGGGAGGCTTAGTGTCATCAAAATGAATGTTCTGCCGAGGGTCCTTTATCTCCTCCAGGCGCTCCCGATATCCATTCCCAAAGCATGGTTCAGAGACTTACATAATTCGGTGAGGGACTTCGTCTGGGGAGATAAACGACCTCGTTTCCGGCACGACATCCTTTTTCGCCCTAAACACAAGGGGGGTCTTCAGTTGCCGCACTTTACTCTGTACTATGAGGCCATTATTCTCCACCGAATCATGGAATGGTCGCGCCCACATGACATAAAACAGTGGGTTCATATCGAGGGAACGGTGATGCCTGCCCCCATTGCATACTACCCCTGGCACTCAAGGCTGCCACGTGTGGATCACCCTACTATTGGCCCTACACTTACACGCTGGGGAAGACTTAGGGTACTACCACACATATCTTCTAAATATTCCCCTCTGACTCCATTGTTCAACAACCCAGATTTCCCACCGGCTGCCTCAGGCCTGGGATTCGACTCTTGGAAAAGGGCGGGGGTGACACGTGTCGGCGGGCTGGTGGAACGTGGAGAGATGGTCCCTTTCCCCTTACTGCAATCCAAGTGGAACCTATCGCCTTCAGAGATCTGGAAATATCTCCAATTAAAACATTTTGCCATGGGGAGCGCTATACGCCCGAGCCTGAGTAGATCATTAACAGCTTTTGAGAGCCTCTGCCTGGAGCCTTCTCGCCCACCACACTTCCTCTCAAGGTGCTATCGAATACTGCTTGAGAATAAATTCCCAGATCTACCCAAATATGCTAGAGACTGGGGCCATGACGTGCAGATAGACTTGTCGGAGGAGGACTGGGAGAAGAGCTTTCAAGCCACCTTCGCCAGCTCCTCTAGTTATTCAGTCCTTGAGACGCACTTTAAAGTCCTGTCTCGCTGGTATAGGTGCCCCCAAACATTAGCTAAAATGTTTCCCAATGTAACAGATGCGTGTTGGAGATGTAGCAATCATCCGGGCTCCCCGATGCACATCTGGTGGAGCTGCCCCGAGCTTCGTCCCTTCTGGGATAAGGTTATAGCAATTTCAAAATTGATAGTGGATCCGGGGGTTCCTTCGGAGCCTACTTTCTGGCTTCTCAACTGTACTTCATGGCCCCTGTCAACATATAAAAAATTTATATTAAAATTTCTCAATAGCGCAGCCAAAGCGGTCATTCCGGTTCACTGGCGATCGACTCCTCCTCCTACCGTGAAGGAGTGGATCGCCAGAGTAGATTGGTATATGACTATGGAGGAATTGCGGGTGACACCGGAGACGAACCAGAGATTCACGACTACTTGGTCCCCTTGGCTCGAATTTAAGGCCTCACAAGCTTACTCGACATTGCTGTAGCGACCTAGACCATTTACTTTGATCCCCTACCCGGGCTCCCCCGCTGTCCTCCTGGGAACGATTGGAGCTAGAAACGTATACCTCAGACCCCCGACCAGACTAGACACAGAAGATTCGCTGTGTCCTCCCCTCCCCCCTTCTTCCCCCCGTCTTCTCAGACTCTCTAACCCCCCCCCCCCCCCTTTTTTTCTTTTTTCCTTTTTCTTTTCTCTTCTTCCTCTCCACTCTGTACTCTTCTGTAAAGTTTTCTGGAACTGTTTTAAAAATTGGAAATGCTTTATTGAGGCAGCAAGCATCTAGAACGGCCTGAAGCGACTTTAAATTTCAGATAAGGCCCTAGCTGGGGTGTTCCCCAACAGCAGGCCATGTTAAGTTCATAAACAGTCATTGCTTATATCAATTGGATTTATTGACATTTGAATTGTATATGCTGTCTTCTATTACTCGCTGTAATATGTTCTTACCCTTAACCAATAAACATTTATTGAAAAAAAAAAAAAATACAATACTGTGTTATATTACATAACAGAAGCACAACTTAGACATAGAGGAGTATGTATGTGTTCATTTACCTGATTAGAAAATTTAGAAAAGGTGGCCTGTGAGATAGCAATTACATCGCCAGTCACAGCCTGAAAGCTACCAGTAGCCATAAAGTGCAACACAGCCAGGAGTTTGTCCAGGCCTGAGACAGAGCGAGAGCGTGCTGTCTCAGGGTCTAGGTCCAGTTTGACAAGGTCATACAGAGGGGAAATGATGTTTGTATGTAGCCAGAACATCTGTATGAGCTGGTCATCGGCCAGCGCGTTAAAGTTTAAACACCCCCTAAAAAAACGAGTCCTGCGCAGCCTCCGCGGAACCTTGACAACCTGCTGACCATGTGGGTCATTCCGAGTTGTTCGCTCGTTATTTTTTTGTCGCAACGGAGTGATTAGTCGCTAATGCGCATGCGCAATGTCCGCAGTGCAACTGCGCCAAGTAAATTTGCTATGCAGTTAGGAATTTTACTCACGGCATTACGAGGCTTTTTCTTCGTTCAGGCGATCGTAGTGTGATTGACAGGAAGTGGGTGTTTCTGGGCGGAAACAGGCCGTTTTATGGGCGTATGGGAAAAAACTCTACCGTTTCTGGGAAAAACGCGGGAGTGGCTGGAGAAACGGAGGAGTGTCTGGGCGAACGCTGGGTGTGTTTGTGACGTCAAACCAGGAACGACAAGCACTGAACTGATCGCACTGCACAGAGAAGTCTTTTCGCAATATTGCGAATCTTTCGTTCGCAATTTTGATAAGCTAAGATTCACTCCCAGTAGGCGGCGGCTTAGCGTGTGCAAAGCTGCTAAAAGCAGCTTGCGAGCGAACAACTCGGAATGACCCCCCATGTTCAGTTTCGTGGCCCAGGTTTATAGTAGCCTGCTGGAGCACTCTGAGGTATCCCACAGGCAAAAAAAAAAAAACAGTACTACACACGGCAGCAGCCATTTCAGAGTGAGAGATGTTAAAAATGTGCTTGTTTCCCTTTTAAAGGACCCAAAATGAAGGTGTGATTAATGTAGAATTGTAAACACATGTAAACACGCTTCTCAAAAGCAGGTCTACTTTTTTCCAGCCTTTTTTTATGAATCGTTTTTTTTTCCGGACGAAAATGCATTTTCACGGTATAGATTTCAAATACGAATACATAGTAAATGACCGAGTTCTATACCTAAACAGCCGCGTTTGACCGATGGTGTATTCATTCGTATTTTTTGTAATTGAACTTCTAAAAAAATACGAATGCCCTCATCACTGCCGAGATTTGAGTTTAGTAAATTCCTGAGATGACACTTTGAAGAAAAAACACCAAATCGTTCAAAATCGAAAAAAATCGGGAGCTTAGTAAATATACCCCCAGGTTTTAATAGTTTGATTATTTGAGACAGGATCAAAGAAGCTGCGGTTCTTGGTCAAAGGCAAAATCATATCTATTTCTTGTTGTCAGCAAAAAATTCTCCCAAACGCAATTGTCTTCTTATTTTGTATTGATCGATACCCACTGAAATTGTTTATGTCTATCAAAGGAAAAAATGATAAACCCTTTTTCAATAATGAGATCTCACTAAGAGACTGCATATGGGTAGAAAAAAAAAAAAAAAAAGATCAGAATTTACTTCCTGCCTTATATCCACCCCTCCTCAGGTGTGGACTGTGTCTCTTGGTGGAACTACGGTATTTAATGATTTTTTGCTGTGGCTTGTACCATGCTACCTAGGCCTCGCTCATCTAGGCTTCTATATATATATAACTAGCTATAGCAGAAGGACCACTTTTATGAGTGACATTTCTATGATGATGTTGTCTGAGCAGGGTACATCATATACCATACTTCCCAACATGACCCTCTCCAGGAAGGGCAGAATGCTCTGCTCCTGGACTTCCCTGTAAATGTATGATTGCCATCCCCTGGTGTTAAAACACCTTTCTTATCCATTAAGGATTAAGAGAAAAGTCCAGGAGCAGAGCATTTTGTCCCTCCTGGAGAAGGTCATGTTGGGAGATATGATAAACCATATTAAAGGTCTTGATCCATAGATTTGTAGAAAAATATTGGTGTTGTAATTGGTCGATTTGTTTTGGAGATATGTGGCAAAACGTTTACAATGCATCATCATTGTGCTCTGGAAAATGTGACAGTTGGTGAACTGTGCCTATGCACCTGCTGGGTGACCTGACACATGTGACCTGCTGGGTGGTCTCTAAACTGTGACAGTTAGATGCCTTGACAAAGACCCGTATCGGGACTGAAACGCGTTGGTGGCTGGTGGAATGGTCACTAAGGATGACAGAGTCCTGTGTCTATTTGGAGGCAGTGCAGGAGATTGGCAGCCACTGCACTCTTGGAGTCTGCTGTGAGAGAGCAGCAAACAGGATAACCGGGGCGGGCAGGCATTAACCAGCAGTACAATCACATCTAAAAAGCTGTAGAGAGCAGTTGATAGCGTGGCTGTACAAAGAGCCGTCAGCTGGTGGCACTGCCATGTCCAGTAACTGTGGTGAGAGCCATCAGCCAGTGGTATAGCTGTGTTTAACTACGGTGGGGGAGCAGCTACAAGCGGGACTGCGCGCTAAACAAATTAAATTTGGAAAACCTGCGGTGTAATCGAGCAGGAATCCCAGGAATAGGATCTTCCTGTAAGATGTCTATAGGACTTCCAGAGGCTCGGTGAGCTCCCCTTTATTTAATTTGCTGTGAATCTATACAGGTGTCTCCAATGTGACTATTAGTACTGGGTGCTTGTGAATCCTGCTAAATTTTTAGGTTAGGTTCAGGCTGCGGGGTGGCGGAAGGTAAGAGTTTGGATACGGGGGGGGGGGGGGTAGGGTAAGGTAGTAGGGAGGGTGGGTTAGAGTAAGGCTGCAGATAGGGAGGGTTAGGAGGTAGAGGGAAGAGTCACCTCACCTAGCAGGTGTCGGGATTCTGCACCTCGGGATGCCGCTGTTTGTACTCTGACCACTGTCATTACCATCCCCTTCCTGTGCAGTGGCGGATTTAGCGGGGGGGACGATTAGGGTGAACGCCTCCCCTACACTGTACGGATGGGCGTGTCCCGCCGCGGTGTTGGGAACGGACTGGAGAGCAGTGCAGCGCGGCGGGGGAAGGGGAGAGAGAGCGGAAGAGTGACACAGTGCAGCAGCAGCCAATCTGTCCGTCATGACGAGCGTACAGGGAGGAGGGGGCTGGGTCAGAACAGAGGCCGGTGGGGACAGGCTACAGTGATTGTGTACACTGCTGCCTCTGCCATCCCTTCTCTGTCTCCTCATGCTGCAGTGTGCGGGCCGACAGACTCCAAAATACAGTAGGTGTCAGCATGTCTGCCCCCCTACTAGCTAAAGTGTATGCCATGTCTCCTCCATCCCTCCCCTCCAAGCTAAAGTGTGTGTGCGTGCCATGCCATCCCCCCATTTCCTCCTAGCTAAAGCGTGTGTGCCATGTCTCCGCCCTCTTCTCCTAGCTAAAGTGTTTGCCTCCTCTTGTACAGTCCTAGTTGCCCCCCCCCCCCCACTGGCTAAAGTGTGTGTCTGCTCTTGTAGCGTCCCAGGCCTCAGTGTGTATGTCACTATGACCCTCCAAGACAGGGACAGCTCGACGGCCATTTGAGTGGAGTGGCGGGACACATGACCGCTCTGGCAGAGGACCTCCAGTCCAGAAGCGGACCTTGGACAGCGAGACCTGGGTCAAAGAGCCGCAGGCACGCAGCTTGGGGTGAGATACTGTTTAAGCCCTTCCGCTGCAATACTCTGCCTAATGGAGTAAAGAAGGGGGCAGGGTCCCCTGTGGTTTTTGCCTTGTTGCCCCAGTGTAAGTTAATAAGTGGGTAGGACTCCCCTTGTCCCCAGTGCCTGCATTATTTTGGCTCATACCATGTACTGTAATGTGAATTTCGGCTCATACCGTGTACTGTAATGTGAATTTTGGCTCATACCGTGTGCTATAATGTGAATTTCGGCTCATTCTGTGTGCTATAATGTGAATTTCAGCTCATTCTCTGTGCTATACTGTGAATTTCAGCTCATACTGTGTGCTATACTGTGAATTTCGGCTCATTTTCTGTGCTGTAACGTGAATTTCGGCTCATTCTGTGTGCTATAATGTAAATTTTGGTTCATTCTGTGTGCTATAATGTGAATTTTGACTCATTCTGTGTGCTATAATGTTAATTTCAGCTAATACAGTGTGCTATAATGTGAATTTTTGCTCATACAGTGTGCTATAATGTGAATGTTGGCTCATTCTGTGTGCTATAATGTGAATTTTGACTCATTCTGTGTGCTATAATGTGAATTTCAGCTAATACAGTGTGCTATAATGTGAATTTTTGCTCATACAGTGTGCTATAATGTGAATTTCGGCTCATTCTGTGTGCTATAATGTAAATTTTGGCTCATTCTGTGTGCTATAATGTGAATTTCGACTCATTCTGTGTGCTATAATGTGAATTTCTGCTCATTCTGTGTGCTATAATGTGAATTTCGGCTCATTCTGTGTGCTATAAAGTGAATTTCAGCTCATTCTGTGTGCTATAATGTGAATTTCGGCTCATACCGTATGCTATAATGTGAATTCTGGCTCATTCTGTGTGCTATAATGTGAATTTTGGCTCATACCGTGTGCTATAATGTGAATTTCGGCTCATACCGTGTGCTATAATGTGAATTTTGCCTCATTCTGTGTGCTATAATGTGAATTTTGGCTCATTCTGTGTGCTATAAAGTGAATTTTGGCTCATTCTGTGTGCTATAATGTGAATTTCGTCTCATACCGTGTGCTATAATGTGAATTTCAGCTCTTTCTGTGTGCTATAATGTGAATTTTGGCTCATACCGTGTGCTATAATGTGAATTTTGGCTCATTCTGTGTGCTATAATGTGAATTTCAGCTCATACCGTGTGCTATAATGTGAATTTCGGCTCATACCGTGTACTATAATGTGAATTTCGGCTCATTTTGTGTGCTATAATGTGAATTTTGGATCATTCCGTGTGCTATAATGTGAATTTCGGCTCATACCGTGTGCTATAATGTGAATTTCGGCTCATACTGTGTGGTATAATGTGAATTTCGGCTCATACCGTGTGCTATAATGTGAATTTCGCCTCATTCTGTGTGCTATAATGTGAATTTTGGCTCATTCTGTGTGCTATAAAGTGAATTTCGGTACATACCTTGCACTATAATGTGAATTTCGGCTCATACCGTGTGCTATAATGTGAATTTCGGCTCATTTTGTGTGCTATAATGTGAATTTTGGCTCATTCCGTGTGCTATAATGTGAATTTCGTCTCATACCGTGTGCTATAATGTGAATTTCAGCTCATACTGTGTGGTATAATGTGAATTTCGGCTCATACCGTGTGCTATAATGTGAATTTCGCCTCATTCTGTGTGCTATAATGTGAATTTTGGCTCATTCTGTGTGCTATAAAGTGAATTTTGGCTCATTCTGTGTGCTATAATGTGAATTTCGGCTCATACCGTGTGCTATAATGTGAATTTCAGCTCATTCTGTGTGCTATAATGTGAATTTCGGCTCATACCGTGTGCTATAATGTGAATTTCGGCTCATACCGTGTGCTATAATGTGAATTTTGGCTCATTTTGTGTGCTATAATGTGAATTTCGGCTCATACCGTGTGCTATAATGTGAATTTCGGCTCATACTGTGTGGTATAATGTGAATTTCGGCTCATACCGTGTGCTATAATGTGAATTTCGCCTCATTCTGTGTGCTATAATGTGAATTTTGGCTCATTCTGTGTGCTATAAAGTGAATTTTGGCTCATTCTGTGTGCTATAATGTGAATTTCGGCTCATTCTGTGTGCTATGCAGGAATGGTGATTCGCCAGTCTGTATCACTAGTGCGCAGGGTTCTCTCCACTAACTGGCAACATTTTACTAGTAATGGCAACAATAGGAAATTTTAGAAGTGAAAGGGAAGGTCATTTATAAGTGGGATGAGCTATGATTAGGGGGAGGAGTCATAATTCTTAAACAGTTCCCCCTAAAAGTTAAGTCTAGATCCGCCACTCTTCACATGTGGCGTGCATAAACATGGGTGGTCTTCAGTTTGTGGGCTGTCGGGATCCCAGCCACAGTATACCGGCGCCGGAATCCCGACAGCCGGCATACTGACACTTTTTTTTCCCTCTTGGGGGTCTACGACCCCCCTGGAGGGAAAATAAATAGCGTGGAACATGTAGCGTGCCACCGTGCCCGCAGCGAGTCCGCAAGGGACTCATTAGTGTTTGCCACACTGTCGGTATGCCGGCGCCGGTATGCTGGTCGCTGGGAGCCCGGCCGCTGGCGTCCCATACTACACCCCATAAACCTATATAGTGGAGATGAGCAGCACTCACAGGACTTCTCAGCAATGGCAATAATAGGATTCTAATTACCTACTGGTAAATCCTTTTCTTGTAGTCCATAGAGGATGCTGTGGTCCATATTAGTACCATGAGGTATAGATGGGTCCACCAGAAGCCATTGGCACTTTAAGAGTTTATTAGTGTGGGCAGGCTCCTCCCTCTATGCCCCTCCTACCATACTCAGTCTAGAAACTGTGCCCGAGGAGACGACATACTTTGAGAGAAGGAAATTCACAGCAGTGGCGAGATTCATACCAGGGCACACAGCAGGCAAATCCCAGCATCCTCTACGGACTACGAGAAAAGGATTTACCGTTCAGATAATTAAAATCCTTTTTTCTCTTACATCCTAGAGGATGCTGGGGTCCATATTAGTACCATGGGGATGTACCAAAGCTCCCATAATGGGAGGGAGAGCGCGGAGGCTCCTGCAAGACTGCTTGACCAAACGTGAGGTCATCAGAGGCCAAAGTATCGAACTTGTAAAACTTAGCAAACATGTTCGACCCAGACCAAGAAGCTGCTCGGCAAAGCTGTACAGCCGAGACACCCCGGGCAGCCGCCCAGGAAGAGCCCACCTTATGAGTATAGTGGGCCTTTACAGATTTTGGACACGGCAATCCTGCCATAGAATATGCATGCTGGATGGTGAACCTGATCCAGAGTGAAATCGACTGCTTAGAAGCAGGACACCCAATTTTCTTGTGATCATAGAGGACAGAGAGTCAGATTTTCTATGACGAGCTGTCCTCTTAACATAAATTTTTAAAGCCCTCACAACATCCAAGATCTTTGAAGCAATTGAGGAGTCAGTAGCCACTGGCACCACAATAGGTTGGTTGATATGAAAAGCTGATACAACCTTAGGCAGGAACTATGGACGCGTCCTGAGTTCCGCCCTATCTTCATGGAAGATCAGATAGGGACTTTTACAAGACAAAGCCCCCAATTCCGACACGCGTCGAGCAGAAGCTAAGGCCAACAAAGTGACTGCCTTCCATGTGAGAAACTTGATTTCAGCCTCCTGCAGAGGCTTAAACCAATCCGATTGCTGTAACTGCAACACCACATGAAGATTCCAGAGTGCTGTTGGCACCACAAAGGAAGGCTGGATGTGCAGAACCCCTTTCAAAAAGGTCTGAGCCTCAGGGAGGACAGCCAATTGTTTTTGGAAGAAAATGAACAAAGCTGAGATCTGGACCTTGATGGAGCCCAACCTCAGGCCCATATCCACACCTGCATGCAGGAAAAGGAGAAAACGTCCAAGTTGAAACTCCACCGCAGGAAATTTCTTGGATTCACACCAAGAAACATATTTTTTCCAAATGTGATGATAATGTTTAAACGTTACCCCCTTCCTGGCCAGTATCAGGGTAGGACTAACCTCACTCGGGATACCCTTCCGAGCTAAGATCTGGCGCTCAACCGCCATGCCGTCAAACGTAGCCGTGGTAAGTCTTGATAAGCAAACGGCCCCTGCAGTAGCAGATCCTCCCAAAGAGGTAAGGGCCTTGGCTCTTCCAACAGAAGATCCAGCAGATCCCTGTACCAAGCCCTCCTTGGCCAGTCCGGAGCAATGAGGATTGGCAGAACCTTTGTTCTTTTTACAAGTTGAAGAACTCTTGGTATCAGAGGAAGTGGAGGGAACACATACACTGACGTGAACACCCACGGTGTTACCAGTGCGTCCACCGCCACTGCCTGCGGGTCTCTCGACCTGGAACAGTACCTCCGCAGCTTCTTGTTGAGGCAGGAGGCCACCATGTCTATGTGAGGAACCCCCCACCAATCAGTTTCCTCCTCGAACACCTCCGGATGGAGGCCCCACTCTCCTGGATGGAGATCATGTCTGCTGAGGAAGTCTGCTTCTCAGTTGTCTACTCTCAGAATGAAGATTGCTGACATCGCCACCACTTGTCTTACTGCCCAAAGGAGGATTCTTGACACCTCTGACATTGCAGCCCTGCTCTTCGATCCACCTTGTCGGTTTATGTAGGCCACTGTGGTCATGTTGTCCGACAGCACCTGAACAGCCCGATTCTGTAGGTGTGCTGCTTGCAGAAGGCCATTGTATACGGCCCTTAGCTCCAGGATGTTTATTAGGAGTGGGTATTCTTGATTCGACCACCTTCCTTGGAAGGTTTCCCCCTGAGCGACTGCTCCCCAACCTCTTAGACATGCATCTGTGGTTAGAAGGATCCAGTCTTGAACTCCGAACCTTCGGCCTTCCAGATGGTGTGGTAGTTGTAGGCACCAGAGAAGTGAAATCCTGACTTTCGGTGACAGACGTATCCTTTGGTGCATATGTAGGTGAGATCCCAACCACTGGTCCAAGAGATCCAGCTGAAAGGATCGAGCATGAAACCTTCCGTACTGTAGAGCCTCGGAGGAGGCAACCATCTTCCCCAGAAATCGGATGTCCTGATGAACCGATACCCGGGTAGGCTTCAAGACTTCCCGGACCATTGTTTAAATCACCAATGCTTTCTCCACTGGTATAAAAGGAAAGGACTGTGACGTGGCTGGTGTGAAAGGCTTCTTCATAGCCGGTGCAGCTGAGGGGAGAAAAGGAGACTTACCCGCGGTAGCCGTGGCATTCCACGCATCCAGCGCCTCCCCAAAGAGAGCCTGACCTGTATAGGGTAGGCCCGCCACACTTTTCCTGGATTCCGCGTCCGCAGACCATTGGCGCAGCCAGAGACCCCAGCGAGCTGAGACGGACATGGAGGAAATCCCCGCAGCCATGGAACCCAGGCCCTTCATGGAATCTACCAGGAACCCTGCAGAATCCTGAATATTACATAAAAAAAATCAACGTCACCTTTATCCATCTTAGTCAAGTCCTCCTGCAGAGTGATTGACCATCTGGCTATAGCTTTAGAAATCCATGCACAGGCAATAGTAGGACACAGTATAGCCCCTGAGGCCATGTATATGGATTTGAGCGTAGCATCCACCTTGCGATCTGCCGGATCCTTCAACGTGGTAGATCCCGGGACTGGTAAAACCACCTGTTTTGACAGCCTAGAGACAGAGGTGTCAACTATCGGCGGAGACTCCCACTTCTTTCTATCTTCCTCTGGGAAGGGAAAAGCAACCACGACCCTTTTAGGGATCGAGAATTTTTTCTCCAGGTTTTCCCAGGCTTTTTTAAAAGATAGCATTTAATTCCTTTGATGCTGGGAAGGTGAGAGGGGCTTTTTTACTGTCCGTGAAAAAGGCCTCCTCAACCTGCTCAGGAGTTGTGTCAGAAATGAAATGTGCAACACATCCCATACGGCCTCAATCATCAACTGCACCCCCTTTGCAAGTGATGCCGTCCCCCTCAACACATCCCCGCCACCGTCTGCAGTGTCAGAATCGGTGTCCGTGTCATCCTGCATAATCTTGGCAAGTGCACGTTTGTTAGAATGTACCGCAGGGGACCCCGAGGAAGCAGTATCAGACCATACAGCCATAGAGGATTGCAATACCTGAGTTGCATGCTCAGTTCTAGTAACCCTCTCAGAAATCTGAGAAATAGTCCCCATAAGAGAGGCTAACCACTCCGGTTCTCTAGCTGGGATCTGCGCTACAACAGTGCAATCCTGATTACATGGGATGGGATCTTCCTGAGAAGATAAATCCTCTGCAGCATATGAAACAGAGTATCTAGACATGTTTGCTGATACACCCCATATACACACAGGGGACAGGGCAGACAGAGTTTCCCCCCCAAGAATGGCAGAGAGACACAGAGATTGGAGCCAACCCACACACAGCGCTATTGCAGGTATAGGGAGACCCTAAACCAGCGCTGACTGTGTCCGTTAATAGGTGACACAGACTTTACACAGCCTCCCCTCCCTTCTACAACCCCCTGGTTCTGTACAGATAGCTGGAGTTGCACTGGAGAGACCGATCTTCCACTTGCATCCGACAGCAGGCAGGAAAATGGCGCTGAAACGCTGCTGGATCCGCTCTGAGGAGAAGCTCCGCCCCCTTAATGGAGCTGTCTTCCCGCTCTTCTTAGATTATACTGGCCTGAGGTTTTTGTGTACTAGCTGAGATCCGCAGACCCCGACAGGCTGAAATGGTCAGTGTAGGGTCAGGCGTTGGCTCAGGCGCCTCTCACTGTACCGCACCTATGTTCAGCTGAGCCGTCCGGGAGCGCAGTTAATACCCTGAATCCGCCATCTTCACCCCTTGTTAGGGGTGACTCACTCGCCACACTCCAGCTCTGCAAGTGGGTGGCTGCATGTTGCTGGGGCGAGCGTTCTCCTGTGGCTGGGAGCGATCTATCCCCTCTGGAGCTCAATGTCCAGTCAGCGGAGAAAGTGGCTCAGACCCCACAGGGCGGACACTGCTCTCCCCTCCCCCTCAGTCCCTCGATGCAGGGAGGCTGTTGCCAGCTGCCTCCCTGCAAAATAAAAAACTCTAAGAAAATAAGAATTTACTCACCGGTAATTCTATTTCTCGTAGTCCGTAGTGGATGCTGGGGACTCCGTAAGGACCATGGGGAATAGACGGGCTCCGCAGCAGATTGGGCACTCTAAAGAAAGATTAGGTACTATCTGGTGTGCACTGGCTCCTCCCTCTATGCCCCTCCTCCAAACCTCAGTTAAGGAAACTGTGCCCGGAAGAGCTGACATTACAAGGAAAGGATTTGGAATCCCGGGTAAGACTCATACCAGCCACACCGATCACACCGTACAACTTGTGATAACTATACCCAGTTAACAGTATGAACAACAACTGAGCCTCACGAACAGATGGCTCATAACAATAACCCTTTATTAAGTAATAACTACATACATGTATTGCAGAAAGTCCGCACTTGGGATGGGCGCCCAGCATCCACTACAGACTACGAGAAATAGATTTACCGGTAAGTAAATTCTTATTTTCTCTAACGTCCTTCGTGGATGCTGGGGACTCCGTAAGGACCATGGGGATTATACCAAAGCTCCCAAACGGGCGGGAGAGTGCGGATGACTCTGCAGCACCGAATGGGCAAACACAAGGTCCTCCTCAGCCAGGGTATCAAACCTGTAGAATTTAGCAAAAGTGTTTGAACCCTACCAAGTAGCAGCTCGGCAAAGCTGTAATGCCGAGACCCCTCGGGCAGCCGCCCAAGAAGAACCCACCTTCCTTGTGGAATGGGCTTTCACTGATCTCGGATGCGGCAACCCAGCCGCAGAATGAGCCTGCTGAATCGTGTTACAGATCCAGCGAGCAATAGTTTGCTTTGAAGCCGGAGCACCCAGCTTGTTGAATGCATACAGGATAAACAGCGAGTCAGTTTTCCTGACTCCAGCCGTTCTGGATACATAAATCTTCAAAGCCCGGACTACGTCCAGCAACTTTGAGTCCTACAAGTCACGAGTAGCCGCAGGCACCACAATAGGTTGGTTCAAATGAAAAGATGATACCACCTTTGGCAGGAATTGCGGACGAGTCCGCAATTCTGCCCTGTCCATATGGAAAACCAGATAGGGGCTTTTACATGACAAAGCTGCCAATTCTGACACACGCCTAGCCGAAGCCAAGGCCAACAGCATGACCACTTTCCATGTGAGATACTTGAGCTCCACGGTCTTCAGTGGCTCAAACCAGTGGGATTTCAGGAAATCCAACACCACATTAAGATCCCAAGGTGCCACTGGTGGCACAAAAGGGGGCTGAATATGCAGCACTCCCTTAACAAACGTCTGAACCTCAGGCAGTGAGGCCAGTCCTTTTTGAAAGAAAATGGATAGGACCGAAATCTGGACCTTTATGGACCCCAATTTTAGGCCCATATTCACTCCTGACTGAAGGAAGTGCAGGAATCGACCTAGCTGGAATTCTTCTCTAGGGGCCTTCCTGGCCTCACACCAAGCAACATATTTTCGCCATATACGGTGATAATGCTTTGCTGTCACGTCCTTCCTAGCCTTTATCAGCGTCGGAATAACTTAATCCGGAATGCCCTTTTCTGCTAGGATCCGGCGTTCAACCGCCATGCCGTCAAACGCAGCCGCGGTAAGTCTTGGAACAGACAGGGCCCCTGTTGCAACAGGTCTTGTCTGAGAGGTAGAGGCCACGGGTCCTCTGTGAGCATCTCTTGCAGTTCTGGGTACCAAGTCCTTCTTGGCCAATCCGGAATCACGAGTATTGTTCTCACACCTCTTTTTCTTATGATTCTCAGCACCCTGGGTATGAGAGGAAGAGGAGGAAACACATATACCGACTGGAACACCCACGGTGTCACTAGAGCGTCCGCCGCTATCGCCTGAGGGTCCCTTGACCTGGCGCAATACCTTTTTAGCTTTTTGTTGAGGCGGGACGCCATCATGTCCACCTGCGGCAGTTCCCATCGATTTGCAATCTGTGTGAAGACTTCTTGATGAAGTCCCCACTCTCCCGGGTGGAGGTCGTGTCTGCTGAGGAAGTCTGCTTCCCAGTTGTCCACTCCCGGAATGAACACTGCTGACAGTGCTTGCACGTGATTCTCCGCCCAACGAAGAATCCTGGTGGCTTCCACCATTGCCACCCTGCTTCTTGTGCCGCCCTGGCGGTTTACATGTGCGACCGCAGTGATGTTGTCTGACTGAATCAGCACTGGTTGGTCTCGAAGCAGAGGCTCCGCTTGACTCAGGGCGTTGTATATTGCCCTTAACTCCAGGATATTGATGTGCAGACAAGTCTCCTGACTTGACCACAGCCCTTGGAAGTTTCTTCCCTGAGTGACTGCCCCCCACCTTCGGAGGCTTGCATCTGTGGTTAACAGGACCCAGTCCTGTATGCCGAACCTGCGGCCCTCGAGGAGGTGAGCACTTTGCAGCCACCAGAGAAGAGACACCCTGGCCCTGGGGGACAGGGTGAGCATCCGATGCATCTGAAATTGCGATCCGGACCACTTGTCCAGCAGATCCCACTGAAAGATCCTCGCAAGGAACCTGCCGAAGGGAATGGCTTCGTATGACGCCACCATCTTTCCCAGGACTCGCGTGCAGTGATGCACCGATACCTGTTTTGGTCTTAGGAGGCCTCTGACCAGAGTTACGAGCTCCTGAGCCTTCTCCTCCGGGAGAAACACCTTCATCTGGTCTGTGTCCAGAATCATGCCCAGGAAGGGCAGACGCGTCGTAGGAATCAGCTGCGACTTTGGAATGTTCAGGATCCAGCCGTGCCTGTCGCAATACCTCCTGAGAGTGTGCCACGTTGATCAGCAACTGCTTCCTGGATCTCGCCTTTATGAGGAGATCGTCCAAGTATGGGATAATTGTAACTCCTTGCTTCCGAAGGAGCACCATCATCTCCGCCATAACCTTGGTAAATATTCTTGGTGCTGTGGACAGGCCAAACGGCAGCGTCTGGAATTGGTAATGACAGTCCTGTACCACAAACCTGAGGTACTCCTGATGAGGAGGATAAATAGGGACATGCAAGTAAGCATCCTTGATGTCCAGAGACACCATAAAATCCCCCTCTTCCAAGCTCGCAATGACCGCCCTGAGCGATTCCATTTTGAACTTGAATTTCCTCAGATAAATGTTCAGGGACTTCAAATTTAAAATGGGTCTGACCGAACCGTCCGGTTTCGGTACCACAAACATGGTGGAGTAGTAGCCCCTTCCTTGTTGAAGAAGGGGAACCTTTACTATCACCTGCTGGAGATAAAGTTTGTGAATTGCCGCCAACACTACCTCCATCTCCATGGGGGAAGCTGGCAAGGCTGATTTCAGGAAACGTTGAGGGGGCGTCACTTCGAATTCCAGCTTGTATCCCTGCGACACCACTTGTATCGCCCAAGGATCCACCTGTGAACAAACCCACTGGTGGCTGAAATTTTTGAGACGCGCCCCCATCGCTCCTGGCTCCGCCTGTGGAGCCCCAGCGTCATGCGGTGGATTTAGTGGAAGCCGGGGAGGATTTGTGTTCCTGGGAACTAGCTGCATGATGCAGCTTTTTTCCTTTTCCCTTGCCTCTGGCAACAAAGGACGCACCCCTGACCGTCTTGCTTTTTTGCGAACGAAAGGACTGCATTTGATAATACGGTGCTTTCTTAGGCTGTGAGGAAACAAATGGCAAGAATTTTGACTTCCCATTTGTAGCTGTGGAAACCAGGTCCGAGAGACCGTCCACAAACAATTCCTCACCCTTTATACGGCAGAACCTCCATATGCTTTTTAGAATCAGCATCCCCTGTCCATTGCCGAGTCCATAAGACCCTTCTGGCAGAAATGGACATTGCGTTTACTCTAGAGCCCAGTAAGCAAATGTCCCTCTGGGCATCCCGCATATATAGGACGGCGTCTTTGATATGCCCTAGAGTTAGTAAAACAGTGTCTCTGTCCAGAGTATCTAACTCTTCCGACAGAGTATCTGTCCATGCTGCTACAGCGCTACACATCCAGGCCGAAGCAATGGCTGGCCTCAGGAGAGTACCAGAATGTGTATACACAGACTTCAGGATAGCTTCCTGCTTTCTATCCGCAGGATCCTTTAGGGCGGCCGTATCCTGGGACGGCAGGGCCACCTTCTTAGATAAGCGTGTTAACGCCTTGTCTACCCTGGGAGAGGATTCCCAGCGTAACCTATCCGCTGGCGGGAAGGGATATGCCATAAGTAATCTCTTGGAAATTATTACCTTCCTTTCAGGGAATTCCCAGGCTTTTTCACATAATTAATTTAATTCATGTGAAGGGGGAAAAGTCACTTCTTGTTTTTTCTCCCCAAACATATGAATCCTCTTGTCAGGGACAGGGTTTTCCTCAGAAATGTGCAACACATCCTTCATTGCTATAATCATGTAGCGGATGGCTTTAGTCATTTTAGGCTGCAACTTGGCCTCATCGTCGTCGACACTGGAGTCAGACTCTGTGTCGACATATGTGTCGACTAAATGGGATAGTGGACGTTTCTGAGACCCTGACGGCCTCTGAGCCGAGGGATCAGACCCTGGGTGAGACCCAGACTGTCCCAAGGCCTCAGTTTTGTCCAACCTTTTATGTAAGGCGCTTACATTATCATTTAACACCTTCCACATATCCATCCAATCAGGTGTCGGTGCCGTCAGCGGTGACCCCACATTCATATGCACTTGCTCTGCCTCCACGAATCCTTCCTCATCAAACATGTCGACACAGACGTACCGACACACCGCACACACACAGGGAATGCTCTGACTGAGGACAGGACCCCACAAAGGCTTTTGGGGAGACAGAGAGAGAGAGTATGCCAGCACACACCTTAGCGCTATATATAACCCAGGGATTACACTACAACTCAGTGTTTACCCAGTAGCTGTTGTATGTACAATTTTGCGCCTAAATTTATGTGCCCCCCCCGCCCCCCCTCTTATCACCCCTTGTGCACCTGTATACTGCAGGGGAGAGTCTGGGGAGGTCCTTTCCAGCGGAGCTGTGAAAGAGAAAATGGCGCTGGTGTGCTGAGGAAGAAGGCCCCGCCCCCTTAGCGGCGGGCTTCTGTCCCGCTGTCTGTGTGAAGAAATGGCGGGGGATTTTACATATATACAGTGCCTGACTGTAAATATGTATATTATGCCAAAAAGGTACTTAATTGCTGCCCAGGGCACTCCCCCCTCCCCCCAGCGCCCTGCACCCTACAGTGACCGGAGTGTGAAGGTGTGCTGGGAGCAATGGCGCACAGCTGCGGTGCTGTGCGCTACCTTAAGTGAAGACAGGAGTCTTCTGCCGCCGATTTCGACGTCTTCAAGCTTCTGTTTTTCTGGCTCTGCGAGGGGGACGGCGGCGCGGCTCCGGGAACGGACGATCGAGGACAGGTGCCTGTGTTCGAACCCTCTGGAGCTAATGGTGTCCAGTAGCCTAAGAAGCGCAACTTAGCTGCAGATAGGTAGGTTTGCTTATCTCCCCTCAGTCCCACGAAGCAGTGAGTCTGTTGCCAGCAGAAGCTCACTGAAAATAAAAAACCTAACAAATACTTTCATTTACTAGCAGGCTCAGGAGAGCCCACTAGGAGCACCCAGCTCTGGCCGGGCACAGATTCTAACTGAGGTCTGGAGGAGGGGCATAGAGGGAGGAGCCAGTGCACACCAGTTAGTACCTAATCTTTCTTTAGAGTGCCCAGTCTCCTGCGGAGCCCGTCTATTCCCCGCTGTTTATCCTGTATGCATCCAACAAGCTGGGTGCTCCGGCTTCGAAGCAAACTATTGCTCGCTGGATCTGTAACACGATTCAGCAAGCTCATTCTGCAGCTGGGTTGCCGCATCCGAGATCAGTGAAAGCCCATTCCACAAGGAAGGTGGGTTCTTCTTGGGCGGCTGCCCGAGGGGTCTCGGCATTACAGCTTTGCCGAGCTGCTACTTGGTTGGGTTCAAACACTTTTGCTAAATTCTACAGGTTTGATACCCTGGCTGAGGAGGACCTTGTGTTTGCCCATTCGGTGTTGCAGAGTCATCCGCACTCTCCCGCCCGTTTGGGAGCTTTGGTATAATCCCCATGGTCCTTACGGAGTCGCCAGCATCCGCGAAGGACGTTAGAGAAAACTTTTACTAAGAAAGCTCAGTAGAGCTCCCCTAGCTACGACCGGCTCCTCCGGGCACATTTTCTAAACTGAGTCTGGTATTAGGGGCATAGAGGGAGGAGCCAGCCCACACTATTAAACTCTTAAAGTGCCAATGGCTCCTGGTGGACCTGTCTATACCCTATGGTACTAATATGGACCCCAGCACTCTCTAGGACGTAAGAGAAAATTGGATATATAACCCCTTCAGTGATCACGTTTCAGTTTATCATAACTTTCATCAGGATCCTGACAAAAGTTATCATAAACTGAAATGTTGAACACTAAAGGGATTATGTCTGTGGATTACCATGGCTGAGAAGTTCTGTGAGTGTCGCCCGTGTCTTTCATGCAAAATTTAAAATAACTAGATACGCCCCTTACTGCAGTATTGTTCAAACACACACCTTGGTGCTCAAAATACAGTAATATGATATAAAGGCTTGTGTAAGGAAATTGAAATATATAAGTCTATCTGAAATGTACCTTTTACTTATCTTATCAGTCATGCACCAGTTCTGCAGATGACCTCAAAGGGAATATATATCATTGCACAATACTGTTTCTAAATATACTCAATCTTTAAAAAGATAGTTATAAAACTCACAATAATAAAAAAAAAGTTGGTAACAGTTAGGGATGAGTAGATCTGATTCTATGGAATCCGAACCGCTTCGAACACCGGGGAACCGAGTGCACCAGACACGGATCATCATCGTCTCGGCTTCGGATTCTCGTGAGACTTGGATTCTATAAAAAGCGCCAGGGGCCATTCCATAAAAAGGTCGGGACTCTGCGCCATTTCCTGGTAACGCATGCTAGTGTATGCACGCTGCTGTATACTGCGCTAAACTCTGCTGATCTTAACTGTTGTTTCCAGTGTCTCACAACACAAGGGGCTGTTTTGCCAGTGTGGAGGCATGGGAGATATACACTGATTGTGTAGGGGATACACTGCTGTTATAACTGCTGTGTCGGGAGTATCACAAGGGGCTGTGCTGAATAGCCAGTGTGTATCGGGTGCACAGTACTGTTTGCTGCGTTATACGCTGCTACATTTACTATTTAACTGCACTGTGTCCAGACTCACAAGGAGTAATGCTCTATAGTCACAGTGTATACGGATGAGCTGCTGTATGCTGCGCTGTACCCTGCTGTAAATTGTACTGTTTGGTGCACTGTGTTCACGTGTATCTATACGCCCTGTGATTCCATGCAGTGATCTGAGAACTGCAAGTTAAACATTTATGTTATTGATGTTAATAATACTGTAGGAAAAAAATAATGCTCAAATTAAGTGATTTTAGCTTTTTTTTGTCAATTTTAGAAAAAAATCCAAATCCAAAGGCAGCCGATGAATCAGAACCAATCCAAATCCAGCAAAAATGGCCCGGCGCACATCCCTAGTAACGAACAATCATATCTCGCACAATGATTCTGAAAGCCAGGTAAGTTGGTACTGTAAGTAGATGGTTACTCCTCCTTCTGCAAGGAATGGCCTGAATACATAGCAGCTGGTACACCCAGGTCAAAATGAACAGAACTCTCTGATGCGTTTCATCCTCGACAGGACTTTTGTCAAGGGGAAATAATGTGTCACATGATATTTGAGAAAGATTTAGGAGAAAGAGGGAAGACAGACAGATCCAGGACAGAGAAGTAAAGAAAGATAGATACTGGAGAGAGAGAGAGAGAGAGAGTGGAAGACAGATCAGGGAGTGAAAGAGGAAAACAGACTGATCTGGGAGAGAGAGGGAGAAGACAGATAGATACGGGAAAAAGAAGAAGACAGATCTGTTAGAGAGAAAGACAAACAGATCAAGCAGAGAGAGATAGAGAGGGAGAGAGAGAGAGAGAGAGAGAGAGAGAGAGAGAGGGAGACAGACAGATCACAGGAGAGAGTGTTAACGAAAGATAGAGCCAAGAGAGAGGAAGATAGATAGATCTGGATGAGAGGTGGAGAGACAGATTCCAGGAGAGAGAGGTAAAGAGGGACAGGAAAGAGAGGAAGACAGGCAGATCTGGGAGTGTTACAGGAAGACACAGAAATGAGAGAGGGGGAATACAGATATGGGAGACAGTGGAAAACAGACAGATCCAGGGGATGCATTTGGGGAGAGAATGAATATACCATATGGTGTAAAGAGTAGCAGGAGATGAAGGAATGGGAGGAAGGGGAAGAATAGAGAGATAAAATAAATAGTGGACAGAGATGGAGGCTTTATTTTACAAAAAAAAAAAAAAAAAAGAGAAAACAAACATACTGTATACTGTGAGAGACCAAAATCCTTGGTGACTTGCTACCTGATCCTGTGCTCCAGATATCCTGGTTTGCCATTGCTGTACTGTATGTGCCCTAGCTGTGCCTGTAGTGTCTCACCTTGCCTGCTTTACTTGGAACATCTCAACCTTGCATTTCTCAGGGCTATCTTGACTTTATACAGCACTGCTGCACATACCACCATATAGTACCCCGGCTCCAGCCCTGTGGCTATCTCTAGCTCTTTATGCATTTCTATCAGTGTCCCAGTCCTGATATGTGATAACCCAGCTACTAGATTACCATTATTAGCTGCTAGACCTCAGTCTTGCTTCATATTGTCCAGTATTTGCCTGCTTCAGTACATCTCCTACGATCACCTGTTGATTATATAAGAGTTTAACACCTGGTGGCACCCTAAGTACTGATGAGGGCGTCTAATGCTAATGGAAAAATGGAAAATAATTATAGGCATAAGACCTCCCTAGCATGGCTCTAGGGGTCTTATATAATTATTCAGGTGTATCATAAGAGTAGTGGGTTGTCTGCTCCCCACTTCTACCCTACCAGCTGCATATGTGGAGGAACCATTTGCAGAAAGTTCTGGAACCAGTTAGAAAAGAAACAGAAACCACCAAGTTGATAAAGGAAGTGGCACTGACTGTTGAAGTGGGGTTCAGCGGTGACAGTGTAGTGCAGAGGGTAACCGATCAGGAGCGGCCACAGGTGAGATCTGATCAGAGGCCAGGGAAGTTAAGTAGCTTTGAGAGTACAAGCCAGAGGAAGGGGGACCTGGGGAGGCCTTGACCCATGTGAAACTATTGCAGCCACGTCTTTACGGGGTGGTAAGCTACCCATCAGTAAGGCAAGCAGAGCAACCACTAATGGCGGTGACTGTACCTGGAGAGGTGTCTCCCTGCTTTGGCGATAGACCCACGTAAGTTAAAATGTGAAGATAACAAACAGCAGAAAACACAGCACTCAGAATGAAAGAAGAGAACCAGAGGGAGGGGTTCCTGGATGACATAGCCCTATTGTTACGATTCCTGTACTCCAGACTGGAGAAGATCTTATGGCAGAGATCTGAGTACAGGAATGAAATACAGGTTGTGGGAGCTGGAGAGCCTAGTAACCCCTGGCGCCCTAACTCCGTTGTCTCGCCCGTGTTATCAGAAATCCCCTGCGAGACTATGGTTGCTTGAGCCCATGGCAGCCGCGTTCGAAGGGCGGATTATGTCTGCCCAACCCCGATGCCCCCGCAGGTCTTAATGGGAGACAAGGGGAAGTCCGAGACAGGGAGATAACAAGGGGCCCTCTGACTAAGCAACCAAGCCAGGGGTTACAAGCTAACTTAACTAAATCAAAAGGTATGTGCGGACTAGCCGCCAGGGAAAAGGACAACCAAGGATCCACGGATCCGACACTCCTATCCGGCACCGCTGGACACCAGAGTGGATCTTGTGGAAGCGGAATCCTCCGCAAAGCTCCAGAACTCAAAATAAACACAATAATAAATAGTAGCGGACAAGCCGCAACACACGGCTGCGCCGCGACTCACGAACACCACCAGATGTTAAAGGTGCTCGGTCAGACTCCAGGAACAGATGGTAACTTCCGAGTACTGGATCACCGAGAACAGGAACAAACGAACAGACCGGGACTGGGAACTCTCTCTGCAGCAGAATCAGGCAAACAGGAAGCTATCACCGGCGTCTGTGAGGAGTCCTGGGAGTGCTTTTAACAGAGAGTCTTCCAATCAGCTGTTTGGAGGCTGATTGGATTAAATGCCATGCAGCTGACAAGCTGCATGGCCAGGGAAACAGATGAGTGATAATTACAACATGCCGTGCAGCTGCATGCTACACAGCCAGGAAACCAGTGATGATATAAACTTAGACCCAGCAACGGGGAACACGATCCGACAGTGGCGTCCCCGTTGCTAGGCGCCGGCCGCACTGACGAGCGGACCCTCGGCGCCTAACAGTACCCCCCCCTTGAGGAGGGGTCAAGGAACCCCTAAATCCGAGTTTCTGAGGAAATTCTTGAAAAAATGCCCTTTTGAGCCTTGGGGCATGAAGGTCCTCATCTAGGACCCACGACCTTTCCTCAGGACCATAACCTTTCCAATGCACCAAAAAATAAAGCCGACCCCGGGACAGCTTGGAATCGAGAACCTTCTCAACCACGAACTCCTGCTGACCCTGTACATTAACTGGTGATCTCCCCTGAGGTTTTTTACGAGGAAATCTGCTAGATGAAACATATGGTTTGAGCAAAGAGCAATGGAAGGTATTTCCGATTCGTAACGTTTTTGGTAGCTGTAACCGGAAAGCAACTGGATTGACTTTTTTGATAATGAGAAATGGTCCAATAAATCTAGGACCCAATCTGGCTGAGGTTTGTCGAAGTTTGATATTGCGAGTCGACAGCCACACCCTGTCTCCTACTCTAAAAGTGCACGGCCGCCGGAACCTGTCCGAAAAATCTTTTTCCTTGAAAGCTGCTTTTCTGAGATCTATGTGCACTTTTTTCCAAATAAGTTTAAGATGAGAGGTCAGGGCCAGAGAGGAGACAGAGGAATGTTGGAAAAATGAATTAGCTCTGGGGTGGAAACCAAAAACTGCAAAAAATGGAGACACATTGGTGGAGGAATGACAGGCATTATTATAAGCAAACTCTGCCAATGGAAGAAACTCAGACCAGTCATTTTGGAGTTTGGCCGAGTACAAACGCAAATATTGTTTTAAGGATTGGTTCACTCGCTCAGTCTGTCCATTTGATTGTGGATGATAACCGGAGGTTAATGATAATTTCATTTTTAACGAAGCACAAAAAGACTTCCAAAACTGTGCAATGAATTGTGGACCCCTGTCAGAAACAATATCAGTGGGTAACCCATGGAGTCTGAAAACATGACGGAGGAACAAGACTGCCAATCCCTGGGCAGATGGCAATCGGGGAAGACCAATAAAATGAGCCATCTTACTAAAACGGTCCACTACCACCCATATGACTGTGCATCCAGCTGACAGAGGGAGATCCACCACAAAATCCATGGAGATATGCGACCATGGTCTAAGAGGAACATTCAAAGGCATAAGTTGACCAATAGGCAAAGAACGGGGAACTTTATGCTGTGCACAGACCTGACACGAAAAAACAAACTCTTTAATGTCTTTAGAAAGACCAGGCCACCACACTGAGCGGGATACCAATTCAAAAGTTTTAGCGACTCCCAGATGCCCTGCAACTTTGCTATCATGAAATTCCTCCAAAACAGTTGCTCTCAAAAACTCAGGAACAAAAAGACGACCAGCAGGAGTATTTCCCGGAGCTTGATGTTGAAGCAGCTTCAATTGAGAAAAAACATCCTGTGTGAGACCTGCCTGAATGACTGAAGGCGGAAGTATGAGAGTAACAGGACTGTTGTCTTGAGCGGGAAGAAAACTGCGTGAGAGGGCATCTGCCTTGGTATTCTTGGAACCAGGTCTGAAGGTGATAATGAATTTGAAACGAGTGAAAAATAAAGCCCAACGAGCCTGTCGGGCATTCAGTCGCTTAGCTGATTCAATGTATTGAAGATTTTTGTGATCTGTCAAAACAGAAATGGTATGGGTCGCTCCTTCAAGCCAATGTCTCCACTCCTCAAAAGCCCATTTAATAGCCAGCAACTCCCGATTACCAACATCGTAGTTGGATTCAGCAGATGAGAATTTCCTGGACATAAAGGCACAAGGATGTAACTCAAGGGAATCTGGATCCTTCTGAGAAAGGATAGCCCCTACACCAACCTCCGAGGCATCTACCTCAACGATGAAAGGCAATTCTGGGTTGGGATGTCTAAGGACAGGGGCTGAGACAAAGGCTTGTTTCAAGGCCTGAAAAGATACTTTAGCTTCACATGACCAATTGGTAGGATCTGCTCCCTTCTTAGTGAGTGCCACAATGGGAGCAACTATGTCAGAGAAAGAGTGAATAAACCTTCTGTAGTAGTTCGCAAACCCTAAAAAGCGCTGAATTGCTTTTAAGTTGGTGGGTTGCGCCCAACTCAGGATGGCTTGGAGCTTCTTAGGTTCCATTCGGAATCCCCGAGGGGAAATAATGTACCCTAAAAAGGATACCTCCGTGACGTGAAATTCACACTTCTCCGGTTTGGCATACAAGTGATTTTCACGTAATTTCTTAAGTACCTGACGCACCTGGGTAACATGTTGTTCTATAGAGTCAGAATAAATCAAAATGTCGTCTAAATAGACCACAACGAATCTTCCCAGAAACTCACGGAGCACATCATTAATGAGATCCTGAAAGACTGCCGGAGCGTTAGATAGGCCGAAAGGCATGACCAGATACTCATAGTGACCTGATTGAGTACTGAATGCCGTTTTCCACTCATTCCCCGATCTGATTCTAATGAGATTATATGCTCCTCTCAGGTCAATCTTGGAAAAAATAACAGCCGAACGTAGCTGATCAAAGAGGACAGAGATCAGAGGCAGAGGGTAAGTATTCTTTACTGAGATTTTATTCAGGGCTCGAAAGTCAATGCAGGGTCTGAGGGAACCATCCTTCTTCTCTACGAAGAAAAAACCTGCACTTAAAGGGGATTTAGATGGCCTGATAAACCCTTTCTCAAGACTTTCTTTCACATACTCATTCATGGCCACAGTTTCAGGACCAGACAATGCATATAACCTTCCTTTAGGCAACGTGGCACCAGGAATTAACTCAATGGTACAATCATAAGGCCTATGGGGAGGCAAAATATCCGCATTGCCCTTGGAAAACACATCCAAAAAATCTTGGTACTCTCCAGGAATATGTGCGGACCTGGCAGCAGCTACTCGGATAGGAAGTGTAATACATTCTTTATCACAGATGGTATTCCATTGTAGAATCTCCCCAGACTGCCAATCTATGATGGGATTATGAAAGGCCAGCCAAGGGTGACCCAGAACCACAGGAACTGCTGGACAATGGGTAAGAAAAAACTCAATCTTTTCAGAATGTAGAGCTCCCACCGAGAGCAAAACAGGAGGTGTACATAGAGAAATAACCCCATTGGATAAGGGACTCCCATCTAAACCATGCATGGTGATACACCTACTTAAGGTTAACTGAGGAATACCTAAGGCCTTGGCCCATGTTAAGTCCATAAAGTTTCCTGCAGCTCCACTGTCCACAAAAGCAGAGACCGAGGAACAGAGGCTGTCATAAGAAACTTTAGCAGGAACCAATAGTGAATTATTTGAGGAGATGAGCTGTAGACCAAAGTGAACCCCCTCACTATTCACTTGGTCAGGAAGTTTCCCGACTTGTTTGGGCAACTACGGGCAAAATGTCCCTTACCTCCGCAGTACAAACACAGACCAGAATTTTGCCTCCTGGTTCTTTCTTCCGGAGACAATTTGGAGAGACCAATCTGCATAGGCTCCTCCATGTCTATCGGAACGGAAGAAACACAGGGAAAAGAAACTACAGATGCCCCTTTCTCAGTCCTCCGCTCTCTGAGCCGACGATCTATTTTAATAGAGAGCTCTATGAGTTTATCAAGGTTCTCAGGAGCAGGATACTGAAGGAGGCTGTCTTTTATAGATTCAGATAAGCCGAGGCGAAACTGACTGCGCAGGGCAGGATCATTCCAGCCACAGTCGTTCGACCAACGGCGAAACTCCGTACAATAATTCTCTGCAGGATTCCTACCCTGTCTTAGAGCACGCAACTGACTTTCTGCGGATGCCTCTCTATCAGGGTCGTCATACAATAGCCCTAAAGATTTCAAAAAAGCGTCTACAGACGATAAGGCCGGATCGTCTGTCTTTAAACCAAAAGCCCAGGTCTGAGGATCCCCCTGAAGCAGAGAAATTATAATTCCAACCCGCTGAGCCTCCGTACCTGAGGAAACTGGTCTTAAACGAAAATACAGTTTACAAGACTCTTTAAAATTAAAAAACTGTTTCCTATCCCCAGAAAAACGGTCAGGCAGATGCATTTTTGGTTCAGGGATGACCCTCGGGGAAGTCCGTAACAGATCTTCCTGTGAGCTCACCCGGAGGGACAGATCCTGAACCATCTGGGTAAGTTCCTGAATCTGACTAACCAAAAACTGGCCAGGATTTGGCCCAACACCGGTGGGATTCATGAGGCCGACAAAATTCTCCCTACTGGATAAGTGAAAAAATTAACTCCTGTTGAAATTTTTTCTTTTGTCTGGCCGGTGATAATGTTACGATTCCTGTACTCCAGACTGGAGAAGATCTTATGGCAGAGATCTGAGTACAGGAATGAAATACAGGTTGTGGGAGCTGGAGAGCCTAGTAACCCCTGGCGCCCTAACTCCGTTGTCTCGCCCGTGTTATCAGAAATCCCCTGCGAGACTATGGTTGCTTGAGCCCATGGCAGCCGCGTTCGAAGGGCGGATTATGTCTGCCCAACCCCGATGCCCCCGCAGGTCTTAATGGGAGACAAGGGGAAGTCCGAGACAGGGAGATAACAAGGGGCCCTCTGACTAAGCAACCAAGCCAGGGGTTACAAGCTAACTTAACTAAATCAAAAGGTATGTGCGGACTAGCCGCCAGGGAAAAGGACAACCAAGGATCCACGGATCCGACACTCCTATCCGGCACCGCTGGACACCAGAGTGGATCTTGTGGAAGCGGAATCCTCCGCAAAGCTCCAGAACTCAAAATAAACACAATAATAAATAGTAGCGGACAAGCCGCAACACACGGCTGCGCCGCGACTCACGAACACCACCAGATGTTAAAGGTGCTCGGTCAGACTCCAGGAACAGATGGTAACTTCCGAGTACTGGATCACCGAGAACAGGAACAAACGAACAGACCGGGACTGGGAACTCTCTCTGCAGCAGAATCAGGCAAACAGGAAGCTATCACCGGCGTCTGTGAGGAGTCCTGGGAGTGCTTTTAACAGAGAGTCTTCCAATCAGCTGTTTGGAGGCTGATTGGATTAAATGCCATGCAGCTGACAAGCTGCATGGCCAGGGAAACAGATGAGTGATAATTACAACATGCCGTGCAGCTGCATGCTACACAGCCAGGAAACCAGTGATGATATAAACTTAGACCCAGCAACGGGGAACACGATCCGACAGTGGCGTCCCCGTTGCTAGGCGCCGGCCGCACTGACGAGCGGACCCTCGGCGCCTAACAGTACCCCCCCCCCTTGAGGAGGGGTCAAGGAACCCCTAAATCCGGGTTTCTGAGGAAATTCTTGAAAAAATGCCCTTTTGAGCCTTGGGGCATGAAGGTCCTCATCTAGGACCCACGACCTTTCCTCAGGACCATAACCTTTCCAATGCACCAAAAAATAAAGCCGACCCCGGGACAGCTTGGAATCGAGAACCTTCTCAACCACGAACTCCTGCTGACCCTGTACATTAACTGGTGATCTCCCCTGAGGTTTTTTACGAGGAAATCTGCTAGATGAAACATATGGTTTGAGCAAAGAGCAATGGAAGGTATTTCCGATTCGTAACGTTTTTGGTAGCTGTAACCGGATAGCAACTGGATTGACTTTTTTGATAATGAGAAATGGTCCAATAAATCTAGGACCCAATCTGGCTGAGGTTTGTCGAAGTTTGATATTGCGAGTCGACAGCCACACCCTGTCTCCTACTCTAAAAGTGCACGGCCGCCGGAACCTGTCCGAAAAATCTTTTTCCTTGAAAGCTGCTTTTCTGAGAGCTATGTGCACTTTTTTCCAAATAAGTTTAAGATGAGAGGTCAGGGCCAGAGAGGAGACAGAGGAATGTTGGAAAAATGAATTAGCTCTGGGGTGGAAACCAAAAACTGCAAAAAATGGAGACACATTGGTGGAGGAATGACAGGCATTATTATAAGCAAACTCTGCCAATGGAAGAAACTCAGACCAGTCATTTTGGAGTTTGGCCGAGTACAAACGCAAATATTGTTTTAAGGATTGGTTCACTCGCTCAGTCTGTCCATTTGATTGTGGATGATAACCGGAGGTTAATGATAATTTCATTTTTAACGAAGCACAAAAAGACTTCCAAAACTGTGCAATGAATTGTGGACCCCTGTCAGAAACAATATCAGTGGGTAACCCATGGAGTCTGAAAACATGACGGAGGAACAAGACTGCCAATCCCTGGGCAGATGGCAATCGGGGAAGACCAATAAAATGAGCCATCTTACTAAAACGGTCCACTACCACCCATATGACCGTGCATCCAGCTGACAGAGGGAGATCCACCACAAAATCCATGGAGATATGCGACCATGGTCTAAGAGGAACATTCAAAGGCATAAGTTGACCAATAGGCAAAGAACGGGGAACTTTATGCTGTGCACAGACCTGACACGAAAAAACAAACTCTTTAATGTCTTTAGAAAGACCAGGCCACCACACTGAGCGGGATACCAATTCAAAAGTTTTAGCGACTCCCAGATGCCCTGCAACTTTGCTATCATGAAATTCCTCCAAAACAGTTGCTCTCAAAAACTCAGGAACAAAAAGACGACCAGCAGGAGTATTTCCCGGAGCTTGATGTTGAAGCAGCTTCAATTGAGAAAAAACATCCTGTGTGAGACCTGCCTGAATGACTGAAGGCGGAAGTATGAGAGTAACAGGACTGTTGTCTTGAGCGGGAAGAAAACTGCGTGAGAGGGCATCTGCCTTGGTATTCTTGGAACCAGGTCTGAAGGTGATAATGAATTTGAAACGAGTGAAAAATAAAGCCCAACGAGCCTGTCGGGCATTCAGTCGCTTAGCTGATTCAATGTATTGAAGATTTTTGTGATCTGTCAAAACAGAAATGGTATGGGTCGCTCCTTCAAGCCAATGTCTCCACTCCTCAAAAGCCCATTTAATAGCCAGCAACTCCCGATTACCAACATCGTAGTTGGATTCAGCAGATGAGAATTTCCTGGACATAAAGGCACAAGGATGTAACTCAAGGGAATCTGGATCCTTCTGAGAAAGGATAGCCCCTACACCAACCTCCGAGGCATCTACCTCAACGATGAAAGGCAATTCTGGGTTGGGATGTCTAAGGACAGGGGCTGAGACAAAGGCTTGTTTCAAGGCCTGAAAAGATACTTTAGCTTCACATGACCAATTGGTAGGATCTGCTCCCTTCTTAGTGAGTGCCACAATGGGAGCAACTATGTCAGAGAAAGAGTGAATAAACCTTCTGTAGTAGTTCGCAAACCCTAAAAAGCGCTGAATTGCTTTTAAGTTGGTGGGTTGCGCCCAACTCAGGATGGCTTGGAGCTTCTTAGGTTCCATTCGGAATCCCCGAGGGGAAATAATGTACCCTAAAAAGGATACCTCCGTGACGTGAAATTCACACTTCTCCGGTTTGGCATACAAGTGATTTTCACGTAATTTCTTAAGTACCTGACGCACCTGGGTAACATGTTGTTCTATAGAGTCAGAATAAATCAAAATGTCGTCTAAATAGACCACAACGAATCTTCCCAGAAACTCACGGAGCACATCATTAATGAGATCCTGAAAGACTGCCGGAGCGTTAGATAGGCCGAAAGGCATGACCAGATACTCATAGTGACCTGATTGAGTACTGAATGCCGTTTTCCACTCATCCCCCGATCTGATTCTAATGAGATTATATGCTCCTCTCAGGTCAATCTTGGAAAAAATAACAGCCGAACGTAGCTGATCAAAGAGGACAGAGATCAGAGGCAGAGGGTAAGTATTCTTTACTGAGATTTTATTCAGGGCTCGAAAGTCAATGCAGGGTCTGAGGGAACCATCCTTCTTCTCTACGAAGAAAAAACCTGCACTTAAAGGGGATTTAGATGGCCTGATAAACCCTTTCTCAAGACTTTCTTTCACATACTCATTCATGGCCACAGTTTCAGGACCAGACAATGCATATAACCTTCCTTTAGGCAACGTGGCACCAGGAATTAACTCAATGGTACAATCATAAGGCCTATGGGGAGGCAAAATATCCGCATTGCCCTTGGAAAACACATCCAAAAAATCTTGGTACTCTCCAGGAATATGTGCGGACCTGGCAGCAGCTACTCGGATAGGAAGTGTAATACATTCTTTATCACAGATGGTACTCCATTGTAGAATCTCCCCAGACTGCCAATCTATGATGGGATTATGAAAGGCCAGCCAAGGGTGACCCAGAACCACAGGAACTGCTGGACAATGGGTAAGAAAAAACTCAATCTTTTCAGAATGTAGAGCTCCCACCGAGAGCAAAACAGGAGGTGTACATAGAGAAATAACCCCATTGGATAAGGGACTCCCATCTAAACCATGCATGGTGATACACCTACTTAAGGTTAGCTGAGGAATACCTAAGGCCTTGGCCCATGTTAAGTCCATAAAGTTTCCTGCAGCTCCACTGTCCACAAAAGCAGAGACCGAGGAACAGAGGCTGTCATAAGAAACTTTAGCAGGAACCAATAGTGAATTATTTGAGGAGATGAGCTGTAGACCAAAGTGAACCCCCTCACTATTCACTTGGTCAGGAAGTTTCCCGACTTGTTTGGGCAACTACGGGCAAAATGTCCCTTACCTCCGCAGTACAAACACAGACCAGAATTTTGCCTCCTGGTTCTTTCTTCCGGAGACAATTTGGAGAGACCAATCTGCATAGGCTCCTCCATGTCTATCGGAACGGAAGAAACACAGGGAAAAGAAACTACAGATGCCCCTTTCTCAGTCCTCCGCTCTCTGAGCCGACGATCTATTTTAATAGAGAGCTCCATGAGTTTATCAAGGTTCTCAGGAGCAGGATACTGAAGGAGGCTGTCTTTTATAGATTCAGATAAGCCGAGGCGAAACTGACTGCGCAGGGCAGGATCATTCCAGCCACAGTCGTTCGACCAACGGCGAAACTCCGTACAATAATTCTCTGCAGGATTCCTACCCTGTCTTAGAGCACGCAACTGACTTTCTGCGGATGCCTCTCTATCAGGGTCGTCATACAATAGCCCTAAAGATTTCAAAAAAGCGTCTACAGACGATAAGGCCGGATCGTCTGTCTTTAAACCAAAAGCCCAGGTCTGAGGATCCCCCTGAAGCAGAGAAATTATAATTCCAACCCGCTGAGCCTCCGTACCTGAGGAAACTGGTCTTAAACGAAAATACAGTTTACAAGACTCTTTAAAATTAAAAAACTGTTTTCTATCCCCAGAAAAACGGTCAGGCAGATGCATTTTTGGTTCAGGGATGACCCTCGGGGAAGTCCGTAACAGATCTTCCTGTGAGCTCACCCGGAGGGACAGATCCTGAACCATCTGGGTAAGTTCCTGAATCTGACTAACCAAAAACTGGCCAGGATTTGGCCCAACACCGGTGGGATTCATGAGGCCGACAAAATTCTCCCTACTGGATAAGTGAAAAAATTAACTCCTGTTGAAATTTTTTCTTTTGTCTGGCCGGTGATAATGTTACGATTCCTGTACTCCAGACTGGAGAAGATCTTATGGCAGAGATCTGAGTACAGGAATGAAATACAGGTTGTGGGAGCTGGAGAGCCTAGTAACCCCTGGCGCCCTAACTCCGTTGTCTCGCCCGTGTTATCAGAAATCCCCTGCGAGACTATGGTTGCTTGAGCCCATGGCAGCCGCGTTCGAAGGGCGGATTATGTCTGCCCAACCCCGATGCCCCCGCAGGTCTTAATGGGAGACAAGGGGAAGTCCGAGACAGGGAGATAACAAGGGGCCCTCTGACTAAGCAACCAAGCCAGGGATTACAAGCTAACTTAACTAAATCAAAAGGTATGTGCGGACTAGCCGCCAGGGAAAAGGACAACCAAGGATCCACGGATCCGACACTCCTATCCGGCACCGCTGGACACCAGAGTGGATCTTGTGGAAGCGGAATCCTCCGCAAAGCTCCAGAACTCAAAATAAACACAATAATAAATAGTAGCGGACAAGCCGCAACACACGGCTGCGCCGCGACTCACGAACACCACCAGATGTTAAAGGTGCTCGGTCAGACTCCAGGAACAGATGGTAACTTCCGAGTACTGGATCACCGAGAACAGGAACAAACGAACAGACCGGGACTGGGAACTCTCTCTGCAGCAGAATCAGGCAAACAGGAAGCTATCACCGGCGTCTGTGAGGAGTCCTGGGAGTGCTTTTAACAGAGAGTCTTCCAATCAGCTGTTTGGAGGCTGATTGGATTAAATGCCATGCAGCTGACAAGCTGCATGGCCAGGGAAACAGATGAGTGATAATTACAACATGCCGTGCAGCTGCATGCTACACAGCCAGGAAACCAGTGATGATATAAACTTAGACCCAGCAACGGGGAACACGATCCGACAGTGGCGTCCCCGTTGCTAGGCGCCGGCCGCACTGACGAGCGGACCCTCGGCGCCTAACACCTATTACCCTTTCCGTACAAACTAAATCTTACTTCTACCAACTAGTAGAACAAAACAGTGAGGGCTGAGAAGGGAAATAGGCTTCATCTCCTTGACCAGTGCAGTGTCATTTAACCAGTACTACAGCTGGATATTGTGACAATAAAAGATGACAGTGTTAAGCCTGCCAAAAACCCCCCAGATAAACAGCCGATGCAAGTAGCCAACTCAGCCTATTATTAGTCATTACCGCCACAATGGACCAGCAAGTGACTGGATAGCAGATGAGAAGCCAAGAGCAACATATAGGCGTACGACAGTTACTGCCAATTGTGAAATTTAGATTAACCCTGACTACCGGATCATCCACGGAGAAAAGCTCCATTAGTCAGAGTTCAATAATTAGACAAGGACAGTGGCAAGATAGAAAAGCCCTCACAAAACAAATTAATACAAAGTTTCACTCATAGGTCTTAAATAGAACATCAACTAAAGAAATCTCCTTCACTTACAGTAATTCATACCCAGGCACCAAAGTTATCAACATATGTGCACAATAAACACTGGCCGGGGGACACTAATTTTTGTGAAAAGTTATACTTACATTTCTATATGTCTAGTTAAATAAAGAACATTATTCCAGAATAAGTTATCATTTTTATTGTATGTGTCTAGTGTAGTTATAGCAAGATCTTTAGTTTCACTGAAAAGTAATGTTTTAAAAATACAGAACTTACCGAAATTGTTTTTCCTGCATTCGAGTGCACCAACGCTGTTGGAGACTTATTTCCTGTAAAATAAAATTATAAATAATTCTTTCCATTAAATAGGTTTGCCAAGCTTGGCCCCGGCTGCTAATGCCATTTTTAGATTGCATTTGCCCATTGTAGCCTTTTTGTCGGAGGGATAAATAGGATCCCTCCCCTTTTCGGCCCACTTGCACATATGCTGACCAACGTTGGTGCACGTGCAGCTGAGCAAAATAGGAAGGATGTAATCCCTTTACTTGTACTGATCGGTGGGAAGGAATTACTATCAGAGCCTCAGGTTCACTTCCAACCACTTCCTAATGATACATTTAGGCGAATAAGAATTGTGGCAAGGGGTTGGTTGTATATATTAATGAATATGCCCCCAACTCTAGTGGCAACTTTATCGATACTCTTAGTAACATCTTATGAGCCCTACACACTGGGCGATGTTACTGAAAGATATGAACGATCTCGTTCATTAATGAACGAGATACCATTCATATCTTTCAGTGTGGAGGCACTAGCGATGAACGATGCGTGGCCCCGTGCTCGTTCATCGCTGGTGCCCCGTCACTTGTGCATGCAGGCCAATATGGACAATCTCGTCCATATTTGCCTGCACTGCTATGGAGCTGGGTGACGGGGGAAGTGAAGAAACTTCACTCCCCCCATCACTGGTCCCCCTCCTCAGGAGTCTATTCATGAAGCAGTGAAAAGTGTGGAGAAGTGAGCCAGTGGAGTAGTTGTCAATGGCAACCAATCAGCATTGAAGTAACATTTATAATTTGCATACTATACAATTGTACGGAGCAGCTGATTGGTTGCCATGGGCAACTTCTCTACAGGCTCACTTTTCCACACTGTTCACTGCTTCATGAATACACCCCTCAATACCAAAAAGCACAAAATCAGAAGTGTTTTCGGCATTTCACGAAGTCACAAAATTTCACATCGTGTCTTCGCCCAATTGATTATGGGTTTAATGGCCAGTAAGATTATAATTTATTACTTTTTCTGTTAATGATTTGCAAAGAGTGATACTGCGAGTTGCTGTCTAATCAGGTATGCCTGAGCCATTCCCTTGGCCTTGGATCTTAAATTAACATGTTATGACACAGAGATCTGTGGATTTGACAGTCACCATTCTTTACGGCTTGGAATGCCTAATGTTCCACCCAACCATTGGACGTTGGTGACAAAGATCAGCTGGATATAGCAAGGTCTCTCTCGCAGCTCTGTCAGTTTTTGGTTTTGCAGCCGTGGATGTGAGTGAAACATTGGGAGCCCTAGTTTGCTGGCGTGGAACGCTATAAGCAAGAGGCCAACCCAACCATGAGAGCAGCGGTAGCGGTCATACTGTCCGCCATGATTCTGGAGGCCGGTAAGTGACCGATCTGATTTCAAGTTATAAAGATTTTCCCAGATTTTTTGTTACGAGTTTTACACCATGCCTGCGGCTGATTGGGTGCATAATTACAGACATTTAAATACTGTAGACCATATTGGTTATGGAAATATATTCGCTGGAACATTGATACAGTAAATTTGAAAAGAATACTGCACCTCTATTCGGGCTGGGTTTGGGTGACCGGCGTTTGGGATCCCGCCGGTCAAAATACGAAGCCGGGATCAAAAGCTTTAGAATGCAGGAGGGAGGGGGGTAGAGACGGGGAAGCACAACTAAGCCCCTTGCAGGCTCGGTGGCTCGAGTCCCTGTTAGTCGGCATACCGACTGTCTGGCTTTCAATCACTCGGTTCCCGGCGTCGGTATAGCGACCGGTGGTCTCCCGACCGCCGGTCACTTTACTGCATCCCCTCTATTCATCTCGTATCTTTGTAGAGTACCGCAAGCTAGCGGACACGTAATGGGTTAGATCTCCTGGTTTGGATTCATTCAGCAATAATACCTATGTCTATATGGTATCTGGTCTCTAGGTCGACCAAACTTAGCTCGGCAATCATTAGGTCGACCACTATTGCATTAGGTCGACACGGTCTGTAGCTTGACATGTACTGGGTCGACATGGAAAAATGAGTTTTTCACAATTTTTTTTCTTAATTTTTTGAACTTTTTCATACTTTATGGTCCACGTGGACTACAATTGGGAACGGTAACCGTAGCGAGGGGACACGGTGCACTAATTGGGGTTCTCGGTCACTTTACAAAGAAAACAACGCCCCCCCCAAAAAAAACCTCATGTCAACCTTGTTCATGGCGACCTATTTCAAGTGTCGACCTAGTCACTGTTGACCAATAGTGGTCAACCTAATGATCCACACCCGTCTATATACTGGTAGTAGTTTGGTCACTTGAAACAATGGGTTAGTTCATTGAATATTGAAGTTTGTGTGAGAGTGCAGAGAAGAGCAGCAGAATGATAAGACAAAACCCTGGGTATGGAAAGAACTGTCAATTCTAGCAGATCCAGTATTGGATCCGACAACCCCTATTCAATGGACGGCCAAATCCGACTGTCTGATTTGGCCATACACAGGGTCCTGTCAGGCCGCTGCTGTCAGCGGCTGCAGATGCGCTGACAGCAGCGGCCAGGGGAGCAGAGATCGGCGGCCGTGAGCGGGGGACATGTGTGGAGCCGCAGGAGGAGCTGGCAACAGGAAGAGAGGTTCTGCGGCGGCGGGGGAGCAGGGATCGGCGGCCGGCGGGAGGTGCTGGCAGCGGGGTAACGTCTGCGGCGGCGGGGGGAGGCACTGCAGGGAGAGAGGTGCGCTGGCCGGGGACGGCCAGGCACCTCTCTCCCTGCAGTGCCTCCCCCCGCTGCCGCAGACATGTCCCCGGCAGCCAACTCCCCCCAACGGCCGTCGATCTCTGCGCCACCTGCAGCACCGCTCCTCTTCTCACCTCAATCCGACTTGTTTTCAAGTCGGATTGAGTTTGTCGGAAAAGGGGGTCAAAACCTGTCGGATTTGGCTCCATTTTCCGACAGAAGCACGTGGAACGGCGTCTATTCCACGTGTTTTCCGACAAGTCGGGAATTCCCGACTTGTCGGAAAAAATCAGCCCCTATTGAATAGGTTGGAACCCCTTCCAACCTATTTCAGTCGGAAGCTGCCATCTTTCCGACAAGACGGCAGCTTCCGACAGTTATTGAATACAGCCCTTAGAGGAGTCTTGGTGGGCCTCTGGTTTGTATGCTGTGTATAGAGTCTACCTATACACCTGAGAATACATACTGTAGCCTGATTATATATTTGCAATATCGTTTCCATCATTTGCACACGACATTCCTTTACAGTATTTCAGCTCTGGCTCGGGAGTCAGTGTAAATATAAACTCTTCTGGAATGTTTATCTTGCAGTGGACAAATAATGGCCCAGATTTATCAAGCCTCGGAGGGTGATAAATAGCACGGTGATAAAGTACCAACCAACCATCTCCTAACTGCCATGTTACAGGCTGTGTTTGAAAAATGACAGTTAGGAGCTGATTAAATATTAATTGGGATAAAATAATCCCATGACATTTCGTTTGTAGGACAGTGACATTCAATTAATATTGTGTGATCACATGGCTGTATACTGTAGTATATGATAATTATTATGTTATTTACTGTATTAGCTTTTTTGTGTCAGTGACATTTAGGGATACTTTTTTATATCTACAAAATGACACAATCTAAATCCTTGTTTTAAATGACTACCTACCTATTTATCATTAATTTAGTATTTGTATGGCAGCATGTTTATTCATTTTAACAAATAGGAGTGACGTGTTTTGGTTAATATTTCTTTCTCTCGTTTTGGTTTTGCGAAACCACCCTCAAGTGTTTTGGTTTGGAATTCGGATTTAAAATCCGAATGTTGAGTTTTGGATATCTTGAAAATTTCTAAAAACAGGTAAAATTATGTTATTTTTTGTCATCCAAAGCCCGAAATTTGGAACTGTGGGAAGATCCGATCCGGGACTGGGTCTCGGTCCGGATTCACAAAATTTCGTGTGGATTCGGATTTCTGAAAAACCGAACCGCACATCTCTAGTTTATTTTATTGGCTTTTAAGTGTGTCAAATGCTTTTCATAATTGATTAGGGGTCTATTTACTAAGCTTTGGATTGAGATAAAGTGGAGAGAGATAAAGGACCAACCAATCAGCTCCTAACTGTCATTTTTCAAACACAGACTGTAACATGGCAGTGAAAAAATAAGATTTTACTCACCGGTAAATCTATTTCTCGTAGTCCGTAGTGGATGCTGGGTACTCCGTAAGGACCATGGGGAATAGACGGGCTCCGCAGGAGACTGGGCACTTTAAGAAAGATTAGGTACTATATCTTGTGTGCACTGGCTCCTCCCTCTATGTCCCTCCTCCAGACCTCAGTTAAGGAAACTGTGCCCGGAAGAGCTGACATTACAAGGAAAGGATTTGGATTCCCGGGTAAGACTCATACCAGCCACACCAATCACACCGTACAACTTGTGATAAACTTACCCAGTTAACAGTATGAACATAAACTGAGCCTGACTGAACAGATGGCTCATAACCAAAAACCCTGTATTACGCAATAACTATATACAAGTCTTGCAGAAGAAGTCCGCACCTGGGACGGGCGCCCAGCATCCACTACGGACTACGAGAAATAGATGTACCGGTGAGTAAAAACTTATTTTCTCTAACGTCCTAAGTGGATGCTGGGTACTCCGTAAGGACCATGGGGATTATACCAAAGCTCCCAAACGGGCGGGAGAGTGCGGATGACTCTGCAGCACCGAATGAGCAAACTCAAGGTCCTCCTTAGCCAGGGTATCAAACTTGTAAAACTTAGCAAAGGTGTTTGAACCCGACCAAGTAGCTGCTCGGCAAAGTTGTAATGCCGAGACCCCTCGGGCAGCCGCCCAAGAAGAGCCCACCTTCCTTGTGGAATGGGCCTTTACTGATCTTGGATGCGGCAATCCTGCCGCAGAATGAGCCTGCTGAATCGTGTTACAGATCCAGCGAGCAATAGTCTGCTTTGAAGCAGGAGCACCCAGCTTGTTGGATGCATACAGTATGAACAGCGAGTCAGTCTTTCTAACTCCAGCCGTTCTAGAGACATAAATCTTCAAAGCCCAGACTACATCGAGTAACTTGGAGTCCTCCAAGTCACGAGTAGCCGCAGGCACCACAATAAGTTGGTTCAGGTGAAAAGATGACACCACCTTTGGCAGAAACTGCGGACGAGTTCGCAATTCTGCCCTATCTACATGAAAAATCAGGTAGGGGCTTTTACATGACAAAGCCGCCAATTCTGACACGCGCCTAGCCGAAGCCAAGGCCAACAGCATGACCACCTTCCAAGTGAGATACTTGAGCTCCACCGTCTTAAGCGGTTCAAACCAGTGGGATTTCAGGAAATCCAAAACTACGTTGAGATCCCACGGTGCCAGTGGTGGCACAAAAGGGGGCTGAATATGTAGCACTCCTTTAACAAATGTCTGAACCTCAGGCAGTGAAGCAAGTTCCTTTTGAAAGAAAATGGATAGGGCCGAAATCTGGACTTTTATGGATCCCAGTTTAAGGCCCATAGTCACACCTGCCTGCAGAAAATGTAGGAATCTCCCAAGCTGAAATTCCTCTGTAGGGGCCTTCCTGGCCTCACACCAAGCAATATATTTTCGCCAAATCTGGTGATAATGCTTTGCTGTCACATCCTTCCTAGCCTTTATTAGCGTAGGGCAGTGGTTCCCAAACTGTGTGCCGTGGCACCCTGGGGTGCCTCGGGACACTTGCAGGGGTGCCTCGGGTTGGTGGTCCAGAACCAATTCAAATTCTGCATGGTCAATGTAAAAAGCAAAACCAGTGTTTATGGCTGACAATCATAAAATATATTGATAATCAGAAGCAAATCTTGTCCCTCACCACATAAGGATGACCTATAAAGACAATTTACCTAATTTAATATTTGTTTCTAAATTTTTCAATATGAAACTATTGGCTTAGGGGTGCCGTGAAAAAAAATCTGATACTCTAGGGCGCCATGATTCAAAAAAGTTTGGGAACCACTGGCGTAGGGATTACTTCCTCCGGAGTTCCCTTTTCTGCTAGGATCCGGCGTTCAACCGCCATGCCGTCAAACGCAGCCGCGGTAAGTCTTGGAACAGACAGGGGCCCTGTTGCAACAGGTCCTGTCTGAGAGGCAGAGGCCACGGGTCCTCTGAGAGCAACTCTTGCAGTTCTGGGTACCAAGTTCTTCTTGGCCAATCCGGAAAAATGAGTATTGTTCTTACTCCTCTTTTCCTTATGATCCTCAACACCTTAAGTATGAGAGGTAGAGGAGGAAACACGTAGACTGACTGGAACACCCACGGTGTTACCAGAGCGTCCACAGCTATTGCCTGAGGGTCCCTTGACCTGGCGCAATATCTTTTTAGCTTTTTGTTGAGACGGGACGCCATCATGTCCACCTGTGGCAGTTCCCATCGATTTACAATCTGCGAGAAGACTTCTGGATGAAGTCCCCACTCTCCCGGGTGTAGGTCGTGTCTGCTGAGGAAGTCTCCTTCCCAGTTGTCCACTCCCGGAATGAACACTGCTGACAGTGCTTGTACGTGATTCTCCGCCCAACGAAGAATCCTGGTGGCTTCCGCCATTGCCACCCTGCTTCTTGTGCCGCCCTGGCGGTTTACATGAGCGACCGCAGTGATGTTGTCTGACTGGATCAGCACTGTTTTTTCTCGGAGCAGCGGCTCCGCTTGAGTCAGGGCATTGTATATTGCCCTTAGTTCCAGGATATTGATGTGCAGACAAATCTCTTGACTTGACCACAGTCCTTGGAAGTTTTTTCCCTGAGTGACTGCCCCCCACCCTCGGAGGCTTGCATCCGTGGTCACCAGGACCCAGTCCTGTATGCCGAAACTGTGACCCTCTAGTAGGTGAGCACTCTGCAGCCACCACAGAAGAGACACCCTGGTCCTGGAGGACAGGGAGATTAGCCGGTGCATCTGAAGATGCGATCCGGACCACTTGTCTAACAGGTCCCACTGAAATATCCTTGCATGGAACCTGCCGAATGGAATGGCCTCGTAAGACGCCACCATCTTTCCCAGGACTCGCGTGCAATGATGCACCGATACCTGTTTTGGTTTTAGGAGGCCTCTGACCAGAGTCACGAGCTCCTGAGCCTTCTCCTCTGGGAGAAACACTTTCTTCTGGTCCGTGTCCAGAATCATGCCCAGGAAGGGCAGACGTGTCGTAGGAATCAGCTGCAACTTTGGAATATTCAGGATCCAGCCGTGCTGTCTCAACACTTCCTGAGAGTGTGCCACGTTGATCAGCAACTGCTCTCTGGACCTCACCTTTATGAGGAGATCGTCCAAGTATGGGATAATTGTAATTCCTTGCTTCCGAAGGAGTATCATCATCTCCGCCATCACCTTCGTAAATATTCTCGGTGCCGTGGACAGGCCAAACGGCAACGTCTGGAATTGGTAATGACAGTCCTGTACCACAAACCTGAGGTACTCCTGATGAGGAGGAAAAATGGGGATATGCAAGTAAGCATCCTTGATGTCCAGGGACACCATGAAATCCCCCTCCTCCAGGCTTGCAATGACCGCTCTGAACGATTCCATTTTGAATTTGAATTTCTTTAGATAAATGTTCAGGGACTTTAAATTCAAAACGGGCCTGACCGAACCATCCAGTTTCGGTACCACAAACATGGTGGAGTAGTAACCCCTTCCCTGCTGAAGTAGGGGAACCTTCACCACCACCTGCTGGAGATATAGTTTGTGAATTGCCGCCAGCACTACTTCCCTCTCCATGGGGGAAGCCGGCAAGGCAGATTTTAGGAAACGTTGAGGAGGCGTCTCTTCGAATTCCAGCTTGTATCCCTGAGACACAATTTGTATTGCCCAAGGATCCACCTGTGAAGTGTGAACACACCCACTGGTGGCTGAAATTCTTGAGACGCGCCCCCACCGCTCCTGGCTCCGCCTGTGGATCCCCAGCGTCATGCGGCAGATTTAGAGGAGGCCAGGGAGGACTTCTGCTCCTGGGAACTGGCTGCCTGATGCAGCTTTTTCCTTTTCCCTTACCTCTGGCAAGGAAAGATGCACCTCTGACCTTTTTGGTCTTTGGGGGACGAAAGGACTTCATTTGATAATACGGTGCTTTCTTAGGCTGTGAGGAAACATACTGCAAGAATTTTGACTTCCCATCGGTCGCCGTGGAAATCAGGTCTGAGAGACCGTCCCCAAATAATTCCTCACCCTTATATGGTAAAACCTCCATATGACTTTTCGAATCAGCATCCCCTGTCCACTGCCTAGTCCACAGGACCCTTCTGGCCGAGATGGCCATTGCATTTACTTTAGAGCTGAGAGAACAAATGTCCCTCTGAGCATCCCGCATATACAAGACCGCGTCTTTGATATGCCCCAGGGTCAGTAAGATATTATCTCTGTCCATGGTGTCTAACTCCTCAGACAGAGAATTAGTCCAGGCTGCTACTGCGCTGCACATCCATACCGACGCAATGGCAGGCCTCAGGATAGTACCTGAATGTGTATACACAGCTTTCAGTATTGATTCCTGCTTTCTATCTGCAGGATCTTTGAGGGCGGCCGTATCCGGAGACGGTAGGGCCACCTTCTTGGATAAGCGTGTCAACGCCTTGTCTAGCCTGGGAGGGGCTTCCCAGCGTAACCTATCCGTTGGCGGGAAAGGATACGCCATAAGTAGCCTCCTGGGAATTATGACCTTATTTTCAGGGGATTCCCAGGCTTTTTCACATAATTCGTTTAACTCATGTGAAGGGGGGAAAGTAACCTCTTGTTTTTTCTCCCCCAACATATGAATCCTTTTGTCAGGGACAGGGATTTCCTCAGCAATGTGCAATACATCTTTCATTGCTATAATCATGTATCGGATGGCTTTAGTCATTTTAGGCTGCAATTTAGCCTCATCGTCGGCGATACTGGAGTCAGACTCCGTGTCGACATCCGTGTCGACTAACTGAGACAGTGGACGCTTGTGAGACCCTGACGGCTCCTGCCCCGTGGGATCAGGCACTGGGTGAGACCCTGACTGTCCCAAGGCTTCAGCTTTGTCCAACCTCTTATGTAAGGAGTTTACATTATCATTTAACACCGTCCACATATCCATCCAACCTTGTGTCGACACCTGCGGTGTCGACACCACATCCATCTGCACCTGCTCCGCCCTTCCTCATCAAACATGTCGACACTGACGTACCGACACACCGCACATACACTGGGAATGCTCTGACTGAGGACAGGACCCCACTAAGGCTTTTGGGGAGACAGAGAGAGAGTATGCCAGCACACACCACAGCGCTATATAACCCAGGGATTTACACTACAATATGTGTTTACCCTGTAGCTGCTGATTTATACCGTTTTGCGCCTAAATTTATGTGCCCCCCCTCTCTTTTTGCCCTTGGAGTACCTGGATACTGCAGGGGAGAGCCCAGGGAGCTTGCTTCCAGCGGAACTGTGAAGTAAAAATGGTGCTGGTGTGCTGAGGAAGAAGGCCCCGCCCCCTCAGCGGCGGGCTTCTGTCCCGCTTAAATCTGTGTGAAAAATGGCGGGGGTATCCCTATAAGTCTAGGACTGTATATATGGGTGTTTATGCCAAAAGGTATCTTATTGCTGCCCAGGGCGCCCCCCCAGCGCCCTGCACCCTACAGTGACCGGAGTTTGTAAGTGTGCTGGGGAGCAATGGCGCACAGCTGCGGTGCTGTGCGCTACCTTAGTGAAGACAGAAGTCTTCGTGCCGCCGATTTCGAAGTCTTCTTGCTTCTCCTGGACTTCAGTGCTTCTGGCTCTGTGAGGGGGACGGCGGCGCGGCTCCGGGAACGGACCGCCTGTGTTCGATTACTCTGGAGCTAATGGTGTCCAGTAGCCTAGAAGCGCAACCCGGCTGCAAGCAGGCAGGTTTGCTTCTCTCCCCTCAGTCCCACATAGCAGTGAGTCTGTTGCCAGCAGAGCTCACTGAAAATAAAAAACCTAACAAATACTTTCTTATCTAGGAGGCTCAGGAGAGCACCTAGTGTGCAACCAGCTCTGTCTGGGCACAGATTCTAACTGAGGTCTGGAGGAGGGGCATAGAGGGAGGAGCCAGTGCACACCAGATGTAGTACTAAATCTTTCTTAAAGTGCCCAGTCTCCTGCGGAGCCTGTCTATTCCCCATAGTCCTTACGGAGTCCCCAGCATCCACTTAGGACGTTAGAGAAAATAAAGAAGCCAGTATTTACCCTGCACAGAAACAATATACCCCACCCAAATCTAACTCTCTCTGCACATGTTTTATCTGCCACACCTGCAGTACTCATGGGGCCTAATTCAGACCTGATCGCTAGCAGGCGATTTTTGCACTGCTGCGATCAGATAGTCGCCGCCTGCAGGGGAGTGTATTTTAGCTGTGCTGGGTGCAGGGCTGGTGTACAGGGTGCAGGTCTATGATATATGTGTGCTGGGTGCAGGGCTGGTGTACTGGGTGCAGGTCTATGGTATATGTGTGCTGGGTGCAGGGCTGGTGTACAGGGTGCAGGTCTATGATATATGTGTGCTGGGTGCAGGGCAGTGTACTGGGTGCAGGTCTATGGTATATGTGTGCTGGGTGCAGGGCTGGTGTACTGGGTGCAGGTCTATGGTATATGTGTGCTGGGTGCAGGGCTGGTGTACTGGGTGCAGGTCTATGGTATATGTGTGCTGGGTGCAGGGCTGGTGTACAGGGTGCAGGTCTATGGTATATGTGTGCTGGGTGCAGGGCTGGTGTACAGGGTGCAGGTCTATGATATATGTGTGCTGGGTGCAGGGCTGGTGTACTGGGTGCAGGTCTATGGTATATGTGTGCTGCGTGCAGGGCTGGTGTACAGGGTGCAGGTCTATGGTATATGTGTGCTAGGTGCAGAGCTGGTGTACAGGGTGCAGGTCTATGGTATATGTGTGCTGGGTGCATGGCTGGTGTACATGGTGCAGATCTATGGCATATGTGTGCTGGGTGCAGGGCTAGTGTACAGGGTGCAGATCTATGGCATATGTGTGCTGGGTGCAGGGCTGGTGTAGAGGGTGCAGATCTACGGTATATGTGTGCTGGGTGCAGGGCTGTTGTACATGGTGCAGGTCTATGGTATATGTGTGCTGGGTGCAGGGCTGGTGTACAGGGTGCAGGTCTATGGTATATGTGTGCTGGGTGCAGGGCTGGTGTACAGGGTGCAGGTCTATGGTATATGTGTGCTGGGTGCAGGGCTAGTGTACAGGGTGCAGGTCTTTGGTATATGTGTGCTGGGTGCAGGGTTGGTGTACAGGGTGCAGATCCATGGTATATGTGTGCTGGGTGCAGGGCTAGTGTACAGGGTGCAGGTCTTTGGTATATGTGTGCTGGGTGCAGGGTTGGTGTGCATGTGTGCTGAGTGCAGGTCTATGGTATATGTGTGCTGGGTGCAGGGCTGGTGTACAGGGTGCAGGTCTATGATATATGTGTGCTGGGTGCAGGACTGGTGTACAGGGTGCAGGTCTATGGTATATGTGTGCTGGGTGCAGGGCTGGTGTACTGGGTGCAGGTCTATGGTATATGTGTGCTGGGTGCAGGGCTAGTGTACAGGGTGCAGGTCTTTGGTATATGTGTGCTGGGTGCAGGGTTGGTGTGCATGTGTGCTGAGTGCAGGTCTATGGTATATGTGTGCTGGGTGCAGGGCTGGTGTACAGGGTACAGGTCTATGGTATATGTGTGCTGGGTGCAGGGCTAGTGTACAGGGTGCAGGTCTATGGTATATGTGTGCTGGGTGCAGGGCTGGTGTACAGGGTGCAGGTCTATGGTATATGTGTGCTGGGTGTAGGGCTGGTGTACAGGGTGCAGGTCTATGGTATATGTGTGCTGGGTGCAGGGCTAGTGTACAGGGTGCAGGTCTATGGTATATGTGTGCTGGGTGCAGGGCTGGTGTACAGGGTGCAGGTCTATGATATATGTGTGCTGGGTGCAGGGCTGGTGTACTGGGTGCAGGTCTATGGTATATGTGTGCTGCGTGCAGGGCTGGTGTACAGGGTGCAGGTCTATGGTATATGTGTGCTAGGTGCAGAGCTGGTGTACAGGGTGCAGGTCTATGGTATATGTGTGCTGGGTGCATGGCTGGTGTACATGGTGCAGATCTATGGCATATGTGTGCTGGGTGCAGGGCTAGTGTACAGGGTGCAGATCTATGGCATATGTGTGCTGGGTGCAGGGCTGGTGTAGAGGGTGCAGATCTACGGTATATGTGTGCTGGGTGCAGGGCTGTTGTACATGGTGCAGGTCTATGGTATATGTGTGCTGGGTGCAGGGCTGGTGTACAGGGTGCAGGTCTATGGTATATGTGTGCTGGGTGCAGGGCTGGTGTACAGGGTGCAGGTCTATGGTATATGTGTGCTGGGTGCAGGGCTAGTGTACAGGGTGCAGGTCTTTGGTATATGTGTGCTGGGTGCAGGGTTGGTGTACAGGGTGCAGATCCATGGTATATGTGTGCTGGGTGCAGGGCTGGTGTACAGGGTGTAGGTCTATGGTATATGTGTGCTGGGTGCAGGGCTGGTGTACAGGGTGCAGATCCATGGTACATGTGTGCTGGGTGCAGGGCTGGTGTACAGGGTGCAGGTCTATGATATATGTGTGCTGGGTGCAGGACTGGTGTACAGGGTGCAGGTCTATGGTATATGTGTGCTGGGTGCAGGGCTGGTGTACTGGGTGCAGGTCTATGGTATATGTGTGCTGGGTGCAGGGCTAGTGTACAGGGTGCAGGTCTTTGGTATATGTGTGCTGGGTGCAGGGTTGGTGTGCATGTGTGCTGAGTGCAGGTCTATGGTATATGTGTGCTGGGTGCAGGGCTGGTGTACAGGGTACAGGTCTATGGTATATGTGTGCTGGGTGCAGGGCTAGTGTACAGGGTGCAGGTCTATGGTATATGTGTGCTGGGTGCAGGGCTGGTGTACAGGGTGCAGGTCTATGGTATATGTGTGCTGGGTGTAGGGCTGGTGTACAGGGTGCAGGTCTATGGTATATGTGTGCTGGGTGCAGGGCTAGTGTACAGGGTGCAGGTCTATGGTATATGTGTGCTGGGTGCAGGGCTGGTGTACAGGGTACAGGTCTATGGTATATGTGTGCTGGGTGCAGGGCTAGTGTACAGGGTGCAGGTCTATGGTATATGTGTGCTGGGTGCAGGGCTGGTGTACAGGGTGCAGGTCTATGGTATATGTGTGCTGGGTGTAGGGCTGGTGTACAGGGTGCAGGTCTATGGTATATGTGTGCTGGGTGCAGGGCTAGTGTACAGGGTGCAGGTCTATGGTATATGTGTGCTGGGTGCAGGGCTGGTGTGCATGTGTGCTGGGTACAGTGCTATGGTATGTGTGTGCACAGACGTGAGTCCAGCTGTAATGGGGGTTGGATGTGGATGTTACTGTGATCTAGGCCAAGCAGGTGGAGCGGCACAGTGGGCAGCAGTTGTCTCTACTGGTGGAGCTATTGGCCCTAGCGTGGGAAGATCGTGCTACCGGGGGCACCACACATGGACTGGCCGGGGAGTAGCTCCATTGCCAGACTGCGGGCGTCTTTGACTCGGATGTTATGGAGAGTAGCTCTGGTGCAGGGAGCTTCTCTTTTTAGGTTGATAACTGCTCCCTTTGTATATAGGCTGGAACTGTCCCCTCTGTGTATAGGCTGGAACTGTCCCCTGTGTGTGTATAGGCTGGAACAGTCCCCTCTGGGTGTAGGCTGGAACTGTCCCCTCTGTGTGTAGGCTGGAACTGTCCCCTCTGTGTATAGGCTGGAACTGTCCCCTGTGTGTGTGTAGGCTGGAACAGTCCCCTCTGGGTGTAGGCTGGAACTGTCCCCTCTGTGTATAGGCTGGAACTGTCCCCTCTGTGTATAGGCTGGAACTGTCCCCTGTGTGTGTGTAGGCTGGAACAGTCCCCTCTGGGTGTAGGCTGGAACTGTCCCCTCTGTGTGTAGGCTGGAACTGTCTCCTCTGTGTGTAGGCTTGACCTGTCCCCTCTGTGTATAGGCTGGAACTGTTCCCTGTGTGTGTGTAGGCTGGCACTGACCCATGTGTGTGTGTTGGCTGGAACTGTCCCCTGTGTGTGTAGGCTAGAACTGTCCCCTGTGTGTGTGTAGGCTGGAACTGTCCCGTGTCTGTGTGTGTGTGTGTGTGTGTGTGTGTGTGTAGGCTGGAACTGTCCCCTGTGTGTGTGTAGGCTGGAATTGTCCCCTGTGTGTGTGTAGGCTGGAACTGTCCCCTGTGTGTGTGTAGGCTGGCACTGACCCATGTGTGTGTTGGCTGGAACTGTCCCCTGTGTGTGTGTAGGCTGGAACTGTCCCCTGTGTGTGTGTAGGCTGGAACTGTCCCCTGTGTATGTGTGTGTGTAGGCTGTGACTGTGCCCTGTGTGCGTAGGATGGAACTGCCCCTTGTGTGTGTGTAGGTTGGAACTGTCCCCTGTCTGTGTGTAGGTTGGAACTGTCCCCTGTATGTGTGTAGGCTGGAACTGTCCCCCGTGTGTGCGTAGGCTGGAACTGTCCCCTGTGTGTGTGTAGGCTGGAACTGTCCCCTGTGTGTGTGTGTAGGCTGGCACTGACCCATGTGTGTGTGTGTGTTGGATGGAACTGTCCCCTGTGTGTGTGTAGGCTGGCACTGACCCATGTGTGTGTGTGTGTGTGTGTGTGTGTGTGTGTTGGATAGAACTGTCCCCTGTGTGTGTGTAGGCTGGAACTGTCCCCTGTGTGTGTGTAGGCTGGAACTGTCCCCTGTGTGTGTGTAGGCTGGAACTGTCCCCTGTGTATGTGTGTGTAGGCTGGAACTGTGCCCTGTGTGCGTAGGATGGAACTGCCCCTTGTGTGTGTGTAGGTTGGAACTGTCCCCTGTGTGTGTGTAGGCTGGAACTGTCCCCTGTGTGTGTGTAGGCTGGAACTGTCCCGTGTGTGTGTAGGCTGGAACTGTCCCCTGTTTGTGTGTAGGCTGGAACTGTCCCCTGTGTGTGTGTAGGCTGGCACTGACCCATGTGTGTGTGTAGGCTGGCACTGACCTGTGTGTGCGTGTGTGTGTGTGTGTGTGTGTGTGTGTTGGATGGAACTGCCCCTGTGTATGTGTAGGCTGGAACTATCCCCTGTGTGTGTGTAGGCTGGAACTGTCCCCTGTGTGTGTGTAGGCTGGAACTGTCCCCTGTGTGTGTATAGGCTGGCACTGACCCATGTGTGTGTGTGTTGGATGGAACTGTCCCCTGTGTGTGTGTGTAGGCTGGAATTGTCCCCTGTGTGTGTGTAGGCTGGAACTGTCCCCTGTGTGTGTGTAGGCTGGCACTGACCCATGTGTGTGTGTAGGCTGGAACTGTCCCCTGTGTGTGTGTAGGCTGGAACTGTCCCCTGTGTGTGTGTAGGCTGGAACTGTCCCCTGTGTGTGTGTAGGCTGGAACTGTCCCCTGTGTATGTGTGTGTGTAGGCTGGAACTGTGCCCTGTGTGCGTAGGATGGAACTGCCCCTTGTGTGTGTGTAGGTTGGAACTGTCCCCTGTGTGTGTGTAGGTTGGAACTGTCCCCTGTGTGTGTGTAGGTTTGGAACTGTCCCCTGTGTGTGTGTAGGCTGGAACTGTCCCCTGTGTGTGTGTAGGCTGGAACTATTCCCTGTGTGTGTGTAGGCTGGAACTGTCCCCTGTGTGTGTGTAGGCTGGAACTGTCCCCTGTGTGTGTGTAGGCTGGCACTGACCCATGTGTGTGTGTTGGCTGGAACTGTCCCCTGTGTGTGTGTAGGCTGGAACTGTCCCCTGTGTGTGTGTAGGCTGGAACTGTCCCCTGTGTGTGTGTAGGCTGGAACTGTCCCCTGTGTGTGTGTAGGCTGGAACTGTCCCCTGCGTATGTGTAGGCTGGAACTGTGCCCTGTGTGCGTAGGATGGAACTGCCCCTTGTGTGTGTGTAGGCTGGAACTATTCCCTGTGTGTGTGTGTAGGCTGGAACTGTCCCCTGTGTGTGTGTAGGCTGGAACTGTCCCCTGTGTATGTGTAGGCTGGAACTATCCCCTGTGTATGTGTAGGCTGGAACTATCCCCTGTGTGTGTGTAGGCTGGAACTGTCCCCTGTGTATGTGTAGGCTGAAACTGTCCCCTGTGTGTGTGTAGGCTGGAACTATTCCCTGTGTGTGTGTAGACTGGCACTGACCCATGTGTGTGTGTGTTGGATGGAACTGTCCCCTGTGTGTGTGTAGGCTGGCACTGACCCATGTGTGTGTGTGTTGGATGGAACTGTCCCCTGTGTGTGTGTAGGCTGGCACTGACCCATGTGTGTGTGTGTTGGATGGAACTGTCCCCTGTGTGTGTGTAAGCTGGCACTGACCCATGTGAGTCCAAACAGTGGAGGTTTTAAAAATGCTTTGTCAGAGGAATCATTTTGGTTGAATCAGTCAGTGTCACATACTGGGGACACAATGCCAATCACGTACATTAGCTATTTTTGGTGAGTTAATATGCCACCCATACACAAGCCCCTTAGGCAGCATGCTGCACTTTGGGGGTCATTCCGAGTTAATCGCTCGCCAGCAGTTTTTAGCAGCCGTGCAAACGCTATGCCGCCATCCACTGGGGAGTGTATTTTAGCTTAGCAGAAGTACGAACGCATGTGCAGCCGAGCTCTGCAAAAACAGTTTGTGCAGTTTCAGAGTAGCTCTGAACCTACTCAGCGCTTGCCATCACTTCAGCCTATTCGTGTCCAGAGTTGACGTCATACACCCGCCTGCGTTTTTTCAGACATGCCTGTGTTTTTGCAAACACTCCCTGAAAACGGTCAGTTGACACCCAGAAACGCCCCCTTCCTGACAATCTTCTTGCGGCCGTCAGTGCGACTGATATTTTTGCTAGAACCTATGCACAACCACAACGGGCTTTGTAACCATATGCATGCGCAGAAATGCCGCTTTTTCACCTGATCTCTGCGCTGCGAAACTCGGCAGCGAGCGATCAACTCAGAATAACCCCCTTAGTACTTTAGTATTCACCTGCCACTTCAGGACACACCCCTGTGTGGAAATAGATACACCCATAGGTGGAACTAGACACACCCTTTGGGTGATGCAAGACACACACCCTTGACTACGCGCGCAACATGACACCATCTGCCACCTCCCTGAAAATAGTTTTCAAAAGTAGGCAAGTATGCCACAAACGTTCTCCTTCCTGTCAATCAACTTGCGTACACATAGCAATAAAAATAAATGCAGAATTTTTTCGCAGTTTGGCCTCGCGCCTGCACATTATGATCTGTACACACAGTGGCAAACGCAGGATTTGCATGGGGTTTTTTCCAGAACTGGGAGGAGCCAATCACGGGGGTGGGGACTGAGGTGACCCAGTATATGCTGGGTCCGTAAAACTAGTGTGTCTGTGTGTGTGTATATATATATATATATATATATATATATATATATCCCATGTAAAGAAGGCAGCACTCAGAGACTTGAAGGTGCAAAAGAATATTTAGTAAACAAGCTGCAGAGTTACATCAACGTTTTGGGGCGCACAGCCCCTTCATCAGGATGATGATGGGGCTGCGCGCCTCGAAACGTTGATGTAACTCTGCAGCTTGTTTACTAAATATTCTTTTGCACCTTCAAGTCTCTGAGTACCGCCTTCTTTACATGGGATAGTGATGGAGGTGGAAACCTCATAGGATGGCACCTGAGCCAGAAAGCTCACGGAGGCCTTCCGAGTGCCGGCTACTACAAGGGTATCTATATCTATATCTATATATATAATACATATCTACACATATATATACCGTGTATATATATATATACATACACACACACACACACACACACACACACACACACACACACACACACACACACACATATTCATAAACACATATACATAGCATATTAAACATGCATACATATATATATATATATATATATATATATATAACATGTATGTTCCTGCACTCACATCAGTACAATACACAACAGTAGGGTGCTCCCTAGTGGAGATCTCCCTAGGCAGGGTAGACCCACAATATTTAACCAAAAGTCCAACAATGTGGAGGTGCACTCGTCAAATTCAAACAGTCAGCGGTTTCAATTTGTTCACAACAGCTTTATTTAAGTTTATATTCGGCTCATTTGGTCGACGTTTCGATCCTCATTCGGGGATCTTTCTCAAGACAGGCTTCGATTTACATACAATTTTTGAAAGCATCATATATTGATTACTACAAAAGAACAAAGAAAAATAAATAAAATAACTCTCTTAAAGGAACAAACACAGAACACATATATAGACTGCCACACTCCAACAGTATTAGGATGCAGGAATCTCTTAACACCCAATGTGGTTCAAATACAATATCACACCTAAGTCTATACTTGCCAAGTGTGCACACCAGCCCCAAGTCTTAAACAATTAACACCAATGTGAGATATAGCTTTCTCATAAACGTATAACGGCTGTGTCAAAGGTAGTGTTAGTGACAACATCCACTTACTCAGAGAATCAATATGTCATGTTCAGACAATAAATGTGCTGTATGGTTTAGTCAGGCTTACTTCTAACAGGATTCTGCAAGAATGAATAGGGTAAAAATATACATATATACATGTACACATGCATATATATATATGGATGCATACAAATACAGCAGCATGTGCATAGCCACATATACTATTAGATTCAATAAATCCCCTTATTCCATGTACCACCAGTGAGACAACATGGACTACAATACTTACTGGTGTGCTTACTTAGACACACAACCACGAGGCAACTCAGACAACATAGGAAATCACTGTAAAAATAGTACAAAAAGTTCATCCTCCAACAGCCAAAGTTATGTAAGTCTACCAACAACTCCTTCTAATGTAATTCAGTACTCACCCACATTATGAGAGATGCTGACACCCTCTACAGCCACAACTTGGACTGGCAAACAAACCGGACCTATATACCCCCTACCCCGGAAGTACCGGGACGGCCCCTAGTGTATTCCCCTCCACACTTTTCTCACATACGTGTATATACCCCACATGTGCTCATTTCAGTATGGCTAGACTCACTCATAATGTAGCGATAGAGACCATCCGAACTGCTTAACTCAGCTCGGTATGGTCAATTACCTGATCGCGCCGCGGGTGGAACGCTATGCGTTCCACAGCTCAAAGTCCGGAAGTACCTAGTTCATACGAGTGATAGATTACGGGGGCCGTAATGGGACAAAACTCCTATTCATCTATGGATATAATCCGCTCCGTTATTATAAGGCTTTATGCTGCCAATCAGAAACAAGGAAGGGTTCCCTCATCTGGCACACCACAATGGACATAATACTAGGGGGATAGCTCACTATTGGTCCGATACCGAGGGGGAAACAATGTTTTAAATAATACTAGGTTATCACAGAAAAGATGTAAAGTCTAAAAAATGCACACTCGTGCCATTCCATATCTGCTGATGACAACAAAAATATTCATATGTACCGGTCCACTTGCCAGTATGTGCTGGTGCAATCACACCTAGCATGAATGTTCAAAGATACACATATAGACAGGCGCTATAGGTGGAGTGTGGCAGTCATAATTATACAGACATGATTCACTGAATACTTATTAAAAACATACATATATATAAAGAAGTTATAGCGACACAGGACGGAATACCCAAGCCTTCATAACACAATAGGAGAAACTAATTAAATATTGGACTCAAGTTACATAAACTCAGATAACTAAATGGACCATATTGTTATATCATGGGTGTCACATGTACTCTATAATTATTAATGTCGGCTTAGGTAAATCCATACTGTGTCGCCCATAACCTCCTTCATGGTAAATCTAATTCACTGGAATCACAGGATACTGTATCTTGCCTCGGGTTTTAGAATCATTAAATAAATAGCACATGAATGAGCCATTCATAAAAAGACATTCATAGCAGAGTGCTCATTGAGGCCTTTTGGTGAGACAGTATTTAGATGTGAGATCCAAAAACTTTCTCTTTTGTGTAAGGCTAAAGTACGATCACCCCCATTGGGTAAAGGCGGAACCCAATCAATCAATCTGCATTTTATACACATAGGGGGTCATTCCGAGTTGTTCGCTCGGTAAAAATCTTCGCATCGCAGCGATTTTCAGCTTAATGCGCATGTGCAATGTCCGCACTGCGATTGCGCCAAGTAAATTTGCTATGCAGTTAGGATTTTTACTCACGGCCTTTTCATCGTTCTGGCGATCGTAATGTGATTGACAGGAAATGGGTGTTACTGGGCGGAAACAGGCCGTTTTATGGACGTGTGGGAAAAAACGCTACCGTTTCCGGAAAAAACGCGGGAGTGGCTGGAGAAACGGAGGAGTGTCTGGGCGAACGCTGGGTGTGTTTGTGACGTCAAACCAGGAACGACAAGCACTGAACTGATCACAGATGCCGAGTAAGTCTGGAGCTACTCAGAAACTGCTACGAGGTGTGTAATCGCAATATTGCGAATACATCGTTCGCAATTTTAAGATGCTAAGATTCACTCCCAGTAGGCGGCGGCTTAGCGTGAGCAACTCTGCTAAAATCCGCTTGCGAGCGAACAACTCGGAATGACCCCCATACAGTACATGTATATATACACATGTGTATATCATATGTGTGTGTGTTTATATGTATGTATGTATGTATGTATATATATATATATATATATATATACATGTGTATATATGTATGCACATGGATATATATGTACTATAATTAAAAGAAAGTAAACTTTTACTGCACTTATAAGTGCCACCAGGAAGACAGCAGGCTGCAGAGGACGCTAGACAGCCATTAATAATACTCATGCAGCTATAAAAAAAAAAACAATTTTTTTTTTCTTCAAGTGGAGGGGGGTTTCTGGGTGCTCGGAAACCCCCCTGGGTGCGCCACTGACACATGCGCAGTCTTATTGCTGATCGCCAGCTATGTGTGTTTTTGCACAGCAGGCGATCAGCAATGGACTGCGCATGCGTGTGCACCGCAATGCACGTGCGCGTCGGCCAACAACGGGAATCGCCAGTCAACGACAGGATGGTGCAAAAATTTCATTCGCACAAGAGTTCGCAAGGTGATTGACAGGTGGAAGCCGTTAGTGGGTGGAGGATGACCGTTTACAGAGCGTGTTCTGAAAATGCAGGCGTGCCCAAGCGTTTTCAGGGAGGGTGTCTGACGTCCGCTCCGGCTCCCGATCAGCAGGATTCAAACGCACTGGAAGAGTAAGTCCTGGGCTGCGCAGAGACTGCACAAGCAGCTCAGCTACACATGCGTTCGCACACTTGCACAGCTAAAATACACACACACACACACACCTGTAGGCGGCGACTATCTGATCGCAGGGCTGCAAAAAACGCAGCCCAGTGTTCAGATGTGAAATAGGCCCTGAGCCCTAAAAAGATTTGCTTCTTTGAAGACTCGGTCTAGCATGCTAGCGTTTAGACAAAGGATGGACACAAATGTACATGTGTAATGCAATTCTATACAATTCTTGAGATGTACGGCATATCAATAATGCACTTAATTTTTTGAAAACGCCTGATTATAGCGTATCCCTGGAAGCAAATGAACATAGCAATGTCTCTGCACCATGTTACAGTACTAAAACTCCTTTATCTCGCTCAGCAGTGGCAGAATGGACATTTCAGCTATGGTCGGAACAAAGAACAAAACCAAAAATAAATCGGAATGATACTATGAAGAAAAGAGACGGGCAAATTAGTCTTTGGCAGGACCAAGACGACGTACCAATTAGTGTGGAAGACATTGAGTTGGAAGGACAGACACAGAACAGAGCAAACTATCCGCCAGATAGAAAGAAATACTCTATCATTTATCCAAGTAAATATAAAGAGCGGACTGCAGAGAACAGTGAAGCAGAGAGTGAGGCGTCCTCCATCAATGAATATATAAACGCACCAGACACTCAAGAAGGTTATGCAGACACATTACGAACAAGCACAGAAAAATATAGCACGAGTGACACTGGCACAACATTTACTACTGATGAGACAATACCATATAGCACAGAAGACACTACAACATTAACTACTGATGAGACAATACCATATAGCACAGAAGACACTACAACATTAACTACTGATGAGACAATACCATATAGCACAGAAGACACTACAACATTTACTACTGATGAGACAATACCATATAGCACAGAAGACACTACAACATTTACTACTGATGAGACAATACCATATAGCACAGAAGACACTACAACATTTACTACTGATGAGACAATACCATATAGCACAGAAGACACTACAACATTTACTACTGATGAGACAATACCATATAGCACAGAAGACACTACAACATTTACTACTGATGAGACAATACCATATAGCACAGAAGACACTACAACATTAACTACTGATGAGACAATACCATATAGCACAGAAGACACTACAACATTTACTACTGATGAGACAATACCATATAGCACAGAAGACACTACAACATTTACTACTGATGAGACAATACCATATAGCACAGAAGACACTACAACATTTACTACTGATGAGACAATACCATATAGCACAGAAGACACTACAACATTTACTGATGATGACACAACAACACCATATAGCCCGGAAGACACTACAACAACATTTACTGATGTCACAACAACACCATATCACTTGGAAGACACTACAACATTTACTGATGACACAACAACACCATATCGCCCGGAAGACACTACAACATTTACTGATGACACAACAACACCATATAGCCCAGAAGACACTACTACAACATTTACTGATGACACAACAACACCATATCGCCCGGAAGACACTACAACATTTACTGATGACACAACAACACCATATAGCCCGGAAGACACTACAACATTTACTGATGACACAACAACACCATATAGCCCGGAAGACACTGAAACAACATTTACTGATGACACAACAACACCATATAGCCCGGAAGACACTGAAACAACATTTACTGATGATACAACAACACAACAAAGCTGGGAAGACACTGCAACAAAATTTACGGATGAAACAACAATAGCATACAGCCCTGAAATCACTACAACAACATTTACTGATGACACAACAACACAATACAGCCTAGATTACACTGCAACAACATTTACTGATGATACAACACAATACAGCCCAAGAGACACTGAACCATTTACTGATGATACAACAACACAATACAGCCCAGAAGACACTAAAACAACATTTACTTATGATCTGACAACACCATCATATGGCGCGGGAAACACTTACACAAGATTGGTAACAATTTCAGAAGATCTGACAACAGATATCCCGGGAGACACTGACACAACACAGGTAACAATTACTGATGAGCTGACAACAAAAGATGGCCCTGGAGACACTGACACAACACACACAATAATTACTGATGATCTGACAACAACAGATGGCCCGGAAGACACTGACACAACACCCGCAATAATTACTGATGATTGGACAACAGATGGCCCGGGAGACAAAGAAACAACACCGGTAGTAATAACTAATGATGTGACAACAACAGATGGCCCAGGAGACTCTGAAACAAAACCAGTAACAACTGCTTATGATCTGACAACAAATGTCCTGGGAGACGCCCTAACTACCCCCGAGGGCTCGGGAGAGGGGACCCCAACTCCACAGCCAACTACTGAAGCCCTGACTACCCCCGAAAGCTCGGGAGAGGAGACCCCAACCCCGCAGCCGGCCACTGAAGCCCTGAGTACCCCCGAGGGCTCGGGAGAGGAGACCCCAACCCCGCAGCTGGCCACTGAACCCCTGACTACCCCCGAGGGCTCGGGAGAGGAGACCCCAACCCCGCAGCCGGCCACTGAAGCCCTGACTACCCCCGAGGGCTCGGGAGAGGAGACCCCAACCCCGCAGCCGGCCACTGAAGCTCTGACTACCCCCGAGGGCTCGGGAGAGGAGACCCCAACCCCGCAGCCAGCCACTGAAGCCCTGACTACCCCCGAGGGCTCGGGAGAGGAGACCCCAACCCCGCAGCCAGCCACTGAAGCCCTGACTACCCCCGAGGGCTCGGGAGAGGAGACCCCAACGCCGCAGCCAGCCACTGAAGCCCTGACTACCCCCGAGGGCTCGGGAGAGGAGACCCCAACCCCGCAGCCAGCCACTGAAGCCCTGACTACCCCCGAGGGCTCGGGAGAGGAGACCCCAACCCCGCAGCCAGCCACTGAAGCCCTGACTACCCCCGAGGGCTCGGGAGAGAAGACCCCAACCCCGCAGCCAGCCACTGAATCCCTGACTACCCCCGAGGGCTCGGGAGAGAAGACCCCAACCCCGCAGCCAGCCACTGAAGCCCTGACTACCCCCGAGGGCTCGGGAGAGGAGACCCCAACCCCGCAGCCAGCCACTGAAGCCCTGACTACCCCCGAGGGCTCGGGAGAGGAGACCCCAACCCCGCAGCCAGCCACTGAAGCCCTGACTACCCCCGAGGGCTCGGGAGAGGAGACCCCAACCCCGCAGCCAGCCACTGAAGCCCTGACTACCCCCGAGGGCTCGGGAGAGGAGACCCCAACCCCGCAGCCAGCCACTGAAGCCCTGACTACCCCCGAGGGCTCGGGACAGGAGACTCAAACCCCGCAGCCAGCCACTGAAGCCCTGACTACCCCCGAGGGCTCGGGAGAGGAGACCCCAACCCCGCAGCCAGCCACTGAAGCCCTGACTACCCCCGAGGGCTCGGGAGAGGAGACCCCAACCCCGAAGCCAGCCACTGAAGCCCTGACTACCCCCGAGGGCTCGGGAGAGGAGACCCCAACCCCGCAGCCAGCCACTGAAGCCCTGACTACCCCCGAGGGCTCGGGAGTGGAGACCCCAACCCCGCAGCCAGCCACTGAAGCCCTGACTACCCCCGAGGGCTCGGGAGAGGAGACCCCAACCCCGCAGCCAGCCACTGAAGCCCTGACTACCCCTGAGGGCTCGGGAGAGGAGACCCCAACCCCGCAGCCAGCCACTGAAGCCCTGACTACCCCCGAGGGCTCGGGAGAGGAGACCCCAACCCCGCAGCCAGCCACTGAAGCCCTGACTACCCCCGAGGGCTCGGGAGAGGAGACCCCAACCCCGCAGCCAGCCACTGAAGCCCTGACTACCCCCGAGGGCTCGGGAGAGGAGACCCCAACCCCGCAGCCAGCCACTGAAGCCCTGACTACCCCCGAGGGCTCGGGAGTGGAGACCCCAACCCCGCAGCCAGCCACTGAAGCCCTGACTACCCCCGAGGGCTCGGGAGAGGAGACCCCAACCCCGCAGCCAGCCACTGAAGCCCTGACTACCCCCGAGGGCTCGGGAGAGAAGACCCCAACCCCGCAGCCAGCCACTGAATCCCTGACTACCCCCGAGGGCTCGGGAGAGAAGACCCCAACCCCGCAGCCAGCCACTGAAGCCCTGACTACCCCCGAGGGCTCGGGAGAGGAGACCCCAACCCCGCAGCCAGCCACTGAAGCCCTGACTACCCCCGAGGGCTCGGGAGTGGAGACCCCAACCCGGCAGCCAGCCACTGAAGCCCTGACTACCTCCGAGGGCTCGGGAGAGGAGACCCCAACCCCGCAGCCAGCCACTGAATCCCTGACTACCCCCGAGGGCTCGGGAGAGGAGACCCCAACCCCGCAGCCAGCAACTGAAGCCCTGACTACCCCCGAGGGCTCGGGACAGGAGACCCCAACCCCGCAGCCAGCCACTGAAGCCCTGACTACCCCCGAGGGCTCGGGAGAGGAGACCCCAACCCCGCAGCCAGCCACTGAAGCCCTGACTACCCCCGAGGGCTCGGGAGAGGAGACCCCAACCCCGCAGCCAGCCACTGAAGCCCTGACTACCCCCGAGGGCTCGGGAGAGGAGACCCCAACCCCGCAGCCAGCCACTGAAGCCCTGACTACCCCCGAGGGCTCGGGAGAGGAGACCCCAACCCCGCAACCAGCCACTGAAGCCCTGACTACCCCCGAGGGCTCGGGAGAGGAGACCCCAACCCCGCAGCCAGCCACTGAAGCCCTGAGTACCCCCGAGGGCTCGGGAGAGGAGACCCCAACCCCGCAGCCGGCCACTGAAGCCGTGAGTACTCCCGAGGGCTCGGGAGAGGAGACCCCAACCCCGCAGCCAGCCACTGAAGCCCTGAGTACCCCCGAGGGCTCGGGAGAGGAGACCCCAACCCCGCAGCCGGCCACTGAAGCCCTGACTACCCCCGAGGGCTCGGGAGAGGAGACCCCAACCCCGCAGCCAGCCACTGAAGCCCTGACTACCCCCGAGGGCTCGGGAGAGGAGACCCCAACCCCGCAGCCAGCCACTGAAGCCCTGACTACCCCCGAGGGCTCGGGAGAGGAGACCCCAACGCCGCAGCCAGCCACTGAAGCCCTGACTACCCCCGAGGACTCGGGAGAGGAGACCCCAACCCCGCAGCCAGCCACTGAAGCCCTGACTACCCCCGAGGGCTCGGGAGAGGAGACCCCAACCCCGCAGCCAGCCACTGAAGCCCTGACTACCCCCGAGGGCTCGGGAGAGAAGACCCCAACCCCGCAGCCAGCCACTGAATCCCTGACTACCCCCGAGGGCTCGGGAGAGAAGACCCCAACCCCGCAGCCAGCCACTGAAGCCCTGACTACCCCCGAGGGCTCGGGAGAGGAGACCCCAACCCCGCAGCCAGCCACTGAAGCCCTGACTACCCCCGAGGGCTCGGGAGAGGAGACCCCAACCCCGCAGCCAGCCACTGAAGCCCTGACTACCCCCGAAGGCTCGGGAGAGGAGACCCCAACCCCGCAGCCAGCCACTGAAGCCCTGACTACCCCCGAGGGCTCGGGAGAGGAGACCCCAACCCCGCAGCCAGCCACTGAAGCCCTGACTACCCCCGAGGGCTCGGGACAGGAGACCCAAACCCCGCAGCCAGCCACTGAAGCCCTGACTACCCCCGAGGGCTCGGGAGAGGAGACCCCAACCCCGCAGCCAGCCACTGAAGCCCTGACTACCCCCGAGGGCTCGGGAGAGGAGACCCCAACCCCGCAGCCAGCCACTGAAGCCCTGACTACCCCCGAGGGCTCGGGAGAGGAGACCCCAACCCCGCAGCCAGCCACTGAAGCCCTGACTACCCCCGAGGGCTCGGGAGTGGAGACCCCAACCCCGCAGCCAGCCACTGAAGCCCTGACTACCCCCGAGGGCTCGGGAGAGGAGACCCCAACCCCGCAGCCAGCCACTGAAGCCCTGACTACCCCCGAGGGCTCGGGAGAGAAGACCCCAACCCCGCAGCCAGCCACTGAATCCCTGACTACCCCCGAGGGCTCGGGAGAGGAGACCCCAACCCCGCAGCCAGCCACTGAAGCCCTGACTACCCCCGAGGGCTCGGGAGAGGAGACCCCAACCCGCAGCCAGCCACTGAAGCCCTGACTACCCCCGAGGGCTCGGGAGAGGAGACCCCAACCCTGCAGCCAGCCACTGAAGCCCTGACTACCCCCGAGGGCTCGGGAGAGGAGACCCCAACCCCGCAGCCAGCCACTGAAGCCCTGACTACCCCCGAGGGCTCGGGAGAGGAGACCCCAACCCCGCAGCCAGCCACTGAAGCCCTGAGTACCCCCGAGGGCTCGGGAGAGGAGACCCCAACCCCGCAGCCAGCCACTGAAGCCGTGAGTACTCCCGAGGGCTCGGGAGAGGAGACCCCAACCCCGCAGCCAGCCACTGAAGCCCTGACTACCCCCGAGGGCTCGGGAGAGGAGACCCCAACCCCGCAGCCAGCCACTGAAGCCCTGAGTACCCCCGAGGGCTCGGGAGAGGAGACCCCAACCCCGCAGCCAGCCACTGAAGCCCTGACTACCCCCGAAGGCTCGGGAGAGGAGACCCCAACCCCGCAGCCAGCCACTGAAGCCCTGACTACCCCCGAGGGCTCGGGAGAGGAGACCCCAACCCCGCAGCCAGCCACTGAAGCCCTGACTACCCCGAGGGCTCGGGACAGGAGACCCAAACCCCGCAGCCAGCCACTGAAGCCCTGACTACCCCCGAGGGCTCGGGAGAGGAGACCCCAACCCCGCAGCCAGCCACTGAAGCCCTGACTACCCCCGAGGGCTCGGGAGAGGAGACCCCAACCCCGCAGCCAGCCACTGAAGCCCTGACTACCCCCGAGGGCTCGGGAGAGGAGACCCCAACCCCGCAGCCAGCCACTGAAGCCCTGACTACCCCCGAGGGCTCGGGAGTGGAGACCCCAACCCCGCAGCCAGCCACTGAAGCCCTGACTACCCCCGAGGGCTCGGGAGAGGAGACCCCAACCCCGCAGCCAGCCACTGAAGCCCTGACTACCCCCGAGGGCTCGGGAGAGAAGACCCCAACCCCGCAGCCAGCCACTGAATCCCTGACTACCCCCGAGGGCTCGGGAGAGGAGACCCCAACCCCGCAGCCAGCCACTGAAGCCCTGACTACCCCCGAGGGCTCGGGAGAGGAGACCCCAACCCCGCAGCCAGCCACTGAAGCCCTGACTACCCCCGAGGGCTCGGGAGAGGAGACCCCAACCCTGCAGCCAGCCACTGAAGCCCTGACTACCCCCGAGGGCTCGGGAGAGGAGACCCCAACCCCGCAGCCAGCCACTGAAGCCCTGACTACCCCCGAGGGCTCGGGAGAGGAGACCCCAACCCCGCAGCCAGCCACTGAAGCCCTGAGTACCCCCGAGGGCTCGGGAGAGGAGACCCCAACCCCGCAGCCAGCCACTGAAGCCGTGAGTACTCCCGAGGGCTCGGGAGAGGAGACCCCAACCCCGCAGCCAGCCACTGAAGCCCTGACTACCCCCGAGGGCTCGGGAGAGGAGACCCCAACCCCGCAGCCAGCCACTGAAGCCCTGAGTACCCCCGAGGGCTCGGGAGAGGAGACCCCAACCCCGCAGCCAGCCACTGAAGCCGTGAGTACTCCCGAGGGCTCGGGAGAGGAGACCCCAACCCCGCAGCCAGCCACTGAAGCCCTGACTACCCCCGAGGGCTCAGGAGAGGAGACCCCAACCCCGCAGCCAGCCACTGAAGCCCTGACTACTCCCGAGGGCTCGGGACAGGAGACCCCAACCCCGCAGCCAGCCACTGAAGCCCTGACTAGCCCCGAGGGCTCGGGAGAGGAGACCCCAACCCCGCAGCCAGCCACTGAAGCCCTGAATACCCCCGAGGGCTCGGGAGAGGAGACCCCAACCCCGCAGCCAGCCACTGAAGCCCTGAGTACCCCCGAGGGCTCGGGAGAGGAGACCCCAACCCCCCAGCCAGCCACTGAAGCCCTGAGTACCCCCGAGGCCTTGGGAGAGGAGACCCCAACCCCGCAGCCAGCCACTGAAGCCCTGAGTACCCCAGAGGGCTCGGGAGAGGAGACCCCAACCCCGCAGCCAGACACTGAAGCCCTGAGTACCCCCGAGGGCTCGGGAGAGGAGACCCCAACCCCGCAGCCAGCCACTGAAGCCCTGACTACCCCCGAGGGCTCGGGAGAGGAGACCCCAACCCCGCAGCCAGCCACTGAAGCCCTGACTACCCCCGAGGGCTCGGGAGAGGAGACCCCAACCCCGCAGCCAGCCACTGAAGCCCTGAATACCCCCGAGGGCTCGGGAGAGGAGACCCCAACCCCGCAGCCAGCCACTGAAGCCCTGACTACCCCCGAGGGCTCGGGAGAGGAGACCCCAACCCCGCAGCCAGCCACTGAAGCCCTGACTACCCCCGAGGGCTCGGGTGAGGAGACCCCAACCCCGCAGCCAGCCACTGAAGCCCTGACTACCCCCGAGGGCTCGGGAGAGGAGACCCCAACCCCGCAGCCAGCCACTGAAGCCCTGAGTACTCCCGAGGGCTCGGGAGAGGAGACCCCAACCCCGCAGCCAGCCACTGAAGCCCTGACTACCCCCGAGGGCTCGGGAGAGGAGACCCCAACCCCGCAGCCAGCCACTGAAGCCCTGACTACCCCCGAGGGCTCGGGAGAGGAGATCCCAACCCCGCAGCCAGCCACTGAAGCCCTGACTACCCCCGAGGGCTCGGGAGAGGAGACCCCAACTCCGCAGCCAGCCACTGAAGCCCTGACTACCCCCGAGGGCTCGGGAGAGGAGACCCCAACCCCCCAGCCAGCCACTGAAGCCCTGAGTACCCCCGAGGGCTTGGGAGAGGAGACCCCAACCCCGCAGCCAGCCACTGAAGCCCTGAGTACCCCAGAGGGCTCGGGAGAGGAGACCCCAACCCCGCAGCCAGACACTGAAGCCCTGAGTACCCCCGAGGGCTCGGGAGAGGAGACCCCAACCCCGCAGCCAGCCACTGAAGCCCTGACTACCCCCGAGGGCTCGGGAGAGGAGACCCCAACCCCGCAGCCAGCCACTGAAGCCCTGACTACCCGAGAGGGCACGGGAGAGGAGACCCCAACCCCGCAGCCAGCCACTGAAGCCCTGAATACCCCCGAGGGCTCGGGAGAGGAGACCCCAACCCCGCAGCCAGCCACTGAAGCCCTGACTACCCCCGAGGGCTCGGGAGAGGAGACCCCAACCCCGCAGCCAGCCACTGAAGCCCTGACTACCCCCGAGGGCTCGGGTGAGGAGACCCCAACCCCGCAGCCAGCCACTGAAGCCCTGACTAGCCCCGAGGGCTCGGGAGAGGAGACCCCAACCCCGCAGCCAGCCACTAAAGCCCTGAGTACTCCCGAGGGCTCGGGAGAGGAGACCCCAACCCCGCAGCCAGCCACTGAAGCCCTGACTACCCCCGAGGGCTCGGGAGAGGAGACCCCAACCCCGCAGCCAGCCACTGAAGCCCTGACTACCCCCGAGGGCTCGGGAGAGGAGATCCCAACCCCGCAGCCAGCCACTGAAGCCCTGACTACCCCCGAGGGCTCGGGAGAGGAGACCCCAACTCCGCAGCCAGCCACTGAAGCCCTGACTACCCCCGAGGGCTCGGGAGAGGAGACCCCAACCCCGCAGCCAGCCACTGAAGCCCTGACTACCCCCGAGGGCTCGGGAGAGGAGACCCCAACCCCGCAGCCAGCCACTGAAGCCCTGACTACCCCCGAGGGCTCAGGAGAGGAGACCCCATCCCCGCAGCCAGCCACTGAAGCCCTGACTACCCCCGAGGGCTCGGGAGAGGAGACCCCAACCCCGCAGCCAGCCACTGAAGCCCTGAATACCCCCGAGGGCTCGGGAGAGGAGACCCCAACCCCGCAGCCAGCCACTGAAGCCCTGACTACCCCCGAAGGCTCGGGAGAGGAGACCCCAACCCCGCAGCCAGCCACTGAAGCCCTGAGTACCCCGAGGGCTCGGGAGAAGAGACCCCAACCCCGCAGCCAGCCACTGAAGCCCTGAGTACCCCCGAGGGCTCGGGACAGGAGACCCCAACCACGCAGCCAGCCACTAAAGCCCTGACTACCCCTGAGGGCTCGGGAGAGGAGACCCCAACCCCGCAGCCAGCCACTGAAACCCTGACTACCCCCGAGGGCTCGGGAGAGGAGACCCCATCCCCGCAGCCAGCCACTGAAGCCCTGAGTACCCCCAAGGGCTCGGGAGAGGAGACCCCAACCCCGCAGCCAGCCACTGAAGCCCTGAGTACGCCCGAGGGCTCCGGAGAGGAGACCCCAACCCCGCAGCCAGCCACTGAAGCCCTGACTACCCCCGAGGGCTCGGGAGAGGTGACCCCAACCCCGCAGCCAGCCACTGAAGCCCTGACTACCCCCGAGGGCTCGGGAGAGGAGACCCCAACCCCGCAGCCAGCCACTGAAGCCCTGACTACCCCCGAGGGCTCGGGAGAGGAGACCCCAACCCCGCAGCCAGCCACTGAAGCCCTGACTACCCCAGAGGGCTCGGGAGAGGAGACCCCAACCCCGCAGCCAGCCACTGAAGCCCTGACTACCCCCGAGGGCTCGGGAGAGGTGACCCCAACCCCGCAGCCAGCCACTGAAGCCCTGACTACCCCCGAGGGCTCGGGAGAGGTGACCCCAACCCCGCAGCCAGCCACTGAAGCCCTGACTACCCCCGAGGGCTCGGGAGAGGAGACCCCTACCCCGCAGCCAGCCACTGAAGCCCTTAGTACCCCGGAGGGCTCGGGAGAGGAGACCCCAACCCCGCAGCCAGCCACTGAAGCCCTGACTACCCCCGAGGGCTCGGGAGAGGAGACCCCAACCCCGCAGCCAGCCACTGAAGCCCTGACTACCCCCGAGGGCTCGGGAGAGGAGACCCCAACCCCTCAGCCAGCCACTGAAGCCCTGACTACCCCTGAGGGCTCGGGAGAGGAGACCCCTACCCCGCAGCCAGCCACTGAAGCCCTTAGTACCCCGGAGGGCTCGGGAGAGGAGACCCCAACCCCGCAGCCAGCCACTGAAGCCCTGACTACCCCCGAGGGCTCGGGAGAGGAGACCCCATCCCCGCAGCCAGCCACTGAAGCCCTGACTACCCCCGAGGGCTCGGGAGAGGAGACCCCTACCCCGCAGCCAGCCACTGAAGCCCTTAGTACCCCGGAGGGCTCGGGAGAGGAGACCCCAACCCCGCAGCCAGCCACTGAAGCCCTGACTACCCCCGAGGGCTCGGGAGAGGAGACCCCAACCCCACAGCCAGCCACTGAAGTCCTGACTACCCCCGAGGGCTCGGGAGAGGAGACCCCAACCCCTCAGCCAGCCACTGAAGCCCTGACTACCCCTGAGGGCTCGGGAGAGGAGACCCCTACCCCGCAGCAAGCCACTGAAGCCCTTAGTACCCCGGAGGGCTCGGGAGAGGAGACCCCAACCCCGCAGCCAGCCACTGAAGCCCTGACTACCCCCGAGGGCTCGGGAGAGGAGACCCCAACCCCGCAGCCAGCCACTGAAACCCTGACTACCTCCGAGGGCTCGGGAGAGGAGACCCCAACCCCGCAGCCAGCCACTGAAGCCCTGACTACCCCCGAGGGCTCTGGAGAGGAGACCCCAACCCCTCAGCCAGCCACTGAAGCCCTGACTACCCCCGAGGGCTCGGGAGAGGAGACCCCAACCCCGCAGCCAACCACTGAAGCCCTGACTGCCCCCGAGGGCTCGGGAGAGGAGACCCCAACCCCGCAGCCAGCCACTGAAGCCCTGACTACCCCCGAGGGCTCGGGAGAGGAGACCCTATCCCCTCAGCCAGCCACTGAAGCCCTGACTGCCCCCGAGGGCTCGGGAGAGGAGACCTCGACCCCGCAGCCAGCCACTGAAGCCCTGACTACCCCCGAGGGCTCGGGAGAAGAGACCCCAACCCTGCAGCCAGCCACTGAAGCCCTGACCACCCCTGAGGGCTCAGGAGAGGAGACCCCAACCCCGCAGCCAGCCACTGAAGCCCTGACTACCCCCGTGGGCTCGGGAGAGGAGACCCTATCCCCGCAGCCAGCCACTGAAGCCCTGACTACCCCCGTGGGCTCGGGAGAGGAGACCCTATCCCCGCAGCCAGCCACTGAAGCCCTGACTACCCCCGTGGGCTCGGGAGAGGAGACCCTATCCCCGCAGCCAGCCACTGAAGCCCTGACTACCCCCGAGAGCTCGGGAGAGGAGACCCCAACCCAGCAGCCAGCCACTGAAGCCCTGAGTACCCCCGAGGGCTCGGGAGAGGAGACCCCAACCCCGCAGCCAGCCACTGAAGCCCTGACTACTCCCGAGGGCTCGGGAGAGGAGACCCCAACCCCGCAGCCAGCCACTGAAGCCCTGACTTCCCCCGAGGGCTCAGGAGAGGAGACCCCGCAGCCAGCCACTGAAGCCCTTACTACCCCCGAGGGCTCGGGAGAAGAGACCCCAAGCCCGCAGCCAGCCACTGAATCCCTGACTACCCCCGAGGGCTCGGGAGAGGAGACCTCTACCCCGCATCCAGCCACTGAAGCCCTGACTACCCCCGAGGGCTCGGGAGAAGAGACCCCAAGCCCGCAGCCAGCCACTGAATCCCTGACTACCCCCGAGGGTTCGGGAGAGGAGACCACTATCCCGCCACCAGCCACTAAAGCCCTGACCACCCCTGAGGGCTCAGGAGAGGAGACCCCAACCCCGCAGCCAGCCACTGAAGCCCTGACTACCCCCGAGGGCTCGGGAGAGGAGACCCCAACCCCGCAGCCAGCCACTGAAGCCCTGACTACCCCCGAGGGCTCGGCAGAGGAGACCCCAACCCCGCCGCCAGCCACTGAAGCCCTGACTACCCCCGAGGGCTCGGGAGAGGAGACCCCAACCCCGCAGCCAGCCACTGAAGCCTTGACTACCCCCGTTGGCTCGGGAGAGGTGACCCCAACCCCGCAGCCAGCCACTGAAGCCCTGACTACCCCCGAGGGCTCGGGAGAGGTGACCCCAACCCCGCAGCCAGCCACTGAAGCCCTGACTACCCCCGAGGGCTCGGGAGAGGAGACCCCATCCCCGCAGCCAGCCACTGAAGCCCTGACTACCCCCGAGGGCTCGGGAGAGGAGACCCCTACCCCGCAGCCAGCCACTGAAGCCCTGACTACCCCCGAGGGCTCGGGAGAAGAGACCCCAAGCTCGCAGCCAGCCACTGAATCCCTGACTACCCCCGTGGGTTCGGGAGAGGAGACCACTACCCCGCCACCAGCCACTGAAGCCCTGACCACCCCTGAGGGCTCAGGAGAGGAGACCCCAACCCCACAGCCAGCCACTGAAGCCCTGACTACCCCCGTGGGCTCGGGAGAGGAGACCCTATCCCCGCAGCCAGCCACTGAAGCCCTGACTACCCCCGTGGGCTCGGGAGAGGAGACCCTATCCCCGCAGCCAGCCACTGAAGCCCTGACTACCCCCGTGGGCTCGGGAGAGGAGACCCTATCCCCGCAGCCAGCCACTGAAGCCCTGACTAACCCCGAGAGCTCGGGAGAGGAGACCCCAACCCCGCAGCCAGCCACTGAAGCCCTGACTACCCCCGAGGGCTCGGGAGAGGAGACCCCAACCCCGCAGCCAGCCACTGAAGCCCTGACTACCCCCGAGGGCTCGGGAGAGGTGACCCCAACCCCGCAGCCAGCCACTGAAGCCCTGACTACCCCCGAGGGCTCGGGAGAGGAGACCCCTACCCCGCAGCCAGCCACTGAAGCCCTGACTACCCCCGAGGGCTCGGGAGAGGAGATCCCAACCCCGCAGCAAGCCACTGAAGCCCTGACTACCCCCGAGGGCTCGGGAGAAGAGACCCCAACCCCGCAGCCAGCCACTGAAGCCCTGACTACCCCCGAGGGCTCGGGAGAGGAGACCCCTACCCCGCAGCCAGCCACTGAAGCCCTGACTACCCCCGAGGGCTCGGGAGAGGAGACCCCAACCCCGCAGCCAGCCACTGAAGCCCTGACTACCCCCGAGGGCTCGGGAGAGGTGACCCCAACCCTGCAGCCAGCCACTGAAGCCCTGACTACCCCCGAGGGCTCGGGAGAAGAGACCCCAACCCCGCAGTCAGCCACTGAAGCCCTGACTACCCCCGAGGGCTCGGGAGAGGAGACCCCAACTCCGCAGCCAGCCACTGATGCCCTGACTACCCCCGAGGGCTCGGGAGAGGAGACCCCAACCCCGCAGCCAGCCACTGAAGCCCTGACTACCCCCGAGGGCTCGGGAGAGGTGACCCCAACCCCGCAGCCAGCCACTGAAGCCCTGACTACCCCCGAGGGCTCGGGAGAGGAGACCCCAACCCCGCAGCCAGCCACTGAAGCCCTGACTACCCCCGAGGGCTCGGGAGAGGAGACCCCAACCCCGCAGCCAGCCACTGAAGCCCTGACTACCCCCGAGGGCTCGGGAGAGGAGACCCCTACCCCGCAGCCAGCCACTGAAGCCCTTATTACCCCGGAGGGCTCGGGAGAGGAGACCCCAACCCCGCAGCCAGCCACTGAAGCCCTGACTACCCCCGAGGGCTCGGGAGAGGAGACCCCAACTCCGCAGCCAGCCACTGAAGCCCTGACTACCCCCGAGGGCTCGGGAGAGGAGACCCCAACCCCGCAGCCAGCCACTGAAGCCCTGACTACCCCCGAGGGCTCAAGAGAGGAGACCCCAACCCCGCAGCCAGCCACTGAAGCCCTGACTACCCCCGAGGGCTCGGGAGAGGAGACCCCATCCCCGCAGCCAGCCACTGAAGCCCTGACTACCCCCGAGGGCTCGGGAGAGGAGACCCCAACCCCGCAGCCAGCCACTGAAGCCCTGAATACCCCCGAGGGCTCGGGAGAGGAGACCCCAACCCCGCAGCCAGCCACTGAAGCCCTGACTACCCCCGAGGGCTCGGGAGAGGAGACCCCAACCCCGCAGCCAGCCACTGAAGCCCTGAGTACCCCCGAGGGCTCGGGAGAGGAGACCCCAACCCCGCAGCCAGCCACTGAAGCCCTGAGTACCCCCGAGGGCTCGGGACAGGAGACCCCAACCACGCAGCCAGCCACTGAAGCCCTGACTACCCCCGAGGGCTCGGGAGAGGAGACCCGAAACCCGCAGCCAGCCACTGAAGCCCTGACTACCCCCGAGGGCTCGGGAGAGGAGACCCCAACCCCGCAGCCAGCCACTGAAGCCCTGAGTACCCCCGAGGGCTCGGGAGAGGAGACCCCAACCCCGCAGCCAGCCACTGAAGCCCTGAGTACCCCCGAGGGCTCCGGAGAGGAGACCCCAACCCCGCAGCCAGCCACTGAAGCCCTGACTACCCCCGAGGGCTCGGGAGAGGAGACCCCTACCCCGCAGCAAGCCACTGAAGCCCTTAGTACCCCGGAGGGCTCGGGAGAGGAGACCCCTACCCCGCAGCCAGCCACTGAAGCCCTGACTACCCCCGAGGGCTCGGGAGAGGAGACCCCAACCCCGCAGCCAGCCACTGAAGCCCTGACTACCCCCGAGGGCTCGGGAGAGGTGACCCCAACCCCGCAGCCAGCCACTGAAGCCCTGACTACCCCCGAGGGCTCGGGAGAGGAGACCCCAACCCCGCAGCCAGCCACTGAAGCCCTGACTACCCCCGAGGGCTCGGGAGAGGAGACCCCAACCCCGCAGCCAGCCACTGAAGCCCTGACTACCCCCGAGGGCTCGGGAGAGGAGACCCCAACCCCGCAGCCAGCCACTGAAGCCCTGACTACCCCCGAGGGCTCGGGAGAGGTGACCCCAACCCCGCAGCCAGCCACTGAAGCCCTGACTACCCCCGAGGGCTCGGGAGAGGTGACCCCAACCCCGCAGCCAGCCACTGAAGCCCTGACTACCCCCGAGGGCTCGGGAGAGGAGACCCCATCCCCGCAGCCAGCCACTGAAGCCCTGACTACCCCCGAGGGCTCGGGAGAGGAGACCCCTACCCCGCAGCCAGCCACTGAAGCCCTTAGTACCCCGGAGGGCTCGGGAGAGGAGACCCCAACCCCGCAGCCAGCCACTGAAGCCCTGACTACCCCCGAGGGCTCGGGAGAGGAGACCCCAACCCCGCAGCCAGCCACTGAAGCCCTGACTACCCCCGAGGGCTCGGGAGAGGAGACCCCAACCCCTCAGCCAGCCACTGAAGCCCTGACTACCCCTGAGGGCTCGGGAGAGGAGACCCCTACCCCGCAGCCAGCCACTGAAGCCCTTAGTACCCCGGAGGGCTCGGGAGAGGAGACCCCAACCCCGCAGCCAGCCACTGAAGCCCTGACTACCCCCGAGGGCTCGGGAGAGGAGACCCCATCCCCGCAGCCAGCCACTGAAGCCCTGACTACCCCCGAGGGCTCGGGAGAGGAGACCCCTACCCCGCAGCCAGCCACTGAAGCCCTGACTACCCCCGAGGGTTTGGGAGAGGAGACCCCAACCCCTCAGCCAGCCACTGAAGCCCTGACTACCCCTGAGGGCTCGGGAGAGGAGACCCCTACCCCGCAGCAAGCCACTGAAGCCCTTAGTACCCCGGAGGGCTCGGGAGAGGAGACCCCAACCCCGCAGCCAGCCACTGAAGCCCTGACTACCCCCGAGGGCTCGGGAGAGGAGACCCCAACCCCGCAGCCAGCCACTGAAACCCTGACTACCCCCGAGGCCTCGGGAGAGGAGACCCCAACCCCGCAGCCAGCCACTGAAGCCCTGACTACCCCCGAGGGCTCTGGAGAGGAGACCCCAACCCCTCAGCCAGCCACTGAAGCCCTGACTACCCCCGAGGGCTCGGGAGAGGAGACCCCAACCCCGCAGCCAACCACTGAAGCCCTGACTGCCCCCGAGGGCTCGGGAGAGGAGACACCAACCCCGCAGCCAGCCACTGAAGCCCTGACTACCCCCGAGGGCTCGGGAGAGGAGACCCTATCCCCTCAGCCAGCCACTGAAGCCCTGACTGCCCCCGAGGGCTCGGGAGAGGAGACCCCAACCCCGCAGCCAGCCACTGAAGCCCTGAGTACCCCCGAGGGCTCGGGAGAGGAGACCCCAACCCCGCAGCCAGCCACTGAAGCCCTGACTACCCCCGAGGGCTCGGGAGAGGAGACCACTACCCCGCCACCAGCCACTGAAGCCCTGACCACCCCTGAGGGCTCAGGAGAGGAGACCCCAACCCCGCAGCCAGCCACTGAAGCCCTGACTACCCCCGTGGGCTCGGGAGAGGAGACCCTATCCCCGCAGCCAGCCACTGAAGCCCTGACTACCCCCGTGGGCTCGGGAGAGGAGACCCTATCCCCGCAGCCAGCCACTGAAGCCCTGACTACCCCCGTGGGCTCGGGAGAGGAGACCCTATCCCCGCAGCCAGCCACTGAAGCCTTGACTACCCCCGAGAGCTCGGGAGAGGAGACCCCAACCCCGCAGCCAGCCACTGAAGCCCTGACTACTCCCGAGGGCTCGGGAGAGGAGACCCCAACCCCGCAGCCAGCCACTGAAGCCCTGACTTCCCCCGAGGGATCAGGAGAGGAGACCCCGCAGCCAGCCACTGAAGCCCTTACTACCCCCGAGGGCTCGGGAGAAGAGACCCCAAGCCCGCAGCCAGCCACTGAATCCCTGACTACCCCCGAGGGCTCGGGAGAGGAGACCCCATCCCCGCAGCCAGCCACTGAAGCCCTGACTACCCCCGAGGGCTCGGGAGAGGAGACCCCTACCCCGCAGCCAGCCACTGAAGCCCTGACTACCCCCGAGGGCTCGGGAGAAGAGACCCCAAGCCCGCAGCCAGCCACTGAATCCCTGACTACCCCCGAGGGTTCGGGAGAGGAGACCACTACCCTGCCACCAGCCACTAAAGCCATGACCACCCCTGAGGGCTCAGGAGAGGAGACCCCAACCCCGCAGCCAGCCACTGAAGCCCTGACTACCCCCGTGGGCTCGGGAGAGGAGACCCTATCCCCGCAGCCAGCCACTGAAGCCCTGACTACCCCCGAGGGCTCGGGAGAGGAGACCCCAACCCCGCAGCCAGCCACTGAAGCCCTGACTACCCCCGAGGGCTCGGGAGAGGAGACCCCAACCCCGCAGCCAGCCACTGAAGCCCTGACTACCCCCGAGGGCTCGGGAGAGGTGACCCCAACCCCGCAGCCAGCCACTGAAGCCCTGACTACCCCTGAGGGCTCGGGAGAGGTGACCCCAACCCCGCAGCCAGCCACTGAAGCCCTGACTACCCCCGAGGGCTCGGGAGAGGAGACCCCATCCCCGCAGCCAGCCACTGAAGCCCTGACTACCCCCGAGGGCTCGGGAGAGGAGACCCCTACCCCGCAGCCAGCCACTGAAGCCCTTAGTACCCCGGAGGGCTCGGGAGAGGAGACCCCAACCCCGCAGCCAGCCACTGAAGCCCTGACTACCCCCGAGGGCTCGGGAGAGGAGACCCCAACCCCGCAGCCAGCCACTGAAGCCCTGACTACCCCCGAGGGCTCGGGAGAGGAGACCCCAACCCCTCAGCCAGCCACTGAAGCCCTGACTACCCCTGAGGGCTCGGGAGAGGAGACCCCTACCCCGCAGCCAGCCACTGAAGCCCTTAGCACCCCGGAGGGCTCGGGAGAGGAGACCCCAACCCCGCAGCCAGCCACTGAAGCCCTGACTACCCCCGAGGGCTCGGGAGAGGAGACCCCATCCCCGCAGCCAGCCACTGAAGCCCTGACTACCCCCGAGGGCTCGGGAGAGGAGACCCCTACCCCGCAGCCAGCCACTGAAGCCCTGACTACCCCCGAGGGTTTGGGAGAGGAGACCCCAACCCCTCAGCCAGCCACTGAAGCCCTGACTACCCCTGAGGGCTCGGGAGAGGAGACCCCTACCCCGCAGCAAGCCACTGAAGCCCTTAGTACCCCGGAGGGCTCGGGAGAGGAGACCCCAACCCCGCAGCCAGCCACTGAAGCCCTGACTACCCCCGAGGGCTCGGGAGAGGAGACCCCAACCCCGCAGCCAGCCACTGAAACCCTGACTACCCCCGAGGCCTCGGGAGAGGAGACCCCAACCCCGCAGCCAGCCACTGAAGCCCTGACTACCCCCGAGGGCTCTGGAGAGGAGACCCCAACCCCTCAGCCAGCCACTGAAGCCCTGACTACCCCCGAGGGCTCGGGAGAGGAGACCCCAACCCCGCAGCCAACCACTGAAGCCCTGACTGCCCCCGAGGGCTCGGGAGAGGAGACCCCAACCCCGCAGCCAGCCACTGAAGCCCTGACTACCCCCGAGGGCTCGGGAGAGGAGACCCTATCCCCTCAGCCAGCCACTGAAGCCCTGACTGCCCCCGAGGGCTCGGGAGAGGAGACCTCTACCCCGCAGCCAGCCACTGAAGCCCTGACTACCCCCGAGGGCTCGGGAGAGGAGACCCCAACCCCGCAGCCAGCCACTGAAGCCCTGAGTACCCCCGAGGGCTCGGGAGAGGAGACCCCAACCCCGCAGCCAGCCACTGAAGCCCTGACTACCCCCGAGGGCTCGGGAGAGGAGACCACTACCCCGCCACCAGCCACTGAAGCCCTGACCACCCCTGAGGGCTCAGGAGAGGAGACCCCAACCCCGCAGCCAGCCACTGAAGCCCTGACTACCCCCGTGGGCTCGGGAGAGGAGACCCTATCCCCGCAGCCAGCCACTGAAGCCCTGACTACCCCCGTGGGCTCGGGAGAGGAGACCCTATCCCCGCAGCCAGCCACTGAAGCCCTGACTACCCCCGTGGGCTCGGGAGAGGAGACCCTATCCCCGCAGCCAGCCACTGAAGCCCTGACTACCCCCGAGAGCTCGGGAGAGGAGACCCCAACCCCGCAGCCAGCCACTGAAGCCCTGACTACTCCCGAGGGCTCGGGAGAGGAGACCCCAACCCCGCAGCCAGCCACTGAAGCCCTGACTTCCCCCGAGGGATCAGGAGAGGAGACCCCGCAGCCAGCCACTGAAGCCCTTACTACCCCCGAGGGCTCGGGAGAAGAGACCCCAAGCCCGCAGCCAGCCACTGAATCCCTGACTACCCCCGAGGGCTCGGGAGAGGAGACCCCATCCCCGCAGCCAGCCACTGAAGCCCTGACTACCCCCGAGGGCTCGGGAGAGGAGACCCCTACCCCGCAGCCAGCCACTGAAGCCCTGACTACCCCCGAGGGCTCGGGAGAAGAGACCCCAAGCCCGCAGCCAGCCACTGAATCCCTGACTACCCCCGAGGGTTCGGGAGAGGAGACCACTACCCTGCCACCAGCCACTGAAGCCATGACCACCCCTGAGGGCTCAGGAGAGGAGACCCCAACCCCGCAGCCAGCCACTGAAGCCCTGACTACCCCCGTGGGCTCGGGAGAGGAGACCCTATCCCCGCAGCCAGCCACTGATGCCCTGACTACCCCCGTGGGCTCGGGAGAGGAGACCCTATCCCCGCAGCCAGCCACTGAAGCCCTGACTACCCCCGTGGGCTCGGGAGAGGAGACCCTATCCCCGCAGCCAGCCACTGAAGCCCTGACTACCCCCGAGAGCTCGGGAGAGGAGACCCCAACCCCGCAGCCAGCCACTGAAGCCCTGACTACCCCCGAGGGCTCGGGAGAGGAGACCCCAACCCCGCAGACAGCCACTGAAGCCCTGACTACCCCCGAGGGCTCGGGAGAGGTGACTCCAACCCCGCAGCCAGCCACTGAAGCCCTGACTACCCCCGAGGGCTCGGGAGAGGAGACGCCTACCCCGCAGCCAGCCACTGAAGCCCTGACTACCCCCGAGGGCTCGGGAGAGGAGATCCCAACCCCGCAGCCAGCCACTGAAGCCCTGACTACCCCCGAGGGCTCGGGAGAAGAGACCCCAACCCCGCAGCCAGCCACTGAAGCCCTGACTACCCCCGAGGGCTCGGGAGAGGAGACCCCTACCCCGCAGCCAGCCACTGAAGCCCTGACTACCCCCGAGGGCTCGGGAGAGGAGACCCCAACCCCGCAGCCAGCCACTGAAGCCCTGACTACCCCCGAGGGCTCGGGAGAGGTGACCCCAACCCTGCAGCCAGCCACTGAAGCCCTGACTACCCCCGAGGGCTCGGGAGAGGAGACCCCAACCCCGCAGCCAGCCACTGAAGCCCTGACTACCCCCGAGGGCTCGGGAGAGGAGACCCCAACCCCGCAGCCAGCCACTGAAGCCCTGACTACCCCCGAGGGCTCGGGAGAGGAGACCCCAACCCCGCAGCCAGCCACTGAAGCCCTGACTACCCCCGAGGGTTCGGGAGAGGTGACCCCAACCCTGCAGCCAGCCACTGAAGCCCTGACTACCCCCGAGGGCTCGGGAGAGGAGACCCCAACCCCGCAGCCAGCCACTGAAGCCCTGACTACCCCCGAGGGCTCGGGAGAGGAGACCCCATCCCCGCAGCCAGCCACTGAAGCCCTGACTACCCCCGAGGGCTCGGGAGAGGAGACCCCTACCCCGCAGCCAGCCACTGAAGCCCTTATTACCCCGGAGGGCTCGGGAGAGGAGACCCCAACCCCGCAGCCAGCCACTGAAGCCCTGACTACCCCCGAGGGCTCGGGAGAGGAGACCCCAACCCCGCAGCCAGCCACTGAAGCCCTGACTACCCCCGAGGGCTCGGGAGAGGAGACCCCAACCCCTCAGCCAGCCACTGAAGCCCTGACTACCCCTGAGGGCTCGGGAGAGGAGACCCCTACCCCGCAGCCAGCCACTGAAGCCTTTAGTACCCCGGAGGGCTCGGGAGAGGAGACCCCAACCCCGCAGCCAGCCACTGAAGCCCTGACTACCCCCGAGGGCTCGGGAGAGGAGACCCCATCCCCGCAGCCAGCCACTGAAGCCCTGACTACCCCCGAGGGCTCGGGAGAGGAGACCCCTACCCCGCAGCCAGCCACTGAAGCCCTTAGTACCCCGGAGGGCTCGGGAGAGGAGACCCCAACCCCGCAGCCAGCCACTGAAGCCCTGACTACCCCCGAGGGCTCGGGAGAGGAGACCCCAACCCCGCAGCCAGCCACTGAAGCCCTGACTACCCCCGAGGGCTCGGGAGAGGAGACCCCAACCCCTCAGCCAGCCACTGAAGCCCTGACTACCCCTGAGGGCTCGGGAGAGGAGACCCCTACCCCGCAGCCAGCCACTGAAGCCCTTAGTACCCCGGAGGGCTCGGGAGAGGAGACCCCAACCCCGCAGCCAGCCACTGAAGCCCTGACTACCCCCGAGGGCTCGGGAGAGGAGACCCCAACCCCTCAGCCAGCCACTGAAGCCCTGACTACCCCTGAGGGCTCGGGAGAGGAGACCCCTACCCCGCAGCCAGCCACTGAAGCCCTTAGTACCCCGGAGGGCTCGGGAGAGGAGACCCCAACCCCGCAGCCAGCCACTGAAACCCTGACTACCCCCGAGGGCTCGGGAGAGGAGACCCCAACCCCGCAGCCAGCCACTGAAGCCCTGACTACCCCCGAGGGCTCTGGAGAGGAGACCCCAACCCCTCAGCCAGCCACTGAAGCCCTGACTACCCCCGAGTGCTCGGGAGAGGAGACCCCAACCCCGCAGCCAACCACTGAAGACCTGACTGCCCCCGAGGGCTCGGGAGAGGAGACCCCAACCCCGCAGCCAGCCACTGAAGCCCTGACTACCCCCGAGGGCTCGGGAGAGGAGACCCTATCCCCTCAGCCAGCCACTGAAGCCCTGACTGCCCCCGAGGGCTCGGGAGAGGAGACCTCTACCCCGCAGCCAGCCACTGAAGCCCTGACTACCCCCGAGGGCTCGGGAGAAGAGACCCCAAGCCCGCAGCCAGCCACTGAATCCCTGACTACCCCCGAGGGTTCGGGAGAGGAGACCACTACCCCGCCACCAGCCACTGAAGCCCTGACCACCCCTGAGGGCTCAGGAGAGGAGACCCCAACCCCGCAGCCAGCCACTGAAGCCCTGACTACCCCCGTGGGCTCGGGAGAAGAGACCCTATCCCCGCAGCCAGCCACTGAAGCCCTGACTACCCCCGTGGGCTCGGGAGAGGAGACCCTATCCCCGCAGCCAGCCACTGAAGCCCTGACTACCCCCGTGGGCTCGGGAGAGGAGACCCTATCCCCGCAGCCAGCCACTGAAGCCCTGACTACCCCCGAGAGCTCGGGAGAGGAGACCCCAACCCAGCAGCCAGCCACTGAAGCCCTGAGTACCCCCGAGGGCTCGGGAGAGGAGACCCCAACCCCGCAGCCAGCCACTGAAGCCCTGACTACTCCCGAGGGCTCGGGAGAGGAGACCCCAACCCCGCAGCCAGCCACTGAAGCCCTGACTTCCCCCGAGGGCTCAGGAGAGGAGACCCCGCAGCCAGCCACTGAAGCCCTTACTACCCCCGAGGGCTCGGGAGAAGAGACCCCAAGCCCGCAGCCAGCCACTGAATCCCTGACTACCCCCGAGGGCTCGGGAGAGGAGACCTCTACCCCGCAGCCAGCCACTGAAGCCCTGACTACCCCCGAGGGCTCGGGAGAAGAGACCCCAAGCCCGCAGCCAGCCACTGAATCCCTGACTACCCCCGAGGGTTCGGGAGAGGAGACCACTATCCCGCAGCCAGCCACTGAAGCCCTGACCACCCCTGAGGGCTCAGGAGAGGAGACCCCAACCCCGCAGCCAGCCACTGAAGCCCTGACTACCCCCGAGGGCTCGGGAGAGGAGACCCCAACCCCGCAGCCAGCCACTGAAGCCCTGACTACCCCCGAGGGCTCGGGAGAGGAGACCCCAACCCCGCAGCCAACCACTGAAGCCCTGACTACCCCCGTGGGCTCGGGAGAGGAGACCCTATCCCCGCAGCCAGCCACTGAAGCCCTGACTACCCCTGAGAGCTCGGGAGAGGAGACCCCAACCCAGCAGCCAGCCACTGAAGCCCTGAGTACCCCCGAGGGCTCGGGAGAGGAGACCCCAATCCCGCAGCCAGCCACTGAAGCCCTGACTACTCCCGAGGGCTCGGGAGAGGAGACCCCAACCCCGCAGCCAGCCACTGAAGCCCTGACTACCCCCGAGGGCTCGGGAGAGGAGACGCCAACCCCGCAGCCAGCCACTGAAACCCTGACTTCCCCCGAGGTCCCAGGAGAGGAGACCCCAACCCCGCAGCCAGCCACTGAAGCCCTGACTTCCCCCGAGGGCTCAGGAGAGGAGACCCCGCAGCCAGCCACTGAAGCCCTTACTACCTCCGAAATGTTGACAACATCAGGAGGTTTTGGGGGTATGGAAACAACAAAACAAATAGTAACAGTATTCACAACAGCAGAAGGCCCATTAGACATTGAGACAACATCAGTTACAGGTACTGAAATACTTACAACACAAAAGGGCTCAGTAGACATAGAAACAACAAGACAAACAGTATCAGAAATACTAACAACAGCAGAAGACTCTGGAGACTTGGTGACAACAGAACATACAGTTACAGTAGTAAACACAACAGCAGAAGGTTCAGGAGATATTGAGTCAACACCAGTTGCTGTTACTGTAATATTAACAACAGCAGAAGATTCTGGAGACATACAGACATCACAGAAAGTTACTGAAATATTCACAACAGCAGAAGACTCTGGATCTACAAAGACAACACCCTACACAAAAACTGAATTATATTCTACACCAGATGGCTCTGGAGACATAGAAACAACAAAACACACAGTAACTGTATTATTGACAACATCAAAAGGTTCTTCAGACAATAAAACAACACAACAAATCGTTTCAACAGTACCCACAACATCAGAAGGCTCTGGAGACATGGAGACTACACCAATAGCAGTAACTGAAATACAAATAACAACTCAAGTTTCAGGAGAAACAGAAACAACAAAACTAATAGTAACTGAAAAATATTCAACACCAGAAGGCTCTGGGGACATAGAAACAACAAAACACACAGAAACTGTATTATTGACAACACCAGAAGGCTCTGGTGACATTGAAACAACAACAAGAAAGGTAACTGAACTGCTGACAACACAAGAAGGTTCTGGAGATATAAAGACAACATTACAGAAAGTTACTGAAATATTCACAACAGCAGCTAGCTCTGGAGATGCAGAGACAACACTCACTGCATTAACTGAAATATACCCAACACCAGAATCTGGAGAAGTCAATACAACACTGGACATTTCTACACATTTTTATCCAACATTAGAAGTATCCAGCCAAATTGCCACAACACCAGCTAAATTCACAGGAGTACCTACTGTGACAGCAGAAGGATCTGAAGGAATAAGAACAACAAATATAGCTACAGATGTTTATACAACTCCTTACTTATCAACCACTGTGACTCATTATTCAACTCTTTCAACCTCAAACCAAACACCCAGTGCCTCTCCATCTACTGCAACTTCAAAGTCATCTCCACCAACCACTGTGTATCCATCTTTTGCAACTTCAACCTCATCTTCACCGACCACTGTTTCTCCATCTACTGCAACTTCAACCAAATCTCCACTGACCACTGTTTCTCCAGCTACTGCACATTTAACGTCATCACAACCGGTCACTGTTTCTCTATCTCTTGCACCTTTAACTTCATCGACACTGACCACTGTCTTTCCATCTACTGCAACTTCAAAGTCATCTCCACCAACCACTGTCTCTCCATCTACTGCAACTTTAACCTCATCTCCACCGACCGCTGTGTTCCCATCTACTGCAATTTCAACCACATCTCCAGTGACTACTGTTTCCCCATCTACTTCAACCTCATCTCCAGTGACCACAGTTTCTCCATCTACTGCAACTTCAACCACATCTCCAGTGACCACAGTTTCTCCATCTACTGCAACTTCAACCACATCTCCAGTGACCACTGTTTCCCCATCTACTGCAACTGTAATCACATCTCCACTGAACACAGTTTCTCCATCTACTGCAATTTTAATCACATCTCCAGTGACCACTGTTTCTCCATCCACTGCAACTTCAATCACATCTCCACTTAACACAGTTTCTCCATCTACTGCAACTTTAATCACATCTCCGGTGACCACTGTTTCTCCATCTACTGCAACTTCAATCACATCTCCAGTGACCACCGTTTCTCCATCCACTGCAACTTCAATCACATCTCCAGTGACCACTGTTTCTCCATCCACTGCAACTTCAATCACATCTCCAGTGACCACCGTTTCTCCATCCACTGCAACTTCAATCACATCTCCAGTGACCACTGTCTCTCCATCTACTGCAACTTCAATCACATCTCCAGTGACCACTGTTTCTCCATCTACTGCAACTTCAATCACATCTCCAGTGACCACCGTTTCTCCATCCACTGCAACTTCAATCACATCTCCAGTGACCACTGTTTCTCCATCCACTGCAACTTCAATCACATCTCCAGTGACCACTGTTTCTCCATCCACTGCAACTTCAATCACATCTCCAGTGACCACTGTTTCTCCATCCACTGCAACTTCAAGCTCATCTCCAGTGACCACTGTTTCTCCATCCACTGCAACTTCAATCACATCTCCAGTGACCACTGTTTCTCCATCCACTGCAACTTCAATCACATCTCCAGTGACCACTGTTTCTCCATCTACTGCAACTTCAACCTCATCTCCAGTGACCACTGTTTCTGCAACTACCAGCCATGTATCCACTGCAGCACCAACTAACGCAAGCACTGGAATCCCGGAAGTTAGTAAGTATAAAGAACAGTATTGTATTTGATTTCTCTACTTTCTTATTGAAACATACATGTGTCCACTTACATCTCTCCCCCTGGAGCGTTAAACAGCCCTTCTAGTCACACAGTTGCCGTGGTGTGACTTGGTAGCGCCGAGCATCTTTACGTGCAATTTTTTCCATTAAAATGTGTCTTATTTGCAAAATGGTGCAAACTGGAGGCACAAGCTGCTTATGCTGATGAAAATGTCATGCAGCATGCCTATATTCTGTGACTTTATGCTAATGATGCAACCGATTGGCTTCCTACTGTGATGCCCACTTGCTGTGCCACTAGTCCACCGCTGTGCGGAAAACGTCACACTATCGGTTGCACATAGCGCATCCCTATGGAGGTGCAGATTGTCCCTCAGAACATGGCCACCATGCTGCAAATGCCGTAGTCGCTGGCTGCTACACACCCGTGTCTGGCTATCCACCCCCATATTACCTCCCAGGATCAACTGTGGAAATTTCTTCTGTCCGCGACTAAATTCAGTCTGCTGCCACCAGCGGTAACCATCAAGATACATGCACATTGCAAATCAGATGCCTTCACAGTCTGAAAACACTGGCTGCTTGCCTCCGCCATTGACAGTGCATACAACCTGGAAATGGATTGAGGCGCTCACCGGCAGCCACGCAAATCTTAGCATCTGCATACAGACACGCAGCGTTGGGTGGGCTATCTTAAAGTATGTGCATACTGGGCAGCTGCCCAGGGCCCCACGATTCTTAGAGCCTTCCAGCAGAGGTGGGCTGGGGGCATCTGCCCCCATGGGTTGGTGCCTCCTACAGAGCTTCTTGGGAAGCAGGTAGAGAATTACACACAATTATAGCAGCCAGGCAGCTGCCGCCCAGCCTGTAGCCAGACAGTGAATGACTGTAAGCATGCTGATTGGTGGATGGCTGGCTAGCCACCAATCAAAGTGCTTGCAGCCATTCACTGTATGAAAGCATGTGGAGAGACTGGGGGACCGCAGGAGGTGAGGAGGTGACCTCACTGCGAGCGACTTTGCTAAGGTACTTTGACGCGTGCGCAGTGTGAATTAGACACATGCGCAGAGAGTCGATAAAGCAAAAACATTGACGTACTGTAGAGTACATACCAGTGTGAATCAGGCTCTCTGTTGCCAGTAGTCTAGGGGCACAAGATAATGTGAGACGAGGCTGCTGGTTTCCAAATGTGCAGACACCGATACCACAGAGTAAATGCCCTTCTGTGATGTCACCTCCTAACTTTTGCGCAATTGCACAGTAGGCGAATGAGTTGACACATAGGCAAATAAAAGATTTTCTTTTAGAGGATGAGATTATTTCTGTGTGATAAATAGGCTGGAGGGAGATTTGTGGGGCGAATGTCTCAGGAAGCGCTCAACCTGTATCCCTCAGCAAAATGACTATATTTTCCGCCATATCTAAGATGGGCCTCATCCTATCGGGATGCAATGAAGTCCGAGCTTGGTGGACTTTTTTAAAGGAGCAATCATTTTCAAGGCTTAACCATGTCTTGTAAACGATTGCCCCTTTAAAAAAAAAAAGTCAGAGTTTGGATGGTATCCTGCACGGCCGCTGAACCCGGACTTTATTACATCCCAGCCTATGCTGTTAAAATGACACATCTTGCTCTGTCCACTTGCAGATTTATAGACATCACATTAACTAAAGGCAAAGCCAGACAGAAAATTGCATGTTTTATATTAACCTGTATGAAACGACCATATGATTTTTGTCAGGTATATACACCGTGCGAATTATCAACGTAACATCGCAAAACAAATGCAGGTTTTCTAGACCTCTGTCGGTCTGGATAGCTGAAATCCCGTGCAGTGCGTAGCGTTTTTAAAATCACACACAACAGTCACAATTGTCGCTGGTGTTCGTACTGTGCAGATGTAGCCGGGCTCAGCTTACCCACGATGCACAGGTGCACCCGCGATCGCATAGTGTAAAGTCTATAGGTCGCGGGTACGAATATATACTTCCCGCAAACGTGCGCGCGTGCTGCAAAAAAACAATCGAGGGGGCGAATAGCCATAACTCAGATGAGCTACATCTGTACATGAGCTTTAGTGAGGGATGTATCAACACAGCCTGTAAAATGACAGAAGCTGACTGGTTGGCACTTAGGGGGTCATTCCAACCAGATCGCTCGCTACAGTTTATCGCAGCGCAGCGATCGGGTCGGAAGGGCGTCATTCCCTAGTGATCGCCTCTGCCTGAGTGACAGGCAGAGGCGGGCGCTGGGCGGGAGGGGGGGCACGGCGGCGTTTTGCCCGCCGTTATGGGGGCGCGGTCCGGCCAAGGCAGGCGTGGCCAGACCGTGCGGGGGGCGGGCCGCAGCCGCTGCGACCAGGGCCAGCGACGATCAACTCCCAGACAGCCGCAGGAGGTGCGCTGGCCGGGAGTTACTCCACATGTACAAAAGCATTGCCGCTGTGCGATGCTTTTTTTACTTGTGCAGGGGGGGGCGGACAGACATGCGGGGCGGACTAGCCCTGTGCTGGACGTCCCCCCGCATGTCTGGGAACATGATCGTAGCTGTGCTAAATTGAACACAGCTACGATCAACTCGGAATGACCCCCACAATCTCTTGCCACTTTATCCCTCTGCAAAGTTTGATAAATCTCCCCCTAAGCGATCAGTAACTGAGACACTGACCATAACTTGGCGCAGATTATTTAAGACTGGTAAACAGAGAGGCCTCTCCCGGCTGCAGCCCACAGCAACCAATGAAACGTTAGCTCTTATTAATATGATGACATCAGAATGCTAAAAGCTGATATGATTGGTTGTCAGGGATCCGCCATCTCTCAGTGCTCCCTAAATTCCTTTGCTAAAATATTTTCTTGCTACTAGATTTTTCAATATTCCCAATGGCTCTCAGAAAGTGATGCTTATTTCTTTTCCATACCAGACTGTCAAAATGGGGGCAAATATGATGGAATAAAGTGCCTATGTAAGGAAATGTTCTATGGACCCCGGTGTGAAGACGTGATAGACAGAATTATATTCGGTAAGTCGTTCCTGACAAGCATGGTGGTAAAGTGACGTTTTTTACTGTAGATCTACAAACATGGAAATAATGATCTAACATATGAACGTGGAGTGATATGACTGTATGGGGCAGATGTACTAACACTTGGAGAGAGATAAAGTGGTGAGAGATAAAGTACCAGTCAATCAGCTCCTAACTGCCATGTTACATACTGTGGGGCTCATTTATCATCAAGTGAAAAAAATAGTTGTGAATGATAAAACTCGTTGCATTTGATAAATGCTGCCCCCTGGCCAATCAGCTCCCAACTGTCATGTGTTTCGCTCCTGTCACGTGTTTGAAAAATGACAGCTGAGAGCTGATTAGCTGGAGAACCATTTACCATACACAATGAGTTTTATCATTCACGAGTTTTATCACTCGTTGATAAATGGGGCCCTGTGTTTGAAAAATGACTGATCGGCTGGTACTTCATATCGCTGCACTTTATCACTCTCCAAGGTTCAGTACTTCTGCCCCTATATGAGAGAAAGGGGTCTACAGTATGTACTAACAATTAACAGCAGCGACAGACGCTGCCTCTGCACTGTGTATGCGACTCACCTCTCCTTAGGGATGGCCATCGTCTATCGATGGTTCAAAATCATTGATGGTTTATGACCGATGGTAACTACTTTTAGCATCGATGGGGGAGAACCAGATGATTTTCCACCATCAATGTTACAGAGGAACCATCCCCCCCCCCCCCAATGTGTTGGGATATGGAGCCCAGCTCCGACCCCGACACCCACAAGGCCCCACCCATGAGCTCTGATTGGCCCACACATCGAGGAGAGGTATGTACAGGGGTTTTCTCTGCCTTTTGCAATCAGCACATACTTGCCTACACTCCCGGAAACGGCCGGGATGGTCCCATAATTCTGGTGGCCCTCCCGGCCCGACGGAGGAATGGCCAAGTCTCCTGACTATACCTGCAACCTGGTCGCCCACTTAGCGAGTAAAGTGGGCGGTCCGGGTGGCCGACGATGCGATTCTCGATAAATCGCGTCATCGTAGCCACGCAACCACGCCCCTGTACTAACCGCCTTTGTATTGTCACGCCTCTACCCCCTGTGATGCACCCCCACACCCACACCACTTCCCCATCCCCGTGCTACCCACCCTCAGTAACTATGCTTCAGCCCCCTTATCTCCTGTTAGTACATAGGCCCCAAAGAAAGCCCTGTGGAGGCAACTGGAATGGTAAAAGCACAGATGTTGGAACTGACCCTGGTGGAACCGACCCCGGGAATCCCACACCCATTAAACCATAACAGTGGACAGCATACTGAGAAAGAAATTGTTTTTTAGTATTTCTTCTTTTTCTCACAATGGGGCCTATTTATCAAGTCATTCTGTCCTTAAATATGAAGAAACTGCTGTTTCGGCATATTATTTGGATAGAATTAAGCATCCCTATGGTGCCAGCTCTAGCCCTTGCAGAAGCCATCTCCGTATTTTTCTATACGAGAGTGTAGCTATACAGATCTTGCATGCATGGGTTAATGCCATCTTCAGAAGGCGTAAACCCATTGCCCTCAGAGGGGCAGCTGGAGAGCGATCCCTCTGCCAGTCGTGAGATTTTCACATTGCGCAGTCACCGGCATTTCACTGATCACCGGGATTGGCTCCTATAGGTGCCCGTGTCCCTGTATCTAATATATGCAGTGATAAGTTTTGTACATTTTTAAGTACAGTTGCTGGCCGCAACTTTTCATAAATAGGCCCCAATAAGAGATGCATACAGTATTTGCACAAGACCATAGAACGTGATGCGTGTCCAACAAAGAGCACTAGATTTGCAGTCTTGGGGGGACATTTACTAAGCAGTGATAAGAGCGGAGAAGTGAGCCAGTGGAGAAATTTCCCCATCAACCAATCAGCAGCTCTGTATCATTTTACAGTATGCAAATTATAGATGTTACTTCAGTGCTGATTGGTTGCCATGGGCACTTCTCCACTGGCTCACTTCTCCGCTCTTATCACTGCTTAGTAAAGTTAGGGGTATTTAAATTTAATGGCAACATTCTGAGGGGGGAATGTGATAGGGTGTGACAATCAGAAAGTGAGAGATTTTAGGGAAATTCTCCTGTTTTTTTTAAAGTGGCAATCATTTATATGGCAAAATCAACCTGGTTGATTGCATAGTTTTCTTTAAAAAAATTATAGTAATGGGCGTCGGAACACCCCCTTTTTTAAGCAACGCCCCCCTTTATTGGAGCCCGGCGTGGCTCTCAAAGGCCCTGCTGGTACCCTATAAAGTACCACAGCGGTTACGGGAAGGGTGCGATTTGTTTGGAGAAAGTGGAAAATCCTTTTAGCTGCATTTGTGACTGACAGGAAAAGTAGCCGAGCTGTTTCATAAAAGATGTAATAAATGGAGGTGTTTCTGCCGCCATCTTGACTGTCACCTTCACGTTCAGTCCCTCCATGAATCACAGCAAGAGCTCAGACACACCTTATCTGTCAGAACCTATATGTGACATATTTTTATATAATTATTATTATACTGTATTGGTATATACATTTTATTAGCTTTTTATTTTATATTTATTATATTACGTATTAATTTTATTCTAATACCTGTTGGTACGCCTTTGAACATGCAGAGACAGTTGAAGCATCTGTGATTGTTGAATTGAGATTCGACAACCAAACTTTTGAGTCGGGAATGGAGATTCCGGGATCACCGAAATTTCAGGAGTTTGAGAAAGAATTCAAAAAAGAGGTGAGATGGCATCACATACAGTATAACATGGACTATGGGGCCTAATTCAGACCTGATCGTAGCAGCAAATTTGTTAGCTAATGTGCACTGCTGGGAGGGGGGGTGGGGGGGGGCAGATGTAACATGTGCAAAGAGAGTGAGATTTGGGTGGGTTATATTGTTTCTGTGCAGGGTAAATACTGGCTGCCTTATTTTTACACTGCAATTTAGATTTGTGTTTGAACACACCTCACCCAAATCTAACTCTCTCTGCACATGTTACATCTGCCCCACCTGCAGTGCACATGGGGGGTGATTCCAAGTTGATCGCTCGCTAGCTGATTTTTGCAGCATTGCACATGCTAGGCCGCCACCCTCTGGGAGTGAATCTTAGCATAGCAGAATAGCGAACAAAAGGATAGCAGAATTGCGAATACATATTTCTTGGCAGTAGCTCCGGACCTACTCACGATCAGCGATCAGTTCAGTCAGTTTCATTCCTGGTTTGACGTCACAAACACGCCCTGCGTTCGGCCAGCCACTCCCCCGTTTCTCCAGCCACTCCCGCGTTTTTCCCAGGCACGCCTGCCTTTTTCCGCAAACGCCGTGAAAACGCTGAGTTTCCGCCCAGAAACACCCACTTCCTGTCAATCACACTACGATCACTTCAGCGTGGAAAAAACTTTGTTCTCTCGTGAGTAAATCTACTAAGTTCTTAGTAAAATTACTAAGCGCATGCGCTCTGCGTACCATGCGCATGCACATTTTCCACCTATTCGCAGCGTAGCGAAAATCGCCAACGAGCGAACAACTCGGAATGACCCCCTTGGTTTTGCACATCTGCTAAAGTTTCTGCTACGATCAGGTCTGCATTAGGCCCATGGTGTGCAGCCACATAATACCGGACAGATGTACAATGGGGGTGATTCAGAGGCGATCACGAGTCAGGAGGGGGCGTGCCAGTGGCGTTAGAACGCCATTGGTGGGGGGGGCGGTCTAGATAACGTAGGCGTGTCAGGACCGCTGCGGGGGTGGCCCTCGGCGGCTGCGGGACGTCACATGCAGCCGCTGCGACCCAGATCGTGGTGGGTAGCTGCCTGCCAGCGCACCTATACTGGGGGCAGGGGCCTGACATGTGGGGCGGACTAGCCCTGTGCTGGGCGTCCCCCCGCATGTCAGAGAAACTGATCATAGCACATCTACGATCAGGTCTGAATCCCCCCCCACAATGTCCTCGTTTCTAGGCTGCATTGCATTTACTGTAGGTCCGATGCATTTCGCATACATGAACTAACAGAATGCGGGTTAGCCATGCCACCTGTACATACAACATAATACTTGTATGATGTTAAATGTGTTAAAGTGGCAGCTGTACAGAAAATGGTGGTTAAAAACAACGTTTAAGCCCTTTTCGGAAAAGTGAAGGCGGCACCAGGTCCTGCAGATGGTCTATCCCTAACTGGCTAACCCTATGGTGGCAGTGGTATTCCTCAGCCTGGTGTTGTTGGCTGTCCGCTGCTTGCCAGGTCCGGTGCGGTGCAGGATGATGACATCACTAGAGGGTGCCGCAATTTTCGCAGGTGGCTCAGTTCGGTGCAGGGATAATGCTGGTATCGCTGTGGTGTCTGAGGAAAAGGGATTAAACGTTGTTTTTAACCACCATTTTCTTTACAGGTGCCGCTTTAACACATTTAACATCATACAAGCGCTTGAATATTAAGTTAATGTACCTATTTTCAATTGAGCTGCTAAGACACATTAAGCGCAGTTAAAACTGCATCATTTATACGGGATCCGGTCTGAAGATCGACACTGTCTAGGTCCACAATGTTTAGGTCGACCACTACAGTTCGACAGTCACTAGGTCGACACGGTTGGAAGGTCGACAGGGTTTCTAGGTCGACATGTGCTAGGTTGACAGTCCAAAAAAGGTTAAAAAAAATGTTACTTTTTCATACTTAACGATCCACGTGGACTACGATTGGAACGGTAATCTGTGCCGAGCAAAGCGGCAGCGGAACGAGGCACCTTGCCCGAAGCATGGCGAGCGGACGCGGTGCACTAATTGGGCTTCCCGTTCACTCTACGAAGAAAACAACACACACACAAAAAAAAGCGTATGTCGACCTTTTGACCTGTCGACCTAGCACATGTCGACCTAGAAACCCCGTCGACCTTCCAACCCTGTCGACCTAGTGACTGTCGACCTATAGTGGCCGACCTGAACATTGTCGACCTAGACACTGTCGATCAAATGATCCACACCCATTTATACAACATAATATGCCTTTAAGAATTATCTCTCTCTCTCTCTCTCTCTCTCTCTCTCTCTCTCTCTATATATATATATATATATATATATATATATATATATATATATACTGTATATACTGCATACATATATTTATATTACTGATTTTTGGTGTGATGATGTCATCCATACCCTTTAATGATATGCTTTTGGCCTTCTCACATTCCTCCCACTTTGCAGATGGAACCTGTGTACTCTGAAATTCCAGGCTACAAAGATGTGGTCATTCACGATCTCAAGTAAGTGTCTCCTGATTGGTTACCGTTATAAAGCGCACATTTTATTACTTCACACACAGAGAAAGAGTAACTACAGAATAGTACGATAGCTGATAATTAAAAATAAAATAATGGCCTCAGCTGCAGTCATTCTAAAATTCCTGAAGAGCCTTAAATGACCTGGTAAAACTGTAGAGGAATAAATAACAGTACTATAGCCTTCACGTGTGTTGCGTCAGCTCTGGGGAACAGGGGGATGGCAATTTGGCCGACTGACCTCATCACTCCTTGAAAATGGGCCCGACCCCCCCCCCCCCCCCATTTTCAGGAGCACACCCAGCCTCGCCCACTCCCCACCCCTAAAAGGCCCCATCCTGTCAATTAGGCTAGTGTTCAGGGGGCACTGTGTACGATGACCCAGGACCCATACGGCACATGTGCAGGCCCCTCACCATTGGGTTTGCGTATATCTCCAAATTAGGCCCATATACAGCATTGGAAAAGGCTAGTGATATGACTAGTAAAAGACGATAAGGATTTCTGAGACTCATGGGGGTGTATTTACTAAAGTCCTGATTTTGTCCGAGTTTGTTTTTTGTTTTGTGTAAAAAAAAGAATATTGTTTTTAGGTGGTAGTACTACAAGTCCCAGCAAGCCTCCCCCGCAAGCTGTTGGGACACTAGGTAAGTATGTGAGTGTGTAGGTGTGCATGTATGTAAAATAAAGTTTTACTAACACGGTGTGTGTGTGTTTTGTTTTTATCTGGGTATTTTTGTTGTTGTAGAACTACAGGTACCAGCGGGCCCGTTATTTCCTCGCATGCTGGTACTTGTGGTTCTCCAAGTACCAGCTTGCGGGGGAGACTTGCTGGGACTTGTAGTTCTTCCACACACAAAAAACAATATTCTTTTTTTCACACAAAGGCTATCAGCCTCCCATCCACCACCCAGGGATGGGGGGGGGGGACAGCCTTGGGCTTCACCCCTGGCACTTGGGTGCCTGGAGGGGGTGAACCCTTGATTTAAGGGGTCCCCACTCCTCCAGCAAACCCCGGCCAGGGGTCACTAGTTGGGGGGGGGGGGGGGGGGTAATGCCATGGCTGCAGGGACCTATATAAAAGTGTCCCCCAGCTGTGGCATTATCTCTCTGGCTAGTGGAGCCCGGTGCTGGTTTTAAAAATACAGGGGACCCCTACATTTTTTGTCCCCCATATTTTTTGAACCAGGACCGGACGCAGAGCCCGGTGCTGGTTGTATAAATATGGGGGGACCCTACGCATTCCCCCCCCCCTGTATTTTTACAACCAGGACCGTCTCAAAGAGCCCGAGGTTGGTTAGACATAGGAGGGGGGACCCCACGCAATTTTTTTTTTTACATTTAACACTTTAAATACTGATCACAATGAAGCCCTGCACGGATCTTACTGATTCGGCCGGGCTTCGCTGTGTTATGTCCGGCAGTGTTTTACTAATCACTCCCGTAAAACACTGCCCGACAATACGAAGGACATCGACATCAGTGAGAAAAACTCGGCAGCTTAGTAAATTACCGTAGATGGATTCAAATAGTTGCAGTAAAATACGTCCGATAACATTCGAGATCAAACTCCCTCCAAATCGGCACAAACATGAATATTAGTAAATATACCCACTGGAATCCATATTTGTATAAGCACCAGAAACGAAATATCTGCATGGACGGATTGGCCCGCTGAGTTGCCAGGATGGTTTGCAGCTGGGCTGGGCCCCGTACTCTCCATAGTGGCCATGCATCCCCCCCCCCTCCCCCACAACGGGCCGATTCATATATGTGGCTGGCAGCTGTCACCGGGCAGCAGTGTCGGACTGGGGCATGATGGCCCCCCCTTGGGAATGCAGTGATAGGGGCCCATACTTAAGGGTGTGTCCAGCCTACAAAGGGGGTGTGGCCAGCCTCCACAGAGGCTTGAAATACACAATAGACTTGTGCAGTGTAATGAAACATATCTACTATGTATAATACAAGTGCACAGTCTGGAACCTGATCCCTAGAGGAAGGACTGGGGGCCCCAGGCAGAGAGGCCAACCGGTGGTTTCCCCTGTACCCTTGTGGGCCAGTCCGAGCCTGCCGGGCAGACATGGAGGGAGAGGGCCATTGTCACAGGGGAAAGTGAAAGTGAAGGGAGAATGTACAGCTTCTAACCTGCTGCTGCCGGGCATACTGGCTATAGTGGTTATGGCAATAATGGCCTTTTATTACTTCAGATTAGGGATTTCGAAAAGGGGGATGTGGCCTTGGTAAAAAGGGGTGTGGCTTCATGGGAATGCCTCCCGTTTCCCTCATTGAGGGGGCAAGCCCATTGCTCTATGAGCTGCTGGCATGCCCCCAGTCTCTCTGCCTATGCACATGCGCACAGCGTATACTCTCCAACTGGACCTTTTTAGCAGGTACAGTACCTTTATTTTATGGTCTGTACGGATTTTTGTCTCACCAAACTTCCATTGAAAGTATTGGAAAAGGGACATGGCCACGCCCACTTTACCCTGGCCATGCCCCCTTTCCTGAAGAGCCACGAGTGACAGGAGCCTCCCAACTGTCCGTCCTCCCCTCCCTGCGGGACACTATGGCCCACGGGTGAAACAGCGGGACAGTCCGCGAAAAATGGGCCTGTCCTTCGAAAATCGGGACAGTTGGGAGGTACGGTTACGGTAATCATTTATTTCACATTGCTACATATGTAGAGGGGCAGGGGGAGTAGGGTCAGATAGGCAATTGCGAGAGACAGGGGGTAGGGGTAGATAGGGGATGGGGAGGGTGGGGGTAAGGGGCAAATAAAAAATGGACAGGGTAAGGGGGGGGCATGTGGGGAGATAAAGGAAGGCAGATATTTTCAATATAGTGTTATATATAATTAAAAAGTAATTACCCCTTGCCTTGCTCCCTTGTGATTATATAGCTTGGTGATGGTCTAGTGCATAGGTCAGTGCAAAAGGGTCAGTAAAACTTCCAGATCACTATTATTCTTTCCTGTCGGGTGTTAATGTGATGGTGGTTTTCCTGTGGGGTGTCAATGCGATGGCTATTTTCCTGTCGGGTGTCAATGTGATGGTTATTTTCCTGTGAAGGACAATGTGCTTTATTTATTTATTCTTGTGCAATGTTTTTCCTCTGCGCATGTATCTGAGTTGCACCCGCGTGCGTCCTGGTGGTAATCGTACAGAACCGATGCACACACATATATTACAAATGTGTTGTCCGTACCTAGGTGGTTACAAGGGGTTGGCTAATAAGACACAGATGTAACGTACTATGGGCGTGTTACACAGGCATGTTGCTGTGTACAGAGACACTGAATTTCTCACATTGGAGGACAGATGATCTGCACCTAGCACAGTGCTGGTGAAAGTATCATTTGTGTGACTGATGGTGGCATCTAATGACGCACAAAGCATGATTGCAGCACCTGTACACGCTGACAGGAGGCGTGTCAGTCCTTGCATATTCGGATGCAGGGATCAGTGGCAAACGCAGGATTTGCATGGGGGGGTTTCCAGAACTGGGCGGAGCCAATCACGGGGGTGGGGACTGAGGTGACCCAGTATATGCTGGGTCCGTAAAACTAGTGTGTCTGTGTGTGTGTGTGTGTGTGTGTGTGTGTGTATATATATATATATATATATATATATATACACATATATATGCTTGTGCCATTATGCCACAGTTTACACTGCACCACTGGCTGTTGGAGTGATGCAGGTCGTTGATTAAGTGGATGCATTAAAATCATTTATACTAAAGTCCTGGAGTGCCATGTCCTGTCTTGGACATTTGTTTGTTCTGACTCTTCTACATATATATATATACATATATCTACACACACATATATATATATATATATATATATATACATACACACACACACATACATATACACGGTTGGTCTTCAGTATGCCGGCGGCCGGGCTCCCAGCGACCAGCATACCGGCGCCGGGAGCCTGACCGCCGGCATACCGACACTTATTCTCCCTCGTGGGGGTCCACGACCCCCCTGGAGGGAGAATAGAATAGTGTGGCACGCGTAGCGTGGCGAGCCCGCAAGGGGCTCATTTGCGCTCGCCACACTGTTGGTAAGCCGGCGGCCGGCCTCTTAGCGCCGGTATGCTGGTCGCCGGGAGGCCGGCCGCCGGGAGATCGTAGTGAACCCATATACACATATACATAGCATATTAAACATGCATACATATATATATATATACACACACATACAGTACACATATATATACACATGTATATATATATATATATATCATATGTGTGTGTGTGTTTATATGTATGTATGTATGTATATACATGTGTATATATGTAGGCACATGGATATATATGTACTATAATTAAAATAAAGTAAACTTTTATTGCACTTGCAAGTGCCACCAGGAAGACAGCAGGCTGCAGAGGACGCTAGACAGTCATTAATAATACTCATGCAGCTAAAAAAAAAAAAAAAAAATATATATATATATATATATATATATATATATATATATATTTATTTATTTTTTAGTGGAGGGGGATTTCTGGGTACTCGGAAACCCCCCCTGGGTGCGCCACTGGGGATGTACACCAGGGAAGAGCATTGTAGCCGCATTAGCATTAAGTTGCAGACACAATTGCTGCAAAAGACCCAAAGAAGGCCGCAACTGCCTTCAACTCAGAACCGGGCCCCATGAGGAGCGAGTTTCCTGCCCTGCTCGACAGCCTCCACCCCATCAACAGACTCTGGGCCTAATTCAGCATGCTACAGCCCTCTGCAGTGTGCGCATGTGTAGAAGCCGCACTGCGTGTGCGCACAGTGAGATGCAACGGCATCTCACATGTTCGAACGCCTCTGCCTGATTGAAGGGCTAAGGCGTTCGCGGGGCAGAAGGGGGCGTTGCAGCGGCGTTTTAGGGGAGTGGTCCGGACAACACAGGTGCATTTGGAACCGTTTTTGGGGCGGGATACGGCGGCTGCGTGACATCATACACAGCCGCCGCGAGCCTAAACCTGGCGGGTAGCCGTCTGCCTCTGCAGCTAGGCTGCGTCAGCAGAGGGCAACCCTAAACATGCGACAGCATCACCGTCTTGCGATGCGCTCGCAAGTTTGCATGGGGGCAGGAGCCGGCATGTGGGGTGGGCTTGCCCTGTGCTGTACATCACCCCACATGCTAGAGTAAAGGGCTGTAAATGTGCCCCTGAATGCCTGTCATTATGGGCTTAATTCTGAGTTGATCGCAGCAGCAATTTTAGCAGTTGGGCAAAACCATGTGCACTGCAAGTGGGGCAGATATAACACGTGATTTGGGTGGAGTGTATTCAAACTGAAATCTAAATTGCAGTGTCAAAATAAAGCAGCCAGTATTTACCCTGCACAGAAACACAATAACCCACCCAAATCTAACTCTCTCTGCACATGTTATATCTGCCTCCCCTGCAGTGCACATGGGGGGTAATTCCAAGTTGATCGCAGCAGGAATTTTGTTAGCAGTTGGGCAAAACCATGTGCACTGCAGGGGTGGCAGATATAACATGTGCAGAAAGAGTTAGATTTAGGTGGGTTATTTTGTTTCTGTGCAGGGTAAATACTGTCTGCTTTATTTTTACACTGCAAATTAGATTGCAGATTGAACACACCCCACCCAAATCTTACTCTCTCTGCACATGTTATATCTGTCCCCCCTGCAGTGCACATGGTTTTGCCCAACAGCTAACAAAATTCCTGCTGCGATCAACTTGGAATTACCCTCCATGTGCACTGCAGGGGGGGCAGATATAACATGTGCAGAGAGAGTTAGATTTGGGTGGGGTGTGTTCAATCTGCAATCTAATTTGCAGTGTAAAAATAAAGCAGCCAGTATTTACCCTGCACAGAAACAATGTAACCCACCCAAATCTAACTCTCTTTGCACATGTTATATCTGCCCCCCCCCTGCAGTGCACATAGGGGGTAATTCCAAGTTGATCGCAGCAGGATTTTTTTTAGCAATTGGGCAAAACCATGTACACTGCAGGGGGGGGGGGGGGGGCAGATATAACATGTGCAGAGAGAGTTAGATTTGGGTGGGTTATTTTGTTTCTGTGCAGGGTAAACACTGGCTGCTTTATTTTTACACTGTAATTTAGATTGCAGATTGAACTCACCACACCCAAATCTAACTCTCTCTGCACATGTTATATCTGCCTCCCCTGCAGTGCACATGGTTTTGCCCAACTGTTAACAAAATTCCTGCTGCGATCAACTCAGAATTACCCCCTATATGCAGTAGGATGAGCGCAAAGCTTTTTCTAATAAAACCCTGAAGCAAAGACATTAGAACTTTCCGATAATAAACGATGACATTAGAACTTTACGATAATAAACGATGACATTAGAACTTTCAGGTTATTATTGACAGGTTAGTCATATGCTGACATTATTTGTGAATGATAAAAAATGAACATTGCTTGGAAACTAAGTTGTACGGCGCTCTTTGTCTCTCTCACAGGAGCGGCAGCATTATAGTAAACCATTCTGTTGTTGTGGAGTTAGACTACACTTCAGAGGTCCCCATAGCCGAACAGTTCAAAAATATCACTGTCTATCTTGACGAGCAGCTGAAAGAACACACGTGCACTGGTAAGCCTACATATATAACAATGGTAATATTTTCAAATCCCCACAAGGGGGGGACAAGAGAGAGAAACCAGTTATAACTCGGGTGCACACAACCCAACCAAAAAATTATATAATAATTAATTACGTCACTAGGGGAGGAGACACGTCACCAGGGGGAGGAGCTAAATAGTGGCTATGTCTCTACATTGTAGCACTTTAATGTAGTTGAATGGACTGTCAGTGGCACTGAACTAATATTGCAACATTTGGATACACATGTTACTAACGCCCCAATTTTGGGTTCATGAATGTGTGGATAAAATAGCACATATAATGATCAAATAAATAGACACATCTGCTAATTGTTTTTAAATCTTTATTCATATTTTCTATTCTTACATTTCTCTGCTTTTAAATACTTCGCTCATCAGACAATAAAGGACGATTAGTCCATAAATGACAAACAATAATTTTTTAAACTTTCATTATTAGATGTATATGGGCAATTTAGCCTCTGGTGGATAATAGTAATATGGGAGAGCTTCTATAAATTTTGCAATGAATTATTATATAATTTTTTGGTTGGGTTGTGTGCACCCGAGTTATAACTGGTTTCTCTCTCTTGTACCCCCCTTGTGGGGATTTGAAAATATATGTCTTACCCAGGCATTCCCAACCGTGGTCCTCAAGGCAGACCAACAGATCAGGATTTAGTGATATCCAGGCTGCAGCACAGATGGTTAAATCAAAATAACTGAGCTACTAATTAAGTCACCTGTATTACAGCCTGGATATCACTAAAACCTGCACTGTTAAGGTGGGTACACACTAGTAGATATATCTGCAGATCAATTGATCTGCAGATATATCTATGGACGGATCGAGCAGTGTGTTCAGCATACACACTGCCCGATCCGTCGGGGACTGACGTCATGAACTGGGCGGGCGTGTACACACGCCCGCCCAGTTCAGCTGTCAATCACCGCCGGCCGCCGCAGCATGTGTACGGGCGGTCGGCTGACCACCGTACACACACACCGACGCACCAATATATCGGTAGATATATTGGCCGTCAGCTGTGCTGCGCGGCCGATGCGATACGTCTGTGAACGACGGAGTTCACAGACGTATCGGCCGTACACACTGGCCGATGGTCCCGCGATATATATCGGCCGTTCAAAAGAACGGCCGATATATCGACCAATGTGTATGGGCCTTTAGTGTGCCTTGAGGACCGTGGTTGGGAATGCCTGGTCTAACCAAACCAGTTGGTAGCACCTTATGAACCTTTATTATGTTTCCATGTGGAGAATTTTATACTCACATACTGATATATTACCAACAATTAGGAAGGGACCCCAACTTTTTGGTTAACACAGTATCACCTGTTATTTTGGTGCAGGTTATTCCCCAGAGGTGGTGGGAATTTAATCTCTCCATCTTTGGAATTTTGCATAACAGTGGTAATGTCACAAGTAGAGTGAGCATTTCCAGACATGCCTGGCCGTGCCGTTGAGTACTATTATTTAGCTTAATTGCCATGGGTAATTAGTACACACTTCATCCCCCTGTCATCGCCACTGGCAACAGATATTCCTACCATGCCTATCAAACAGACCCTTCTGCCAGCTCCAGTCTGGCCCCAGTATGGCCTATTCTTGAGTTCTATTCATGAAGCAGTGATAAGAGTGGAGAAGTGAGCCAGTTGAGAAGTCGCCCATGGCAACCAATCAGCTTTAAAGTAACATTTATAATTGACATACTATAAAATTATACAGAGCAGCTGATTGGTTGCCAATGCCGACTTCTCATCTGGCTCACTTCTCCTCTCTTTTCACTGCTTCATGAATAGACTCCCTTGTCCCTGTCTTCAGATGGGCCCGTTCATGGGCAGATCATTCCTGAACTATGCCTTGCCCCCACTATCATGGCCACCTCCGGGGTGCCCCTTTATATAATATTTCTGTGTATGCGTGGGCAGTGGGGCCGGATTCTAATGTTTTTCTATTTCTTTTACAGCACTCTGTTTTGATAAAAACTTCACCATCCCAGAACAACAACCACCAGATCCAACAGGTAAATGACACATCTCTTGTTTCAGACATCAGTTTGTAGAGAAAGGTCCCGATTCTCAGTCTGACGCAGCAGCATCCGTGTCTACGCCTACTACCAGCGTTGTTTCTGGCACTTTATGCAAAGCATACCCTCCAACATTTTACCCATAAAAATCTGTACAAATTTGGGAAAGGGGCGAGGCCACGTGTAAAGGGGGCGTGACCATGTCCCCTTTCCTATACTCTCAATGGAAGTTTGGAGAGTTAAAAATCGGTACAGACCATAAAAAGGTCCAGCTGGAGGGCATGGCAAAGTTCTTCCCAGGAGTTCATTAGTGGCTCTGCATGTGTAAGGACTGAGTTGCCCAAATTTGGCGACATTAGACACCACCACCACCACCAATTGCATAAACAACAGTTAAACCAGCCCCATGCTAGTGGAGGATTGTCTGTCTCCAAGCCACCAACCGGAAATGCACAATACATCTCCGAGACCGTGCTTCTCAATGGCAACTGCGACTCTGGATGCAGGTGCACTGTGGGCCTGATGCAAAGATGGACGGAAAGGCAAAGCAGCTTGCAAGCAGCTTCGAATTTCCATCCTATCTGAAGGAGAAACATGCAGGAGACGTCTCAGCAGAAGATACACCCCCTGCATGTAGCTGTGATCCCAGCACGTCGCAAGCTGGGATCCATTATTGCGACCATCAGACTCTTGACTCTCGCCTCCCAGAAAACGGGTGCAGGTACAGAGGAGAACTACAGGTGACATCGCAAGGCCAGTTCTGCGCATGTGCAGAACTGACCTTGCGCAGCCGCAAACTCCTGATAATCATGAATCTGCATGCTGCAGCACTCCTGCGTCCAGCTCTGAATCAGGCCTTGTGACTGAGTGCATGAACTCTGGATACACGTGCATTGTGACTCTGAGCGCACATACTCTGAATGCATGTGTGCTGTGGCTGAGCACACAGACTCTGGATACATATGCACTGTGACTCTGAGCGCACAGACTCTGGATACACGTGCACTGTGACTCTGAGCGCACAGACTCTGTATACACGTGCACTGTGACTCTGAGTGCACAGACTCTGGATACACGTGCACTGTGACTCTGAGCACACAGACTCTGGATACACGTGCACTGTGACTCTGAGCACACAGACTCTGGATTCACGTGCACTGTGACTCTGAACACACAGACTCTGTATACACGTGCACTGTGACTGAGCGCACAGACTCTGGATACACGTGCTCTGTGACTCTGAGCGCACAGACTCTGGATACACGTGCTCTGTGACTCTGAGCGCACAGACTCTGGATACACGTGCTCTGTGACTCTGAGCGCACAGACTCTGGATACACGTGCTCTGTGACTCTGAGCGCACAGACTCTGGATACACGTGCACTGTGACTCTGAGCGCACAGACTCTGGATACACGTGCTCTGTGACTCTGAGCGCACAGACTCTGGATACACGTGCTCTGTGACTCTGAGCGCACAGACTCTGGATACACGTGCTCTGTGACTCTGAGCGCACAGACTCTGGATACACGTGCTCTGTGACTCTGAGCGCACAGACTCTGGATACACGTGCACTGTGACTCTGAGCGCACAGACTCTGGATACACGTGCTCTGTGACTCTGAGCGCACAGACTCTGGATACACGTGCACTGTGACTCTGAGCACTCAGACTCTGGATACACGTGCACTGTGACTCTGAGCACTCAGACTCTGGATACACGTGCACTGTGACTCTGAGCGCACAGACTCTGGATACACGTGCTCTGTGACTGACTGACATACGTACTGTACAAAAACAAATCTTTCAACTGAATCCAACATGGAAATTGCGTCCACCTCAGAATCAGAAGCATTATCTGTAGCCTATTGCTTTAGCCCTTCCATGAGAAGTTATTCCACCCCACAGGATAATCAGAATTATTGCATTATCGCTGACGCTGCGTATTCTCCTTCCACAGAAATGTGCAGGAACAACGTTTCAGATGGGCTTAAAGATTTCTTTTATGCAGTGCAGAGCTCAGAAGGACTGCTCTGTTTGTCTGCCTGTAGCTCCGAATCCAACAGAAGTCTAAATTGTTACGATGGAAGTTGTCAACTCCAGAATGTGACAGGTCCACGTTGCCTGTAAGTAACTCTTTTACTGGACTTTCCATCTTTACATGACTTCAGGGCCTGAGTTTGTACGCTGCGGCGTCCTACAAGCTAAGCTTCATACAGCAGAAGCCGGCTTGTACCTTTTATCGCAACCTTTATTAATCCTAATAACAATTTAACTCTAATTTAAAAAAAAAGACACGACAGCTGTATATGGCGTTAAAATTGGTCATCAATTTATCGATGACATATAGGGGCCTAATCATCACCATTCATCGCTCATATTCGCACTGCGATAATTGATTGCATTGCACAGATGTATCAATTATCGCATGCAGGGACAGATGCCTGTCCGCAGAATCATCGGGTTATTTTTCGGGACCCCGTGGACCCCCGCACCGTAAATATACTTACCAGTCCAGGGAGCCGGTCATCGCTGCTCCTGCTGGGCTGCCGGACGCCGGATCCTGTGCGCTGCTATGACCCCCGGTACTGTAAAGTGAGCTGCCGTTTTGCAGCGTCACTTTACTGCACCGGGGGGTCACAGCGCAGCACATGGAGGACCTGGCGCCCGGCAGCTCGCAGCAGAGTAACGATCACCGGCTCCTGGGCTAGTGAGTATGTTTTTCTTTTTTACATTTGTTTTTTGTTTTTACAAGTGATCAGCTTGCGTGTCCATTGGACTCACAGAGCTGATCACAGTGCCGGGTCCCTGCACAGCTTTCTCTGCCAGGGGGCAGAGAAAGCTGTGCAAAAGGTAGCAGATTGCAGTGCTGCCCTGTGATTACGCCAGCCTGAGGTGGCGAGATTATTACAGGGCACACTGCGATTATTTTTCACATTTTTCTTTTAGTAAATTCGGCCCTATGGCTTTTCCGATTATAAGTATGGGGAATATGTTGTGGGTTACTAAAAAAAAGTGAATTAAAGGGTTTGGAGCAGTTTTCATGAAATGCACTTCAATACATTGGAGTAATACTAAAATATTGTGAAAACTCCCTTTTTTCACATTATTTTAGTAAAAATAATGTTAATAAATAGACCTCATAGTCATCATGTAATAGAACAGTTTCTGCAACCACAATAGCCTAATAGCCTAATATGTCAAAAGTGGGTGTAATCCTGCAGCCCCAAGGTACACAGCTAGAAGGCAACATTTCCATATCCGCGGCAATAAAGTGAGGCCCATCCATTAAGATAGAGGGGGTCACTCTGACCCGATCGCACGCTGCAGTTTATCGCAACGTTGCGTTCGGGTCAGAACTGCGCCGGCGCATGCCAGATGGTCAAAAACCGGCGGGCCGCTACGATCGCCTCTGCCTCTGACAGGCAGAGGCAGTCGCTGGGCGGGGGGGGGGAATGGCAGCATTTGGCCGCCGTTTCGTGGGCGCGATGAGTAGCTCCCAGCTAGCCCGCTAAAACTGCGATGGTCAGGAGCTACTCTTGAAGTGCAAAGGCATCACACTGGGGGGTGGCACGGACATGCGGGGAGGGATAGCCCTGTTCTGGGCGTCCCCTCGCATGTCAGTGTGGATGATCGTAGCTGTGCTAAATTTAGCACAGCTACGATCATCTCGGAATTACCCCCAGAGTCTCTGGCCTCCACACTAGAGGCTAACAGCAGACACAGCCTGTGAAGAAGAGTGGACCTGTGGTGCACCACAAATGATTTGATCTGCCAGATCCCTCCAACCAACAGCCAGGCTTGCTCTACAAGCGGCAGCCCCACCACCAGCACTACATCCTAACTCCAAACTAAAAACCCTCAAAAAACCTAATAAAAAAACCCCCAAAACATTCTGTCACAGACCCCACGCACCCTGTCAGGGCGGTAAAGAATTGACGTCATGGTATCATGGTGCATCATGGGAAAAACAAACTGAGCCACGCTGGACACTTCCCCAAATCGCTACCCCCATCCCCCCCCTTCCCCTAGATGGACGTGAAGGACCCCAGTATGCACAGTCGCCTCAAGTAACTCCCCACAGAAAAAGGCATCCCACTGAAACCCCACCAGGGTAACAAGGCAACGGCGGAGAATAGGGCAGTGGCTGACGCAATCAGAGGTAGAGCCGCCAAATACACAAAAAGTGCACAAGCTGCCACACGGACTTAAAACCAGACAAACCCCGGCAAATAAAACTCCAAAAGTAGCGAAACATAACAGAGGAAGAGGAAGCTAACGTCAAAACAACAAAAATAGAGGGTCAGAAGGGGGGGATTTAAACAGGGACAGAAAAAAAAGAGAACACATGCATGTACATTTTTCCCAACAAAAACAACAGCAAAGTAAAAGTACAGTATAAAAACCCGCTGCCACTGAATGCATTGTACGGAGGTAGACGTACACTGTGACGGTATCCAAACTCCAGGTCGACACCAAGTAGGTCGACACCAGTTGGTTGACACAGCTTAGGTCGACACTGCAAATAGGCCAACGTGTACAAAAGGTCGACATGAACAAGATCGACAGGATAAAAGGTCGACATGTGTTTTTGACATTTTTTCTCTTTTTTAAAAAACGTCATCATACTTAACGATCCACGTGGACTACGATGGGGAATAGTAACCTTGCCCGAAGTTTGCTCGCAATGCGAAGGGACACGGTGCACAAATTGGGGTTCCTGGTCACATTAGGAAGAAAAAGACACCAAAAAACTCATGGCAACCTTTTTTTCCTGTCGACCTTGTTTGTGTCGACCTATTTGCAGTGTCGACCTAAGGTGTGTCGAACTAATTGGTGTAGACCTTGAGTCCCAGACCCCACTGTGACCATCCATCTGAGCCAGGGACAAATAACGCTAGAAAAGGGAAACTATACTAAATTATAGGGAAAACCAAGCGGTCAGTACAACCGATTAGGATGCAGGGCCCCCGGAAGATTTAAAGGGAGAAGTAATTATAAGGTGGTCTGTATATTAGCATCCTAACCATGGGCCCCCATTACAGACCGTGTAGTCTCAATAACCAACATATCCAGGCAGGTGGCCAACTAAAGGGAAGAGGGAATAAGAGCCGTAAAGCGCAACGGAATTTGCTGCCCTGTATAAGAAACTGTGAATACATAAAAATAAATAAATGACGGGGTGAAGCCCACTGCCGTAAACAGCGACGCAACAGTGAGCCGACATGCCAATGTAGCACTGTCGTCATCCAACGTAACGGGATCGCAGCCGCCCCTAAAGCAGACACACTAACGGGGGCGGTGAAATCCCATGGATGCCCTGAGTCATGCAGATGGAAAACTCCCCAGAAGCCAGGTTTAACATAAACAGGTAAACATAACTAGCAAGAGAGCAAAAGCAAGCGTAAACAGTATAATAAGGTGATAAAAAGAAACACAAAGACAAAAGTTAGTCCCCCCACATTCCACCTAGAGGGACAACGGCAACTGTGCAGCACTACACTGGACCTGCTATGCTATCACTTGAGGCTCGCACGTGGGGAATGGCGGAGATTAAGACCGCAACACCAGGTGACAGCTGCAGCTGCGTTCCGCGACAATACACGGGTTAGGCTGCTTATATCCCAGTAGGGTCACCAGCACCGCACTGTTCCAGGTGGGCTGCTCCATAGACGTGCGTGGGCAAGTGCCATCTTCTGACGGCATAACTCTACTGTACACAAACAAGCTCTGACAACATTTGGTTTTAAATTGCTCTAGAACCGTCTTTATACACAGTATGGTGATGGCAGTGTGCTCTGCTTTTGTCTCAATATCTCCTCGGAGTTACTGTAAGTACTTGGCAAAAAGCCACATAGCTTAAATTAGATGTTTCTGCATGAGTTATGGCACCAAAGTCTCTGATAAATAGGTCTCCTAATTCTCATGAATAATCAAAGGGGATGTGGCCAGGAAAGGGCCGGCTCTACCATTAGGAAGCTCTAGGCATCTGCCTAATGCACCCGGAATTTGCGGGGCTCCACTGAGTCTGCCTATACCCAAATTAAGGATGTCTCCGTACATAATCTAGGCGGTGGCTATGGAAGTTGTATCTGCACTTTGACTTTAGGGGCTGGGAAGTGGGTATTGGTGGTGGTAGGGGTCAGTAGGCTGAAGTTTTTCCTAGGGTGCTCAAAAACCTTGTACCGGCCCAGGGTCAGGATCCCGGTAGCCAGAATATGACAGCGGGATCGCGACCATCAGAATCCAGATGGATGCCATAGGTAAGTACTGGACTTGGGGGATAGTGTTAGGCTCTAGGGGGAGGGTTAGGGTTAGGCTGCAGGGGCGGGGGAAGTTAGGTTTAGGCTGCAGGAGGGGGCGGTTAGGGTTAGGCTGTGGGAGGGGAAAATTAGGGTTAGGCTGTGGGTGGGGAAGGTTAGGATAACGGGTAAGACTAGGTAGGGGTAGGGTAAAAACACTTACCGCGATTCGTCAGGATCCTGACTGATGGGATTTCATATCTAACCCAATCAAAGCTACCCAGAAGATGAGTAACTTCATGCTGACTCAAAAAAAGCGGAGAAAACTACAAAACTGTTGTAATAATATTAATATTATACAGTAAATATTAGAGATGAGCGGATTCGGTTTTACTCGGTTTTACTCGGTTCTCAAAACCGAATCTTATTGGCTATCCAAAACACGTGACATCCGTGAGCCAATTAGATGCCGTTTTGAGAACCGAGTAAAACCGAGTAAAACCGAACCCGCTCATCTCTAGTAAATATGGCATTTATATTTTGCAAACAATATAAACTTAGGGACGCTGGATGCAGGTTCACATTTTTACAGTTACAACAAGTCATTTTTACAGAAAAATGCATTACCCATAAGTCCCTAATCCATTAGGAGAGGCTCATTTGCATATGATTACTATGCTCTCGTATATTAGAGACAAGCAATGTTTTGATTGTGTTATCTTATTTTGCCTTTTTACAGTTGCCCAAGAACTGACCTATACATCTACACGTCCAGCAACTGCCAGGGGAGACTGCTAAAGGCGGGGATCTACGGGGGCGTGGGCGCATCCATCGCCATCCTGCTCATTGCGATATTTGTGGCGGCATTCTTCATCTTTAGATGGGGGAAAGTAGAAAAGTGGTGAGCATTTAGCAAGTGTGTCAATTCTGGGAATGAAATTGTGCAAGAGTATTCTGTCACAGAATCAAGTGTTGAAAGTATAATTAACTAGATTCGATGAGTAAAGCTGGTTACACGCCGGAGCGATGTTGGGCCGATATGATGTTTTGTAACAACATATCGCCGACATCGCCCAGTTTGCCTGCATGATTGCGTGCTCCCGCTGGTTTCTAGCGACTGTCGCCGGTCGTCCGTGCCGCACATCAAACCTAGCAATATCACTAGAGATTTTGTGCCTGTCGTGCAGAGTGTACGGCAAACTGGACGACAAACGATATATTGGATCGATTTGATGTGACCTTCATGTTGCAGTGTGCACAGGAACAACGATAATTCGCTTGCAACCAAGTAATGCGATACCAGCTCTTCAGATAAGAAAAGGATTCTGAGTTTATGACCTGGGAGTCCTATTGCGCATGCATGACCCTCAAGCTGCAAATGAGCAATCCTCTAATGGGCACTACACTTTGCGCGATCCGCCGCTGAGCTGCCCAACGGCAGATACGGGCAACGGGCTACCCGGCGGTGGGGGAGCAGTGATGGGGATAGTGACGTTTTTTCACTCCCCCCCCCCCCCGTCTCCATAGCAGTTCAGGCGAATACGGACGAGATCACCTGTATTGGCCTGCATGCACAAGCGACGGTGCACCAGCGATGAACGAGCGCAGGGCCGTGCATCGTTCATCGCTGGAGCCTCCACACTGAAAGATATGAACGGTATCACGTTCATTTGTGAACGAGATCGTTCATATCTTACAGTATTATCGCCCAGTGTGTAGGGCCCATTTGACATGGAGAGGGATCCTTCACATCCCTCTTTCTGGGACTGTTTGCAAAATAATCCCATATTCTTCTGTAAGCTTCTATAGGCAATGCCATATATAGATGGTACTGTTTATCTTGCATAAGCTCCAGGAGTTCTAAGGGGACTTATGTACAGCAGATATCTCTGATGTCTACTGCAGACCCTTTTTAATTCATATGATGGTCCATATGTATTGTGGTAAGCCTCCAAAAACAGTAGGGATCAGACAAGCAGTGGTCCAGACAGTAGTCCAATGCAAAGGTCAGGACAGGTAGCAATACAGAAAGTAGTCATAGTCTAATGCAGAGGTCAGGGCAGGCAGCCGTCCAAAAAGTAATCAGTGGGCGAGGCTAAACATGCAGCAAGAAATTCACATACGCAGCGTTACAGCAACGCATCATGGGCACCGTAAAGCACAAGAAGACAATACTAAATAAAGATAGAGGCCGATTTACCAAACTAAACATAGCGGTCAATCCTTCGAAAATCAATGTTTTTGCAGGATATCTATAGATGCGCAGTCAGCAAGCCAGATCTGAAATATGGGCGCGAAGCAATAGCGTCAGCCACTGCTTTACATTTTGACCTTTGGCCAGGCTTTTATTGTAGCATGTGTCCCGGCACCTGTCCCATAATAAATACTGCCCTAAATGCACTCCAGATCACTGCAATACAAATTACAATAAATAGCCCCCTTACTGAGCTGAGCCCCCTTGTTACAGTGAGGTCCAGATAGGGCTTCACTGGTTTTGGGATGTTCTGTCTTACAGAACTTGGAACTGGGGGTACTAGAGTGTATCAGGTTGCCCATCATGGATATTAAGTGATAGAACTGGCTATTATCAAATTATCTAGCTGTTCATATTATGTCCCGGAGCTCCTTTTTGGTGTGAATGTACACTTTACGTAGATGTGGAACTGTGTCACATTTTGTGTTTTCAGGGATGTCTTTGCCATGAATCAGGAGGAAAACTGGTATGAGGATAAAGACGATGAGTGGCACACTGATCGTGGCATCATCAACATATCTCAGATTCCAGAAGAAGGTATGTCACTGTGCCACCCTATAGGGGGAAGGTGGGGGGGGGCAGAATCACAGCCTTACTGTATCTGTCACTGTGTCACCCTGCAGGGGGCGGAACATGCACATAATTCCCTTCTGCCTGTGTCATCCTGCAGGAGGAGGAACACAATCGTAGTCTACATACGTAATAGAACCCATTGATGATGTATTTCTGTTTCTCCTTTTCTATACAGATTTGTACAATAGAGGGAAGTTTACGCCAACCCTGGAGAACATAGACACAAAACTTGAGGTGCGTTCGCAAGTCTTCATCTGAGTCCTGGCTTTATTATCTAGTCGCATGTCACCCCCGCTGTCCTAAACTGACAATAGAGGTCCATTTACAAATCATTTAAATTTGTCTGCAAAGTAAAAAAAAAACTAAAAATCAGCCATGCAGAGCGAGCCGCTTATAGCAACCTCATGCTGTTCCATTCAGGTGAATAGAGCAGGTCAATATAAAGGGGTATGCAGTCAGAATTTCTGCGGTTAAAATATTGACAATCACAAAGTGGACAGCAGTAGTTCAACACTGATGATGTCAACATGGTTAAAATGTCAGCATCGTTAATTTAGACACCTGCAACATGTCAACATTTCCATTAGGCTTTAGGGTTACCGTTAATGTAATGGTTAAGGGTTGCAGTTAAGGTTAGGGTTATGGTTATCATTAGGGTTAGGGTTGCCATTAGAGCTGACTTTAGGGTTACCATTAGGGTTAAAGTTGCAGTTAGGGTTGCCTTTATGGTAAGGGTTGCCATTAAGGGTTAAGGTTGCCATCAGGGATGCCTTTAGGGTTAGGGTATACCACTAGAGTTAGAGTTGCCTTTAGGGTTCTGGTTGCCTATAGGGTTAGTGTTGCCTTTAGGTTTAGGGTTACTGTTAGGGTTGCTTTTAGAGCTAGTGTTACCTTTAGGGTTAGGGCCACCATTAGTGTTAAGGTTGCCATTAAGGATTAGCGTTAGGGTTAGGTTTAAGGTTGCTACTAGGGTTAGGATAACCAGTAGTGTTACCATTATGGTTAGCGTTAAGGGTGCACCTAGGGTTGTGGTTGCCTTTGGGGTTACTGTTACCGTTAGGGCTGTCTTTAGGGTTAGAGTTACCATTAGCGTTATAGCTGAATTAAGGGTTACCGTTAGGGTTATTTTTAGGTTTAGGGTTACTGCAAGGGAAAGGGTTACCATTAGGGTTGCCTATAGAGCTTAGGTTACCATAAGGGCTTCTATTAGTGTTAGGGTTAACATTATGGTTAGGGCTGCCTTTAGGGTTATTGTTAGGGTTACCATTAGGGTTAGAGTTACTGTTACGGTTGCCATTAGGGTTAGAGTTGCAGTTAAGGTTAGGATTGCCTTTAAGGGTTAAAGGTTAAGGTTATCATTAGGGCTGCCTGTATGGTTAGGGCTGCTTTTAGTATTATTGTTGTCTTTAGGATTAGGGTTGCCATTAGAGCTGCGTCTAGGGTTAGGGTCAGGGTTGCTGTTAGGATTAAGTACAGATTTACAAGCAAACAGTAGGTCGACATGCTGAATGTTCAACATCAACATTACGTTCATGTTGATATTCCTGTGTCGACATAGATGTTGATATTGTGAATGTCGGACAAATATACCCCTCCCTTTGAAGGACCCACGCTGTCTTTTCTCCTACTCAAGTGTGATTTACTACCCGCCGACCTCTACTCCGTTGTCTTCTCTTACTCTTCTATCAAAAATACTCACTTATCTCCACTTTCCTTCTCCCTCTTCTCTACCACTAAATAATTGTTTTCCTTTCCTGTTTAGATCAAGATACAAAGACCAAAGATCTCTTATGCGTAATGTGGCTGCCAGGATGGTGCAGGGGAGGGATCACGGAAGCCTACAATAGTCCTCATAGACATTTTGGAACACTTCTGTAACACTGTGCCAAGTCTTGAAAGCTCATCAGACAACTTTGTCGCTGCTGCTACAGCTGGAACCACATTATTGAGGCTTTAAATCCACCAGGAATGAGTTCTGAAGGATGATGACCACTACAAGCCCAGAAACTGACCTCTTCCGCACTTCCAGCTATTCTTCTCCACACGCCCCATTCTGCCTTGGTTCTGGCAGTACAGTCTACTCCTGAACCCACCTCCTAGTCCTGTAGGACTGCACTGCGGTCTTATCCGCACTGCATTGAACCAGGTTCTGCACTGACTGTCCGTCTTGTACTCTCACATCCAGGATAATATTTTCCCTTCTGCTACTACCCTCATTTATTTAAATATTGTAAGTGACCTACAAGTTTAATTTATTTGATTTTTGTATTCTTTATATTAAAGAAAGGTTCATAAATGTGTTGGCTTTGAGATACTATATACATTTGTGCAGCGTCTACAACCTGTATTCTGCGTATGTAGAATCTACTCCAAGTGAAAATATATAAATAAATGTAGAGCTCTGAATGCAGTTTAGGTGAAACGTACGTATACACATTTCACCCAGCATACATTGGGGCAGATTTATCAAGGGGTGATATTCCTGTTATCACTCGTTACTAATGGTAAATGGTGCTCCAGCCAATCAGCTTCTAAGTTTCAAGTGTTTGAAAAATGACAGGAGCTGATTGGCTGCAGCACCATTTATCATTCGTAACGAGTGATAACAGGAATATCACTCATTGATAAATCTGCCCCAATGTTCCCTACACTAACACCCAGCATGATACAGTATAAAATGGTTATCATGAGTTATATAAGTATATTATCCCTGCATTACACAAATAAGCCAAACCTGTGGAAGACCGCATTGTGTCACATTGCATGTAGAGAGGTTACGGCCATTGCTGCAATCACAGATGTGTAGCGGAACCTGACAACCAACACATGGACCTTCCTTATAATTATGAGGAGTATGTAGGATCAATTATCTTAAAATGATTCTTAATCACGGTCGGATGACACAGGAATGTGTGATGGGCTGATATTAGTTTAAGAGGAATAAAGCTATTATAGTACATTGATCGATCTGAACTCTTGCTGTGATATTAGGAAGGAATTCTCCATATCGGGCTCTGAAAAAGAAAGCCATTGTTGGTGCCCAGTGATGTGATCACTGATCACCTCCTTCCACAGTCACTGAGAGGAGCCCTACCACACTCAGTGATGAGGAGGGGGGTGTCACACATACAGGGGTGATCACTGGGCACTTCCTTCCACAGTCACTGAGAGGAGCCCTACCACACACAGTGATGAGGAGGGGGTGTTATACATACTGTACAGGGGTGATCTCTGAGCACTTCCTTCCACAGTCACTGAGAGGAGCCCTACCACACACAGTGACGATTATGGTGATGTCAGATATAGGGGTGATCTCTGAGCACTTTCTTTCACAGTCACTGAGAGGAGTCCTACCACATGCAGTGATGAGGAGGGGGTGTCATACATACAGGGGTGATCTCTGAGCACTTCCTTCCACAGTCACTGAGAGGAGCCCTACCACATGCAGTGATGAGGGGGGGGTCATATATACAGGGGTGAGTTCTGAGAATCTCCTTCCACAGTCACTGAGAGGAGCTCTACAACAAAGGGTGATGAGGGGAATGTCATACAACCAGGGGTAATCACTGAGCGCCTCCTTCCACAGTCATTGAGAGGAGCCCTACCACACACAGTGATGAGGAGGGGGTGTCAGATATAGGAGTGATCTCTGAGCACTTCCTTCCACAGTCACTGAGAGGGGTCCTACCACATTCAATGATGAGGAGGGGGGTGTCATACATACAGGGGTGATCTCTGAGCACTTCCTTCCACAGTCACTGAGAGGAGCCCTACCACACACAGTGATGAGGAGGGGGGGTGTCTTATATACAGCGGTGAGCTCTGAGAATCTCCTTCCACAGTCACTGAGAGGAGCTCTACAACAAAGGGTGATGAGGGGAATGTCATACAACCAGGGGTGATCACTGAGTGCCTCCTTCCACAGTCACTGAGAGGAGCCCTACCACACACAGTGATGAGGAGGGGGGTGTCACACATACAGGGGTGATCACTGGGCACTTCCTTCCACAGTCACTGAGAGGAGCCCTACCACACACAGTGATGAGGAGGGGGTGTCAGATATAGGGGTGATCTCTGAGCACTTCCTTCCACAGTCACTGAGAGGGGTCCTACCACATGCAGTGATGAGGAGGGGGGTGTCATACATACAGGGGTGATCACTGGGCACTTCCTTCCACAGTCACTGAGAGGGGTCCTACCACATGCAGTGATGAGGAGGGGGGGGGTGTCATAGATACAGGGGTGATCTCTGAGCACTACCTTCCACAGTTACTGAGAGGAGTCCTACCACACAAGATGATGAGAAGGGAAATGTCATACATAGAAGGGTAATCATTGAGCATCTCCTTCTGCAGTCACACAGAGCACAGTTTCACATGGTAATGAGGAGAGGCATGTCATACACACAGGGATGATCACTGAGCACCTCCTTCCGCAGTCACTGAGAGTAGCACAGCTACACAAGGTGATGAGGAGAATGTCATGCACACAGGGTAATCACTGAGCACCTCATTCAACAGTCACTAAAAGAAGCACTGCTACACAAGGGGATGAGGACAGGAAACCCATCCTTCCACAATCACTAAGAGGAGAACAGCTACCAGATGCCGTGATGAGAAGGGTAAGTCATACACACAGGGGTAATCACTGAGCACCACCTTCTGCAGTAATTGAGAGAAGCCCAGCCATACAAGGTGATGAGGAGGGGAATGTCATACACACGGATGATGGCTGGGCACCTCCTTCCACAGTCACTAAGAAGAGCACAGCTACACAAGGTGATGAGAAGGGTAAGTCATACACACAGGGGTAATCACTGAGCACCACCGTCTGCAGTAATTGAGAGAAGCCCAGCCATACAAGGTGATAAACATCCTAATGATAATTTGTGGACCCTTTATTCAAAAGTAAAGCATTCATTACCTTTACTACCAAGAAATAATGACACGGAGACTTGAATTTGGCAGAAAATTGTTCGCTATTTATTGTACCCTAACCATTAGTAAACCTGTAAATTGAAAAAATTTATTTAACATGCCGATTCAGCCGGCATATGGTGGCAGAAAAAAGAACGGCTCTATTCAACTGACGCTAACCTCAAAACGTTAAAATTCAAAACTATCCTAATTTAAATACAAACTATAAAATCGGTAATAGGTGCCCAACTCATACCCCCACGGTGACTACCCACCCTGATGGGTGATGCCGCTGCCCCCGGACTGGTGGTCGAGCGGCCTTAAAAGTCAATGGAGGTGAGTGCACCTAAACCACACCAAACTGTAAATCACTACAGCTAACAAGACAAACTACAACCTGCCGTTCTTTTCCGCCAACAAATAGCCAACGAAAAAACCAGACTAACAATTCAAAGCCAAGGCACTCCGTGCCAGAACCTCTACCAAACAGGGTGGGAGGGCGGGAAGGCAATTTCAGCAGCAAGAGAGACCGAGCTGGCCTAGCATTCCCTATATATATTAACCCTCCCCTTTTTCCATGGGCTGTACTTTCCTCACAGCTAGGTCCACCCCTCACAGGATGTTTAACTCTCTCCATTCCTATGCAGTCATTTCGCTCTCCTAAACATCCTAATGATAATTTGTGGACCCTTTATTCAAAAGTAAAGCATTCATTACCTTTACTACCAAGAAATAATGACACGGAGACTTGAATTTGGCAGAAAATTGTTAGCTATTTATTGTACCCTAACCATTAGTAAACCTGTAAATTGAAAAAATTTATTTAACATGCCGATTCAGCCGGCATATGGTGGCAGAAAAAAGAACGGCTCTATTCAACTGACGCTAACCTCAAAACGTTAAAATTCAAAACTATCCTAATTTAAATACAAACTAAAAAATCGGTAATAGGTGCCCAACTCATACCCCCATGGTGACTACCCACCCTGATGGGTGATGCCGCTGCCCCCGGACGGGTGGTCGAGCGGCCTTAAAAGTCAATGGAGGTGAGTGCACCTAAACCATACCAAACTGTAAATCACTACAGCTAACAAGACAAACTACAACCTGCCGTTCTTTTCCGCCAACAGCGAAAAACTCCTCCCCAGAGTCTTCGCACCGCCACCATAACCTCAACCTAACTCCTGCAACACTAGAAACAGATCCTCCAGGAACAGCATCATCCCCTCATTGGACAGATGCACACCATCAGGCCGAAAAAGGTGACTGTCTCGAAACCGAATCCTAGGGTGGCGAATCACTTTGCCTCCGTGGGACAACACCCACTTCGCCACCGCCCCATTCACCTTCTGCCTGGCCTCATCAATCAGGCGACCGTCCGCCACACCTCGCCAACTCAACCTTGGCACCATCATTGAGAACACCAAGACACAATTGGTCCATGCTGCGGCCACACAGGCCAGATCCTTAATCATGGCCCACCGCAGCTCCAAAGATGTCCTCTTCCCCAGGTCGTTGCCACCTAAATGGACAACCAGTACCCTAGGGACTCCATGCTCGCTGGCCTGACTGACTAATCTACTCTTCAGATCTTTCCACATCATCCCCCGCCAACCAAGCCAACGAACGCCATGAGCCCTAGGAAACATCTGCGCCCCCTCCGAGGCCAAAAACCTGGCTTCCCAGTACACATAAGAGTGGCCAACCACCCAGACTGCCAAATCATCGTTTACCCAACCTGGGTAAAAATTTGGTTAATAAGAATCTAAAGCAGAGTTTATTAAATGCATTAACCTGAAGGATCTGCCAAAAGAAAAATGGATTTTCGTGTCTTGCAGAAGTAACGGCCTAGCCGATCTGCACAAGCTTCCAGCCAATTTGAAGCAGAACATAAACACACAATGGGAAAAATCAAAATAAAATAAGAAAATAAACGGGGGGGGGGGGGGGGTATAAAATGGGAAAAACATGTAAGAACTCAGCTGGAGGTGAAAGCGTAAAAACCTGCTGAGGGACTTTGATTAGAACTGATCAGCCGAATTGTAGATTAGAATTCAGTCCATCAAGTCAGGCAAAAAATCGCAAAAGAACTCCAGACCCCCGCCGCTAGCAGCGGCGAGTGGCTAATCCCTGAGTAGGATAAACAGGGGAGACAAACAAATACACCACACCAGGACGTACCGAACTTTACAACAGGACTTATACAACTTACAAATAAACAAAACCATATTCAAGCAAACATATCATGCAACGGGGCGAATATATCGTCTGTAACTCGACGACTTCCATCGCCCCACCGCCTGGATTTCAGCCACGGAAAACCCTGCCGACGCAGCCGACGTCGCAGCCCCAATACGGAAGGAATGCGTCCCGAAAGCAGCGGGTGGAAGGCCCAAGCTCGCCAGACAGCGACCCAGCATCCAACGAAACTGATATTTCGTCACTGGCAGACCATCATAATGCAGCAACCACGACTCCCGACCATCGGGCCGTACTGCCGCATATTGTACTGCCAACCTCACTGGGCAAATGCTCTCCTCCAGCGCCGAAACCAAGGTGACCCATCGACCTCTACCTACTTGGTCCGTCTTAGAGCGACGCAATCTGCACAGCAAGGACCTCTCTCCCACCACCACGTCCTCGAGAAGCATGCGCGAATCTGCTCGCTTAGATGGCGCCACCAGCTCCGAAACCCGAAAGGCACCGTGATAAGCCATTGAGAACGCCAAACGGAACAGCAGCGACTCAAAAATAGATGACACGATACTGCCAACCGCCATGATGACAGCCGGAAACAAGGCCGCATCAATGGGCCGCCTCCTATCAGGCGGCGTCGGCACCACGCGCGCCCACCCCTTCATCGCCTTAAGCAGAATCCCGCTCTTTGTCACGTCAGGGACACCCTTGATTTTGTTAAAGAACTAAATACCAGCTAAGTACCGGGATACCACCGCTCTGGACCTACCCGTAACAAACAGCTGCCAAATAAAAGAAAGCATCATCCGATGCCCGCTCTTACCTTGTTGACTTCCTCCTCGGACAAACTCCTCCCACTCGCTCCAAGCTTGTCCGTAAGCCTTGAGCGTGTTCGGAGCGACTGACCGCATCGCTAGACCCTCCAGTCCGGCCCGATCACCTGCCAGACATAACCGGGACATTGAAACCCTTGCTCATCGGCCTCGGGTGCCAACAAACAAAACCTCTCCCACTGACCTCGTGACAACGCGTCGGCAATTCCGTTCTCCAGACCAGGCACATGCTGCGCGCGGAACCACACATTCCTATGCAAGCATGTCAACAGCAACTGCCCCAGCACCCTCAGGACCACCAGTGATTTCGCCCTCTGGTTATTTATCGCATGCACCACGCCCAGATTGTCACATCTAAACAGGATGCTGCGATGCGCCAGACGAGCGCCCCAAACCTCCAGCGCCACCATAATGGGGAAAAGCTCCAGCAGCAGAAGGTCCTTAGTTAAACCCTCGCGATGCCATTCCGCCGGCCACAAGGCCGCGCACCAAGATCCCTCCAGATAGCAACCGAACCCAGAGGAACCCGCCGCGTCGGTAAACAGCTGCAGCCCAGCGCTGTCGACTGTTGGGGCCTGCCATATACACACCCCGTTGAAGTCCTCCAGGAACGAGGCCCATACGGCCAGATCCCTCTTATTCTCGGAGGACAAGCGTACGAAATGATGCGGTCTGGCAAACCCCGCAGTCGCCCTCTCCAGCTTCCGGCAGAAAACCCTGCCCATCGGGATTACCCGACAAGCAAAGTTCAAAAGGCCCAGCAAGCACTGCGCCTGCCGCAGCGTGACTTTGCGCGACCTTACGAACCGGCAGATAGCCTCGCGGAGCTTCGCAACCTTGTCCGGAGGCAGTCGACACGATCCCGCCACCGTGTCGATTTATATCCCCAAAAATTACAAACAGGAGACCGGCCCCCCCGTTTTATCCTCGGCTACAGGAACGCCAAAGTGAAAAATCAGAGCTCGGATGCTGAACAGCAAGTCGCCGCAGCGTGGTGAATTCGCCAGACCCACACACAGGAAGTCATCGAGGTAATGGGCGACTCCGTGACCCCCTGATGAAGACTCCACGCACCAATGTAGGAATGTGCGCTAAACCGTTCGAAAAACGAGCAGGAAACGGAACATCCCATCGGCAAACATTTGTCGATGAAATACTCCTCTCCAATCCGAATACCCATAAAACGGAATGAGTCCGGATGCAACGGCAGCAACCGAAACGCGGATTCCACATCGATCTTAGCCATCAGGGCCCCAGTGCCGTAACTACGGACCAACTCTAGCGCCTCGTCAAACGACTGATACACCACCGAGCAATGAGCCGGCGGTATCGCGTCGTTGACCGACGACCCCGACGGGTAAGAAAGATGCTGAATGAGCCTAAAAGCACCTGGAGTCTTCTTGGGAACTACCCCCACCGGGGAGATGACCAAGTCATCCACCGGGGGTGAGATAAACGGTCCCTCCATCCTACCCAGCCTTATCTCCTTATCCACTTTCTCCCGCAGAACCGACGGCAAGGCACGAGCAGACTGGAGATTCTGTTGGGCCCGGACCGAAACCTTGCTCGCAACAGGCAAGCGAAAACCAAACTGAAAACCGTGAAACAAAAACTGAGCGTCCGCCTTATTTGGATACCAGTCCAACCACTTGGCCATTGTATCCAAATTAATTGGCGTTGGTGCCCTGCGGAGCGCTCCCGCTCGCTCCAGGTCTTGGGTAACTTTGCTTACCCCGCGCGCTCTGGCGACTGCCTTTAAAACAGGTAGAGGCTGGGTGGGAGCCGCCACACTGCAAGCACAAATGTCGAAACCGACACTGCTTGCCGAAGGAACAGGACGCATTGTTAAATGCGAAGCACTTCCCTTTTGCGGCGGCCTGCCCCCCCCCCCCCCCCACGGATGGCCAACCTACCTGTCTTGCCCGATCCGCCGTCCGCGCCGGTCCCTTGGGCGGACGACCCTGCGTGGTGCCCGTCCGCCCCCGGATTCCGGGGCTCCCTAGTAGGTTGAGAAGCCCGGGTGACTTGGAGCCAGACTTCCACGTCCTTGCAACCAAAGTCAATCACCTGCAAGCAGTCCTGTTTTTCCCGGAATTTCTCGTCATACATCCGCCATTCGATGTCCGACGATGTGCGCTGCATATCGTGTATTAAATGCAGGTATCTAATGACGTTCATATGTTCGTCAGGCCTATCTTCTAGGTAACAAGCCGCGAAGACACAAAACCGGCCAGCCAGTTGTCGAAGGTACGGAAAGCCTCGGCCCCGATGCCCTTCTTTGCTGACGCCGACTTATAGTCCTTCTTTGCGTCCTTCGTCAATACGAACATATCAACGTAATCGCCCCTGCAGATTTTCCTACGGCAGCTATCCCGCAGTCCCCGCATCACGGCAGTGTAATCGCAGTGGACTACCCCAGGCAAATCGCGGCGCTTCTTGGCCCTGCGAGCGTCCTCGCTAAGCCGCTTCCGCCTCTTCCGCCTCTCCTGCTGACCCGCCGCCCTCTTGGCGTATTTCGTCGCGCGCTTTTTCGCCCCAGTCGTGCTACTGACTTCGGACGCCGGCGACGACAGAGAAGAAGAAGAGGAAGAGCTGCGAGAACTAGAGCGCGTGCTGGAGCCCGACACCGACTGCTCAACCTCACCTGATGCTGTCGACTGCTCGGACCGGGAATCTTCCGATGTGGCCACTGCGACATCCTTGTCCTCGCTCCCCACCATCTCCACTTCGCCGCGGTCACCTGAAGTAGAAAACGGAGCAGAGGACCCAGCAACCAAACGAGGCGCATGCATAGCACCCCGGGGCGAAGGCGTCCCCACCACGCGCCCTTGCTCGTCCCGCATGGAACGATGACCCAGCTGGGCCGCGGCCGCCCCCAGCTATCGGCAAGCGCGAGCAACACGCTGCGCCGCCGACAACGGCCGCGCACCGGACCCGCTTGCTACTGCGTGCGTGCCGGAACTCCTTGCCCCCCCCGGGGATGCGGCGCGGCCAGCGGACCTAATGCCGCTACTACCGTTGACAGGGCCGACGCGAGTGCTCCGGAGGGGTCCTGACCACCCCAAAACTCACTGCCGGCACCCGCGGGAGCCCCCGCAGAAGCCGACATGCGCCTCCCTGCCCGTCACCCGACAGGCGCCAACAGGGGGCCCGGTGCCCGAAGCCCCGACTGTCCCGATGGGGAACCGACAGCGCCCCTGAACATCAGCGGCTCGGTCCCCCACCAGTCACTGCTCTCCCCCAGTGCCTGCCTGTGGCTGCCAGCGCTGCCACTACTGTCTGCTCCCCCGCGCGCGCCCTCCCCCCGCAGGCCGGAGCTCCCTCCGCCCGCTGGGAGGGCGCAGCGGCGTGACTCCCTGCTGCCCTGCTCGCTGCTCCTGCGCCCCGCCCCCCACCGCCGCTCGCCGCCGGACTCCGGCTGCAAGGGAGGCAGCAGGGGAGACAGGGACACCAGCTGCGCGCACACGTGCGCGAACGGCGCCACCTGTGGCGAGCACGGGCGTGCGTGCACCCTGCGCGCACGGCCCGCCGCTTCCCGCCACAACCCCTCCGTCTGTGTCTGCAGCATGCGCCCGATTAGCAGCCGGATGAGACCCCGCTAGAGGCCTCGCCCGACTCACGACCGCCGCCCGCCCGCTCTGCCCCCCTCGCCCGGCACCGCCTCCCGGCCGCGACAAGGGGGAAGAGAAGGGGACCGCAACAGCAGCCTCCGTCGGCCGCCCCACGTGGCGCGCATGCGCGCGCCCGAACGCAGCACCGACGCTGCCAACACAGCACCCGGAGGTGAGGGCCGATGCCCATCCACCTCCGGGCGTCCTGCCTGTGCCCCCAGCCCTCCCCGCCGCCCGCGCCCGGCCGGCAAGACCGGCCCGGAATCCAGCGGCAACGAGGACCGGGTCCGCCGCGCCCGCGTAGGCCCCAGAAGCCGGGAAGCTGTCAGCAGCGCCAGCCAGCCCGTCCTCGGGCCCAGACCCACCGCCAGATGAGCGGTAATGGGCTGGGGCCCCTGCGGTACGGCGAGGTCGAGATGCGGCCATTACAGACAAAAAGCTTGGAAGGGAAGTGGCAAAATTAAACACTAGCAAACAAGGCTACCAAAGTGTGGGAACTCTGCTATGCAGCACTCACCAAAGGCAATTTCAGCAGCAAGAGAGACCAAGCTGGCCTAGCATTCCCTATATATATTAACCCTCCCCTTTTTCCATGGGCTGTACTTTCCTCACAGCTAGGTCCACCCTTCACAGGATGTTTAACTCTCTCCATTCCTATGCAGTCATTTCGCTCTCCTGAGGAGGGGAATGTCATACACACGGATGATGGCTGGGCACCTCCTTCCACAGTCACTAAGAAGAGCACAGCTACACAAGGTGATGAGAAGGGTAAGTCATACACACAGGGGTAATCACTGAGCATCACCTTCTGCAGTAATTGAGAGAAGCCCAGCCATACAAGGTGATGAGGAGGGGAATGTCATACACACTGGGGTAATTAATTACTGAGTACCTCATTCTGCAGTCACTGAGAGGACCACAACTACACAAGGCAATGAGAGGAGGGCTGGTTGTAATGTCAGCCCCTATAATGGTGTAGTGTCGTACCTGCGCTTCCAGATGACGCTTGCAGATTCAGGACCTCTCGTAGCTTCTTCCCCAGGAACCTGTGGCAGGAGAATGATCACCCCAAGGAGGACCCCACGGAAATGCAAATGGATGGTGACAGCACATTTATTAAATCAAGGAAAAGGAGAGTCACCGTAAATGTATTCAAGTTTTGGCTAGTAAATCAAATTTACCTCAGAAGGCACATTTTGGAGCATCACATATCATTTGCATAATAGGCAGAGATATTATCACAACATGAACATAAGTGCTTTTCAGAACATAGATGAAAACCCGAAATACCATTTAGCAGGGTTGGTTCAAGAATGTACAAATGGTATACTAATGAGCCACTAGGTGGCGGTATGGGCTCAATAAAGAAAATAAAATTAAGTCTCTGGCTCTATACACAATCCCAAGAAGTACAATCAAAAGTTTGGGTGAATCACCAAAGTCACCTTCCATATGAGAGTCAGTTGCAGATAAATGAAGGTGGCAATTGGCATGGGCCAGTGTAATAACGGTTTGTAGATAAATCTTAGCGCTAACTAGCAGATTTGGTAGAAGAGTCAGGCATTAGACTGATAACCGGAAGGTAGCAGCTGGGCTGAGTTGGGCAGTAGATAGAAACAGTCTGCGGGCAATGTGGGAAGTCTTATGCAATGCTGAAGGAGGTGTAAACTCAGGGGACTACCCTTGCATGGTCCCTAGGGAGGCAGAGGCTGCCTAACTTCGTAGTGTGAGTGCACCCCCTTTCACTAAGGGACTTGTCTCTCCTGCAATGTGTCTCTCTATATGAAACTCTGGGGAGCTGTGCACATGGAGGGTACCTGGCTCTTTCAATGGCGGTAGAGACGCTGCTGTGGCTGCTGGGTTTTCCCCAGTGTTGCTGCGGCTGCTGGGATCCTCTTGTTTTACCCTGCTCCGGCTGGCGGCTCCACTTCCCGCTCAGCGGCAGCGGGTCCTGACAGGCGATGCGCTGCTGCAGTGGGCGGCTCTGCTCCCAGCTGGCTGTGTGCAGCAGCTGGTCTTTCCTCCTCTGCTTGCGGTCTCTCAGTGCACGGCCACGGCTGGTGGGTCTCTTCCCGGCTTGGTGCAGGTGGTGGCTCTTGGCGGCAGCAGACCCTCCTCAGCACCGATGCCCTGCTCTCTCTCTGCTGCCCGTGTCGGCTCTCTCCCGCACACACACACCCGGCGGTGGTCAGCGGTCCTCTCCTCTGGCTGTGCGCGCAACTCTCCCCTTCTGTCACGGGTCCTCCCTCTTCTTTTTCGTGCCTAATCACACGGGATTCCAGGGCTTCTCGCTTTCTGGCATCCGGTGGGTGGTGGGTCCCAGTGCCCCAGCTGTTTCAGGCACTAGGTAAGGGGTTTTAACCCTAACAGTGCTTACTACTAAACGTCCTTCAGGCAGCACTGGCTGCCATTATGGCTGCCATTATGGCTGCAGCGATATGCAGCAGGGGTACCCAAACGTGGGTATCACACATCCTGCCATAGACACTTAGAGGAGCACAACTACACAAAGCAATGAGGACAGGAAGCCCATCCTTCCACAGTCACTTAGACGAGCACAGCTACACAAGGCAATGAGGGGAGGAAGCTGATCCTTCCACAGTCACTAAGAGGAGCACAGCTATAGAAAGTGATGAGGAGAGGAATGTCACTGATCACTGAACATCATACACAGACATGATCACTAAGTTCCTTCTCCCACAGTCGCCATAAATGATAAGTATTACAATTATGGGGGTAATTCCAAGTTGATCGCAGCAGGATTTTTGTTAGCAATTGGGCAAAACCATGGCCCTCATTCCGAGTTGTTCGCTCGTTAGCTGCTTTTAGCAGCATTGCACACGCTAAGCCGCCGCCTACTGGGAGTGAATCTTAGCATAGCAGAATTGCGAACGCAAGACTAGCAGAATTGCGAATAGAAATTTCTTAGCAGTTTCTGAGTAGCTCGAGACTTACTCTGCCACTGCGATCAGTTCAGTCAGTTTCGTTCCTGGTTTGACGTCACAAACACGCCCTGCGTTCACCCAGACACTCCCCCGTTTCTTCAGACACTCTCGCGTTTTTCCCAGAAACGCAAGCTTTTTTTCGCACACACCCATAAAACGGCCAGTTTCCGCCCAGAAACACCCCATTCCTGTCAATCACACTCCGATCACCAGAACGATGAAAATTCTTCGTTAGGCCGTGAGTAAAATACCAAACTCATTTGCAAATTTACTTGGCGCAGACGCACTGCGAACGTTGCGCATGCGCAGTTTGCGTCTAATCGCTCCGTTGCAAAAAAATCTTACGAGCGAACAACTCGGAATGAGGGCCCATGTGCACTGCAGGGGGGTGCAGATATAACATGTGCAGAGAGACTTAGATTTCGGTGGGGTGATGAAAACGCAGAGCGGTCAGGGTAATTTTTCGTGGTGGCCGCTGCGACGGGAAAGATGGCTGCTGGTGCGCCTGCCTTCGCGGCCAGGTTGTGTGGGCAAAGTGTCGACAACACTAGTTGTTGCGATTGTTATCTAACTGTGATGCGATCGGCCAATGACGTCGCCTGCGTTTCCTGCAATAGGAAATATGGCGGTGGGTCTACTTCTATTCGATGGTATCAGAACCACACATTCTGAGCAACCTTGTCCAGAGCTGGGCAGACCCTAGCAAGTGAGTACTATGGGCCCAGATTTTGCTGCAATAGCAAAATCTGCGACCATTTCTGAATAACCCCCAAAATGTGGTAAAAACAAGCAATGTGTACGGTATATGCCCCAGCTCCCACTGCCTATATTATAGAGTTAACACAGTAAAGTATATTTTTTTACTGTATAAAGCTATTTAATTTTTAGGGAAGAGTCTGAAAAATCATTGATTTTTTTTATATATCAATCCATGTAAATTTAAAGCTGATTCGCTAACAAATCTAAATATTAGTACAATTGTAATGAATCGGGTTTATATACTGTAGTTGTTATTTACAGATTTTGATGATGAAACATACCTGACGAAGGGGGTAATTCCAAGTTGATCGCAGCAGGAAATTTTTTAGCAGTTGGGCAAAACCATGTGCACTGCAGGGGGTGGAGGCAGATATAACATGTGCAGAGAGAGAGAGAGATTTGGGTGTGGTGTGTTCAATCTGCAATCTAATTTTCAGTGTAAAAATAAAGCAGCCAGTATTTACCCTGCACAGAAACAAAATAACCCACCCAAATCTAACTCTCTCTGCACATGTTATATCTGCCTCCCCTGCAGTGCACATGATTTTGCCCAATTGCTATCAAAAATCCTGCTGCGATCAACTTGGAATTACCCCCAATATTTCTATATTCTGCACAAAATGATGCAAGTTTAGGTGGAGTACATACCCACATGACACTGGCAACACCAACATAGAACTGGTCACACTGCTTCGCACAACAGGCACTTCAACATTGTCAGGACCAGTCCTTGTGGCTCATAATGTGCTATGTGAGCATTAGCCTCACTGGGTCCACACCCAGAAATAATAAGATTTTAAACCTACCGGTAAATCTTTTTCTCGTAGTCCGTAGAGGATGCTGGGACTCCGTAAGGACCATGGGGAATAGACGGGCTCCGCAGGAGACATGGGCACTTTAAGAAAGACTTTGACTCTGGGTGTGCACTGGCTCCTCCCTCTATGCCCCTCCTCCAGACCTCAGTTAGAGAAACTGTGCCCAGAGGAGATGGACAGTACGAGGAAGGATTTTTGTTAATCCAAAGGCAAGATTCATACCAGCCACACCAATCACACCGTATAACTTGAGCTAAACTACCCAGTTAACAGTATGAACAAACAACATAGTCTCGGTCCAAAACCGATGAAACTACAACATAACCCTTATGTAAGCAGTAACTATATACAAGTTTTGCAGAAGAAGTCCGCATTTGGGACGGGCGCCCAGCATCCTCTACGGACTATGAGAAAAAGATTTACCGGTAGGTTTAAAATCTTATTTTCTCTAACGTCCTAGAGGATGCTGGGACTCCGTAAGGACCATGGGGATTATACCAAAGCTCCCAAACGGGCGGGAGAGTGCGGATGACTCTGCAGCACCGATTGAGCAAACAGAAGGTCCTCCTCAGCCAGGGTATCAAACTTATAGAACTTAGCAAAGGTGTTTGACCCCGACCAAGTAGCTGCTCGGCACTACAGTTGTACAACTGTAGTGGCGAGACCCCTCGAGCAGCCGCCCAAGAAGAGCCCACCTTCCTAGTGGAATGGGCCTTAACCGATTTTGGCAACGGCAACCCTGCCGTAGAAGGCGCCTGCTGAATCGTGTTACAGATCCAGCGAGCAATAGTCTGCTTTGAAGCAGGAGCGCCAATCTTGTTGGCCGCATATAAAACAAACAAAGCTTCCGTCTTCCTGACCCTAGCTGTTCTGGCCACATAAATCCTCAAAGCCCTGACCACATCAAGGGACTCGGAATCCTCCAAGTCACGCGTAGCCACAGGCACTACAATAGGTTGGTTCATATGAAAAGATGAGACCACCTTAAGAAGGAAGTGAGAACGAGTCCTCAATTCTGCCCTATCCACATGAAAAACCAGATAGGGGCTTTTATGTGACAAAGCCGCCAGTTCCGAAACACGCCTTGCTGAAGCTAAGGCTAGCAACATGACCACCTTCCATGTGAGGTACTTCAACTCCACCACGTTGAGTGGTTCAAACCAATGTGACTTAAGGAAACTTAACACCACGTTAAGGTCCCAAGGCGCCACCGGAGGTACAAACGGGGGCTGAATATGCAGAACTCCCTTCACGAATGTCTGAACTTCAGGAAGAGAAGCCAATTCCTTTTGAAAGAAAATGGATAAAGCCGAAATTTGAACCTTTATGGACCCTAATTTTAGGCCCAAATTCACTCCAGTCTGAAGGAAGTGAAGGAGACGGCCCAAATGGAATTCCTCCGTAGGAGTACTCCTGACCTCACACCAAGAAACATATTTTCTCCATATGCGGTGATAATGTTTCGATGTCACGTCCTTCCTAGCCTTAATCAGGGTAGGAGTGACCTCTTCCGGAATACCTTTTTCCGCTAGGATCCGGCGTTCAACCGCCATGCCGTCAAACGCAGCCGCGGTACGTCTTGGAACATACAGGGCCCCTGTTGCAGTAGGTCCTGTCGTAGAGGAAGAGGCCACGGATCTTCTGTGAGCAACTCCTGCAGATCCGGATACCAAGTCCTTCGTGGCCAATCCGGAGCAGCGAAGATTGTTCTCACTCCTCTTCGTCTTATTATTCTCAACACCTTGGGTATGAGAGGAAGAGGAGGGAACACATATACCGACCTGAGGGTCCCTTGACCTGGCGCAATACCGCTTTAGCTTTTTGTTGAGACGGGACGCCATCATGTCTATTTGGGGCAGTCCCCACGACCCACGATCTGTGCGAAGACTTCCTGATGAAGCCCCCACTCTCCCGGATGCAGATAGTGTCTGCTGAGGAAGTCCGCTTCCCAGTTGTCCACTCCCGGAATAAACACTGCTGACAGTGCGCTTACATGACCTTCCGCCCAGCGAAGAATCCTGGTGGCTTCTGCCATTGCCACCTTGCTCCTTGTGCCGCCTTGGCGGTTTACATGAGCCACTGCTGTGACATTGTCCGACTGAATCAGAACTGGCTTGTTGCGAAGTAATGCCTCCGCTTGACGTAGGGCGTTGTATATGGCCCTCAACTCCAGGACGTTGATGTGGAGAGAAGTCTCTAGACTTGACCAGAGACCTTGGAAATTTCTTCCCAGTGTGACTGCTCCCCAACCTCGGAGGCTTGCGTCCGTGGTCACCAGGATCTAGTCCTGAATGCCGAACCTGCGGCCCTCTAGGAGGTGAGTACTGTGCAGCCACCACAGGAGAGATACCCTGGCTCTGGGAGACAGGGTGATCCTTTGATGCCTTTGTAAATGAGACCCGGACCACTTGTCCAGTAGGTCCCATTGAAAAGTCCTCGCATGGAACCTGCCGAAGGGGATGGCCTCGTAAGATGCCACCATCTTCCCCAGGACACGTGTGCAGTGATGCACTGAAACCTTTTTTGGCTTCAATAGGTTCTTGACCAGAGCCATGAGCTCCTGAGCCTTTTCCATTGGAAGAAAAACCTTTTTCTGGTCTGTGTCCAGAATCAGGCCTAAAAAGGTCAGACGCGTTGTAGGAACCAGCTGTGACTTCGGAATATTGAGAATCCAGCCGTGTTGCTGTAACGTCTTCACAGACAGTGATACGCTGTCCAGTAACTTCTCTCGAGATCTCGCCTTTATGAGGAGATCGTCCAAGTATGGGATAATTGTGACACCTTGCTTGCGCAGGAGCACCATCATTTCCGCCATTACCTTGGTAAAAATCCTCGGGGCCGTGGAAAGCCCAAACAGCAACGTCTGAAATTGGTAATGACAGTCCTGTACCGCAAATCTCAGGAACGCCTGATGAGGAGGAAATATCGGAACATGAAGGTATGCATCCTTTATGTCTAGGGAAACCATCCAACCCCCCCCCCTCCAGGCTTGCAATGACCGCTCTGAGTGATTCCATCTAGAACTTGAACTTTTTTAAGTACAGGTTCAGGGATTTTAAATTCAAAATGGGTCTGACCGAACCGTCCGGTTTCGGTACCACAAACAGGGTTGAGTAATACCCCTTTCCTTGTTGCAGAAGGGGAACCTTGACTATCACCTGTTGAAGATACAATTTTTTAATTGCATTTAACACTAACTCCCTCTCTGAAGGAGAGGCTGGCAGAGCCGACTTGAAAAACCGGCGAGGAGGCACCTCTTCGAATTCCAGCCTGTATCCCTGAGAAACAATCTCTAGTGCCCAGGGATCCACCCGTGAGTGAACCCAGATATGTCTGAAAAATCGTAGACGTGCCCCCACTTGAGCTGACTCCACCAGGGAAGCCCCAGCATCATGCGGTGGATTTTGCAGACGCAGGGGAGGACTTCTGCTCCTGGGAACTAGCTGTGTGCAGCTTCTTTCCCTTGCCCTTACCTCTGGCAAGAAAGGACGATCCCCGTACCTTTTTGCCTTTATTTGAACGAAAGGACTGCATTTGATAATGAGGCGCCTTCTTAGGTTGCAGGGGAACATAAGGCAAAAAAATAGGATTTTGGTACTTACCAGATAAATCCTTTTCTTTGAATCCATAGGGGGCACTGGAGTACTCTTGGGATATGGACGGTTCCACTGGAACTAGGCACTGAACAGTTAAACTTTGACTATATCTCCCCTCCATATCCCAGAGTACCTCGGTGTTTTTTTACTGAGCCGAACTGGAGCTATAGAGGTTGACAATGGAGACATACATATAACAAAAAAAATGGACAACAATAAAGTTGACACAAACAAAAAATGACAACTAACAGTTGACACCAACCCGACAGAATTTCTAATTTGAAACAGTCGGTAAGAGTGTGTTACCATAATATTCCCTGCACTTACCACAACCTGGTAACAACTGCTCTGGGTGGGCGTCCAGTGCCCCCTATGGATTCAAAGAAAAGGATTTATCTGGTAAGTACCAAAATCCTATTTTCTTTTTCATCCACTAGGGGTCACTGGAGTACTCTTGGGACGTACCAAAGTTTCCCCCGTGGGCGGGAGAGCTATTTGGCACCTGTAACACTAAACGGCCAAAGCTAGATGCTGATGCCGCAAAAGTATCAAACTTATAAAAGCGCACAAACGTGTGCACTGACGACCATGTAGCCGCCCGGCAAAGCTGTGTCGTAGAAACTCCCCGACCAGCTGCCCATGAAGTTCCCACAGAACGTGTGGAATGAGCTGTTACCGAAATAGGCGGCTGTAACCTAGCCTGAAGATAAGCCTGACGTATGGTCAGTTTTATCCATCTGGATAAGGTCTGCTTAGAGGCTGGCCAACCCCTCTTGGCAGCATCATAGAGAACAAACAACGTATCCGTCTTACGAACCGTGGACGTTCGAGACACATAAACGCGTAAAGCGCGTACCACATCCAGAGTTTCAGAATGTCCTGATAACACAGGAACTACTATTGGTTGGTTGATGTGAAAAGATGACACTACCTTTGGTAAGAAAGCGGAATTCGTCCGAAGTTCCGCTCTGTCATCATGAAACACCAAATATGGTGGCTTGCATGACAAGGCACCCAAATCTGAAACCCGCCTTGCCGAAGCCAAGGCTAGAAGAAAAATTGTTTTCCAAGTGAGAAATTTAATATCCACTTGTTGTAAGGGTTCAAAATGAAAAGACTGTAAGAAATCTAAAATCAGATTCAAGTCCCATGGCGCTGTAGGTGGAATGAATGGAGGCTGTACTCTGAGGACACCCTGCATAAAGGTGTGTACTGATGGCAAAAGAGCCAATCGTCTTTGAAAGTAAATTGACAAAGCAGATATCTGCACTTTTAGTGTGGATAGACGTAGACCTCCATCTAACCCCATCTGTAGAAATAACAAAAGACGGGATAACTTGAAAGAAGATGTCGGAAATTTGCGAGCTTCACACCAACCTATATAGGCACGCCAAATTCTGTAATAATGAGCTGCCGTAACCAGCTTTCTAGCTCGTAACATGGTTGGAATGACTGATTCTGGAATGCCCTCTCTTCTTAAGAGGGCGGTCTCAACAGCCACCCCGTCAAACGCAGCCGCGCTAAATCGGGGTAAAGAAACGGACCCTGTTGTAACAGGTCCGGATGTAGTGGGAGCGGCCAAGGATCGTCTGCGAGTAATACGCGAAGATCCGAGAACCAAGCTCTCCGTGGCCAATGAGGCGCCACTAGTATGACTGTGACGAACTCTCTTTTGATCCGTTTTAGCAATAGCGGGAGCAGCGGAAACGGTGGAAACAAATACACTAGACTGTATGGCCACCGGACTGTGAGAGCATCCACCGCCACTGCCTCTGGATCTCTCGTTCTGGATACATACTGGGGCATTTGATGATTGTGGCGAGATGCCATCAAGTCCACCTGCGGGTAACCCCACCTCTGGACCAGCATGAGAAATACTTCTGGATTTAATGCCCATTCTCCTGGATGAAAATCCCGACGACTGAGATAATCCGCCTCCCAGTTGTCCACTCCCGGAATGAACACTGCCGACAATATGACCTGGTGGTATTCTGCCCAATTGAGGATTTGAGCTACTTCCCGCATTGCCATGCGGCTTCTTGTTCCGCCTTGTTTGTTGATGTATGCGACCGCCGACGCATTGTCTGATTGCACCTGAACCGCCTGCGCCTGCAGGATGTGCACTGCCTGTCGCAATGCATTGTAAATTGCCCGGAGTTCCAGGACATTAATGGACAGCAATCTTTCGTGATCCGCCCAGAGACCCTGGAGCTGAAGATTCTGAACTACAGCTCCCCAACCTCTGAGACTTGCGTCTGCCGTGAGAATTATCCAATTCCAGGTGCCGCACTGTTTCCCTGCGGTTAGATTCTGTACCCTGAGCCACCAGAGTAGAGACACTCTGGTCCTTGGAGACAACCTTACCCTGTGGTGAATCTGTAAGTGTGAGCCCGACCACTGTGCGAGCACATCCAGTTGAAAAGGACGTGAGTGAAATCTCCCGAACTGAAGTGCTTCGAAAGCCGCCACCATTGTGCCTAAGAGGCGAATGCACAAATGAACCGAGACTGTGCGTGGCTTGAGCACTAATTGTACCAGATGACGAATAACCCGTACTTTCTGTTCGAGTAGGTAAATCCTTTGGTCTACTGTATCGAGAATCATACCTAGGAATTGAAGTCGTTGGGACGGAACTAGATGTGACTTCTTGAAGTTGACAATCCAACCGTGGTGAACCAGAACATTGTATGTCAGCAATGCCTGTTGAAGGAGTATTTGTTGAGACGGAGCTTTGATGAGCAGATCATCCAAGTATGGAACTATTATCACTCCTAGAGATCTGAGATGAGCTATCAACACAGACATCACCTTGGTGCTGACGAGAGGCCAAAGGGTACAGCCTGAAACTGATAATGGTTCTGTCGTATTGCAAACCGCAAAAACCTTTGATGAGGAGGCCAAATCGGAATGTGTAAGTACGCATCCTTGAGATCCAGCGCAATCATAAACTCCTGTGGCTCTAGACCTGCAATTAATGATCGTAGAGATTCCATCTTGAATCTGTAGTAAGTGACGTACTGGTTGAGGCCCTTTAAGTTCAATATTGGCCTGAGCGAGCCATCCGGCTTCGGTACTACAAACAGACTGGAATAATAACCCTGACCCTGTTGGTGCACAGGGACCGGAACCAAAACTGCTGCGTCCAGCAAAGACTGAATGGCAGTCTGCAGAATCGCCCTCTTGTCGTCCGACCGAGGCAGTCCTGTCCTGAAAAACCGCATTGGCGGGAGACAGTCGAACTCTATTTTGTAACCTGTTAAAACTAGATTGCGGATCCACCCATCTGTGGACGTCTGAAGCCACGCCAACTGGAATGACTGAAGACGTGCTCCTACAAAAGAAGATCCGAGATGGGCTGGGAGCCCGTCATGCCACTGGCTTACCGGTGACTTTAGTATCCTGACGAGTGGTATTGGCTCATTGGAAACTACGTCCCCGACCTCGTCTACCTGGTGTGGCCGTTCCCCTGCCACGCCCGCGAAAGGACTGAGGTGTAAAAGATTTGAATGCCGGTCCAGAATATCTTTTTCTAGGCACTGTTGGAGGAAATGGTAAGAAAACCGACTTTCCTCCCGTGGCCTCAGAAATCCATTTGTCCAATTCAGGACCGAATAACTTCTCGCCCTCATAAGGTAATGCTTCTATTCCTTTTTTGACCTCTGCCTCAGCTCGCCAAGAGCGTAGCCAGAGCGCACGTCGTGCTGTGACTAGTGATGAAGAAAGGCGAGAAGTAAGCTGACAGACGTCAGTAGAAGCTGTACATAAATAGTCAGCCGCTTCCCAGATTTGATCAGCGAGAAGTATAAGATGATCATCAGTTAAGGCAGATCTGAGTTCAGTTATCCATACCATTAGTGCTTTAGTTACCCAAATGCCACTCAACCCAGGTCTAAGCAGCACTCCTGCCGCTGTATACATGGACTTCAGCATAACCTCTATTTTACGGTCCGAAGGGTCCTTGAGTGTAGTTGCAGCTGGTACTGGTATAGTTAATTTCTTTGTAAGTTTAGACACAGATGAATCCACCAACGGCGGATTCTCCCATGTAGCTGTCATAGACTCTGGAAACGGATAGCTAGACCTAACTCTGTGAGGTACAGAAAACCGTTTATCCGGATTCTTCCTTGTTTCTAGTAACATTTTATTAAGAGATTCTGACACAGGAAAACAAACTGGAGTTCTTTGTCGTTTAGTAAAAACGACCTCATCCTTTGTCAGAGGCTCCTCAGTTTCTGTAAAATTCAGAGACTGACGCACTGCTCTGATGAGATTATCAATACCTGGCCTGTCAAAATCGTCACCCTCTGACTGCTGGTCTACTTCACCCTCCTCACCCACATCTTGTACAGTGAGGTCTGGCGAAGAATCATCAGACATTAACATAGCAGCCGGTAGCTTATAGGAAAAATGAAACTTATCCCCTTTAGTCAAAGAAGATCTGGACCTTTGGTAAGGCTGAGACCCCTCAGGAAGTTCTAGCGGTCTCACCCTAGATTCAGATCTTGCCGCCTCTCGCTCCTGCCGAGAGGCGGCCAACTCTGATTGCAATCCAGCTTAAACATCTGCTAATATAGCCCATGGCGGGTCCGGGGTTGAAATGGGATTTGAAACCGGAGCAGGAATTGTATTTGTTTCAGAATTTACAACACATACTTTACATGTGGTAAATCCATCAGGTAATACACCCTTACAGACATTGCAGTTAACCTGCTTCTTGGATTTTGCTGGTGTCTTACTCATTATGCAAAAAAAAAAAAAAAAACAATACAAATACAAAGACAAAGAACCTGTGCGACTCAGTAAATAGCACTAAGGTGTCTCTATATCTCTGGCCAAATGTGCCAGTAATATGTCTGATCCCAAAATCCCCCTAACACCCCAGCGCCTTCAATGGTGGAGAGATGTATACAGGAAATTCTGAAAAGAAACAGGAAAAACAGGAAGCATGGTTTATATATGTCCCCATGCTCACAGAATATCACAAAGTGCAAACATTAATCTATGTAGCAGATTATACTTAAATGCATATATTCCTGTTACTTATCTATACAGCGCTGCTGGCTCTGTGTTAGGTCATACATACTTTCAAAGAAGTGTGCCTCCCCCTCTCCCCCGTGCTCCGTGTACCGCTACTCTGTACACGGAGACCGGCCTTGTGCGCCCTCCGGAAGTGCATCGGAGCAGACGATATGCCGCGTGGAGCGGCCTCCAAAGACCAGCGTGGCTCAGCGCAGCGGAAGAGACATTAACACAGCGGCGCTGGAAGCAACGGAGGGCGGCTGCGGGCAGCGGCGCGGCACAAATACACACACAGTAATCCCACTGTTAGGCGCCGGGGTCCGCAATGTCCGCGCGGCCCGGCGCCTAGCAACTAGGGACGCCGTGCGCGTTCAGCCGCCGGCTTCCTAGCAATGCTAGACGCCAGGCGCGCTGAGCCGCACGGACCCTAGCAACGGGGACGCCACGGGCGGACCGCGTTCCCCGTTGCAGGGTCTAGTTGCACACACACTTGTCTTCTGGACGTGCAGCAAGGCAGCTGCACGGCATTAATACCAATCAGGCTCTGAACAGCTGATTGGAGGACTCCCTGCTAAATACCTGCTCAGTGCTGCACACAGACGCCGGTAATAGCTTCCTGCATGCTGCTTTGGTTTGCTGAACGTCTGTTCCTGTCCTGCTGTATCCGGTCATTCCTGTCCTCAGAAGTTCTGTATCTTGGAGTTGTCATCTCATCCCAAGAAGTCGTTTGGTCCCCTGTTGTCCTCAACGATCACCAGAGAATATCGTGTGGTGTTCGTGAGTTACGGCTCTGCCGTATGTTGCGGCTCAGCTGCTTTATCTTTATATTCTGTTTCGGAGCATTTGCGGAGGGTTCCGCTTCCACAAGTCCTCTCCGGAACTCGGCGGTGCCGGGTAGGAGAGTGGACAAGTGGATATTTTGGTTGTCCTTTTCCCTGGCGGTTTTTCCGCACATATTCTAGTTTTTAGTTTCTTGTAGCCCCAGGCCTGGTTGTTTAGTCAGAGGGCCCCTTGTTATCACCCTGTCTCGGATTTCCCTTTGTCTCCCATTAAGACCTGAGGGGGCATCGGAGTTGGGCAGACATAATCCACCCTTCAAACGCGGCTGCCATGGGCTCAAGCAACCATAGTCTCGCAGGGGATTTCTGACAGCACGGGCGAGACAACGGAGTTAGGGCGCCAGGGGCTATTTTCCATTCCCGCTCCCTTCCCCAGCATTACGTTCCAGTGCTCCGGTCCTCGCAATAAGATCTCCTCAGACCAGAGTGCTGGAATCATAACATTATTACCGGCCAAAACCCAAAAAAAAAAAAAAAAAAACTAAAATTAAACAGGGTTTAATTTTTTCTCATTCAGTTTTTGATAAAGTTTTTTGGCCTCATGAATCCGACAGGTTTAGGGCCAAATCCTGGCCAGCTCTTAGTCAATCAGATTCAAGAACTTACTCAGATGGTTCAGGATCTTTCTCTTCGGGTGAGGTCGCAGGAAGATCTTTTGCGAGCCTCCCCAAAGGTAGTCCCTGAACCAAAGATGCATTTGCCCGACCGTTTTTCTGGTGATAGAAAAGATTTTTTTAATTTTAAAGAGTCCTGTAAACTTTATTTTCGTTTAAGACCTACTTCCTCTGGTACTGAATCTCAGCGGGTTGGGATTATTATTTCTTTACTCCAGGGGGATCCTCAGACCTGGGCATTCGGTTTAAGAGCAGAGGATCCTGCGTTGTTGTCAGTAGACGCTTTCTTTAAATCTTTAGGGCTTTTGTATGATGACCCAGATAGAGAGGCGTCCGCTGAAAGTCAGCTGCGCGCTCTCAAACAAGGTAGAAATCCTGCAGAGGTTTATTGTACTGAGTTTCGCCGTTGGTCGAACGACTGTGGCTGGAATGACCCAGCCCTGCGCAGTCAGTTTCGCCTCGGCTTATCAGTCTATTAAAGACAGTCTCCTCCAGTACCCCGCTCCTGAGACTCTCGATAAACTCATGGAGCTTTCTATTAAGATTGATCGTCGTCTCAGAGAGCGGAGATTGAAAGAGGAACATCTGTAAGGTCAAGTCCTTGTGTTTATTCCATTCCAGAAGACGTCGAGGAGCCCATGCAGATGGGTCTCTCCCGGCTGTCTTCTGAGGAAAGGACCAGAAGGCAAAATTCCGGTCTTTGTTTGTACTGTGGTGGTAAGGGACATTTTGCTCGTATCTGTCCGAACAAGTCGGGAAACGCTTTGACCAGGTGAATTGTGAGGGGGTTCACCTAGGTCTGCAGCTTATCTCCTCGAATAACTCTCTTTTAGTTCCAGTTAAGGTTTCCTTTGACAGCCTCAGTTCTTTGGTGTCGGCTTTTGTTGACAGTGGAGCTGCAGGAAACTTTATGGATTTAACTTGGGCTAAGGCCTTAGGCATTCCACAGTTACCATTGGATAGGTGTGTCACCATGCATGGCTTAGATGGGAGTCCGCTTTCCAATGGGGTTATTACCCACCGTACACCTCCCGTAGTACTTACAGTAGGAGCCTTACATTCCGAAAATATCGAATTCTATCTAACACATTGCCCAGCAGTTCCAGTTGTTCTGGGTCACCCTTGGCTGGCCTTTCATAATCCCACCATTGATTGGCGGTCCGGGGAGATTTCCCAATGGGGTACATTTTGTGCTAAGGAGTGTATTTCGTTTCCAGTCAGAGTCACAGCTATCATTTCAGAACTCATTCCTGGGGAATACCAGGAGTTTGCCAATGTATTCTCCAAAGGCAATGCGGACATTCTGCCTCCCCATCGGCCTTATGATTGTGCTATTGAGCTAGTTCCTGGTGCGCATTGCCAAAGGGGAGATTATATGCATTTTCCGGGCCAGAAACTTCGGCTATGAATGACTATGTTCAGGAGAGCTTACAGAAAGGATTTATTAGACCATCAAAATCTCCTTTAAGTGCTGTTTTTTTCTTTGTGGAGAAGAAGGATGGCTCGCTTAGACCATGCATAGATTTTAGAGCCCTGAATAAGATCTCAGTTAAAAACACCTATCCTTTGCCGTTGATTTCTGTACTCTTTGATCAGTTACGTTCTGCTGTGATTTTTTCTAAAATTGACCTGAGAGGAGCTTACAACCTCATCCGAATTAAATCTGGAGATGAGTGGAAGACGGCTTTCAGTACTCAATCGGGTCACTACGAATACCTGGTGATGCCGTTCGGCCTGTCTAATGCTCCAGCAGTTTTTCAAGACCTCATAAATGATGTGCTCCGTGACTTCTTAGGGAAATTCGTGGTCGTTTATTTAGACGACATCTTGATTTATTCGGAATCGATGGAACAACATATCACCCAGGTGCGTCTGGTTCTTCAAAAGTTACGTGAGAATCATTTATATGCCAAGCTGGAAAAGTGTGAATTTCACGTCACGGAAGTATCTTTTTTTAGGGTACATAATTTCCCCTCAGGGATTTTCGATGGAACCTAAGAAGCTCCAGGCCATCCTTAATTGGGCGCAACCCACCAATTTAAAAGCAATTCAGCGCTTTTTAGGGTTTGCGAATTATTATAGGAGGTTCATTCATTCTTTTTCTGACCTGGTTGCTCCCATTGTAGCTCTGACAAAGAAAGGAGCGGATCCTACCAACTGGTCGCATGAAGCTGAGTTATCCTTCCGGGCCCTGAAACAAGCCTTTGTCTCAGCTCCAGTCCTAAAACATCCTAATCCGGAACTGCCCTTTGTTGTGGAGGTTGATGCCTCAGAAGTTGGAGTGGGGGCCGTCCTTTCTCAAAAGGATCCGTAGTCTCTGGAGTTACATCCTTGTGCCTTTATGTCCAGGAAATTCTCCTCTGCTGAATCCAATTATGACGTTGGTAATCGGGAGTTACTGGCGGTAAAGTGGGCTTTTGAGGAGTGGAGGCATTGGCTGGAAGGAGCGAAGCATACTATTTCGGTATTGACTGACCATAAGAACCTGCAATACATTGAATCAGCTAAATGGCTTAATGCCCGGCAGGCACGTTGGGCATTATTTTTTACTCGTTTCAAATTTATAATCACTTTCAGGCCTGGTTCCAAGAATACTAAAGCTGATGCCCTGTCACATAGCTTTCTTCCGGTTCACAATAACAACCCTGTTGTTACCCCAATACTTCCATCTTCGGTCATCCGGGCAGGCCTCACACAGGATTTATTTACCCAGTTAAACCAACTTCAACATCAAGCTCCTAGATTTACTCCTGCTGGTCGTCTTTACGTTCCTGAATTTTTGAGAGCTACTGTTTTAACTGAATTCCATGACAACAAAGTTTCAGGGCATCCGGGAATCACTAAAACATTGGAGTTAGTCTCTCGCTCAGTATGGTGGCCTAGTATTTCTAAAGACGTTAGGGAATTTGTTTATTCATGTCAGGTTTGTGCACAGCATAAGGTTCCCCGTTCCTTGCCTATAGGGCAACTTATGCCCTTAAGTGTCCCTCTCAGGCCATGGTCTCATATTTCCATGGATTTTGTGGTTGACCTTCCCCTTTCAGCTGGATTCCGAGTCATATGGGTGGTAGTGTACCGTTTTAGTAAAATGGCTCATTTTATTGCTCTTCCCCGATTGCCTTCCGCTCAAGGGTTGGCAGTTTTGTTCCTCCGCCATGTGTTCAGGCTTCATGGGTTGCCCACTGATATTGTCTCTGATCGGGGTCCACAATTCGTCGCACAATTCTGGAAATGTTTTTGTGCTTAATTAAAGATGAAACTGTCGTTAACATCCGGTTACCACCCACAATCCAACAGGCAAACCGAACGAGTTAACCAGTCATTGAAACAATATCTGCGCTTGTATTCAGACAAACTCCAGAATGATTGGTCCGAGTTTCTTCCTTTGGCTGAATTTGCTTACAATAATTCTTGTCATTCCTCCACTAAAGAGTCTCCTTTCTTTTCAGTTTTTGGTTTTCACCCCAGAGCTAATTCTTTTTTTCATCATTCTCCAGTCTCCTCGCTGGCATTGACCTCCCATCTCAGAGCAATTTGGAAAAAAGTGCACCTTGCTCTCAGAAAAGCGGCCTTTCGAGAGAAGAAATTTTCTGACAGGCTCCGACGCCCTTGCACTTTTAAGGTGGGAGATAAGGTGTGGTTGTCAACTCGCAACATCAGGCTTCGACAATCCTCGGCTAGACTGGGACCCAAATTTATTGGACCATTTCTTATTATTAAAAGAGTCAACCCATTTGCCTTTCGGCTACGTTTACCAAGATCTCTCAAGATTGGAAATACGTTTCACTGTTCCCTGTTGAAACAATACGTTTCTTCCAGTAGATTTCCTCGGAGGATCTCTCAGGGTAGATCTCCAGTGGATGTACAGGGACAACAGGAGTTCTTGGTAGAGAAAGTTCTTGATTCCAAATTGTCCCGGGGTCGGCTTTATTTTTTAGTTCACTGGAAAGGCTATGGTCCGGAGGAAAGGTCTTGGGTCCTAGATAAGGATCTTCATGCCCCTAGGCTCAAGAGGGCATTTTTTCGGGAATTTCCTCAGAAACCTGGCTTTAGGGGTTCCTTGACCCCTCCTCAAGGGGGGGGTACTGTTAGGCGCCGGGGTCCGCAATGTCCGCGCGGCCCGGCGCCTAGCAACTAGGGACGCCGTGCGCGTTCAGCCGCCGGCTTCCTAGCAATGCTAGATGCCGGGCGCGCTGAGCCGCACGGACCCTAGCAACGGGGACGCCACGGGCGGACCGCGTTCCCCGTTGCAGGGTCTAGTTGCACACACACTTGTCTTCTGGCCGTACAGCAAGGCAGCTGCACGGCATTAATACCAATCAGGCTCTGAACAGCTGATTGGAGGACTCCCTGCTAAATACCTGCTCAGTGCTGCACACAGACGCCGGTAATAGCTTCCTGCATGCTGCTTTGGTTTGCTGAACGTCTGTTCCTGTCCTGCTGTATCCGGTCATTCCTGTCCTCAGAAGTTCTGTATCTTGGAGTTGTCATCTCATCCCAAGAAGTCGTTTGGTCCCCGGTTGTCCTCAACGATCACCAGAGAATATCGTGTGGTGTTCGTGAGTTATGGCTCTGCCGTATGTTGCGGCTCAGCTGCTTTATCTTTATATTCTGTTTCGGAGCATTTGCGGAGGGTTCCGCTTCCACAAGTCCTCTCCGGAACTCGGCGGTGCCGGGTAGGAGAGTGGACAAGTGGATATTTTGGTTGTCCTTTTCCCTGGCGGTTTTTCCGCACATATTCTAGTTTTTAGTTTCTTGTAGCCCCAGGCCTGGTTGTTTAGTCAGAGGGCCCCTTGTTATCACCCTGTCTCGGATTTCCCTTTGTCTCCCATTAAGACCTGAGGGGGCATCGGAGTTGGGCAGACATAATCCACCCTTCAAACGCGGCTGCCATGGGCTCAAGCAACCATAGTCTCGCAGGGGATTTCTGACAGCACGGGCGAGACAACGGAGTTAGGGCGCCAGGGGCTATTTTCCATTCCCGCTCCCTTCCCCAGCATTACGTTCCAGTGCTCCGGTCCTCGCAATAAGATCTCCTCAGACCAGAGTGCTGGAATCATAACATCCACACAGCGGGGCGGCAGCATGAGCTGACCGCCCCAAACAACATACCTGGACCCTGTGGTGAGGGCAATGACGGGGCTTCTCTGTAAGCACTGTCAGCCTTTTACTGCAGGTGTCCTGCACGTGGAAGTGAGGGATCTCTTTTTAGAGAGGTCCGACACCCACAGCTGCAACAGCAGCTTTCACTATCCCAAACCCTCGCCTTCTTGGAAGGGGGAAAGGGATGTTTTCAAAAAATAATCAAAGAAAAAATCAATAATTGTGGATCCACTTCCACAAGCCTAGTTGCTCTGTGAGCACCGAAAAAACACTGAGGTACTCTGGGATATGGAGGGGAGATATAGTCAAAGTTTAACTGTTCAGTGCCTAGTTCCAGTGGAACCGTCCATATCCCAAGAGTACTCCAGTGACCCCTAGTGGATGAAAAAGAAATTTGATTTACCTGCTGTGGCAGTAAAGACAAGGTCCGAGAGGCCTTCTCCAAACAACTCTTCCCCCTTGTAAGGCAACGACTCCATATGCCGTTTTGAGTCGGCATCCCCCGTCCACTGCCGGGTCCACAAGAGTCGCCTAGCAGAAATAGACATAGCATTTATTCTAGAGCTTAGTAAACAAATTTCTCTTTGAGCATCCCTCATATATAACGCAGCATCCTTTATATGCCCTAGGGTCATCAAAATGGTATCCTTATCCAGAGTTTCAATCTCTGCTGATAGGGAATCAGTCCACGCTGCGACAGCACTACAAACCCATGCCGATGCCATAGCCGGCCTAATAATAGTACCAGAATACGTGTAAATGGACTTCATGGTAACTTCCTGCTTGCGATCAGCAGCATTTTTGAGGGTAGCAGTATCCTGGGATGGCAGTGCTACCTTTTTGGATAAGCGCGTTAACGCCTTGTCCACCTTAGGCGAAGATTCCCATCGTATCCTGTCCTTTTGTGGGAAGGGATACGCCATAAGCATCCTTTTGGGAATTTGCAGTCTCCTGTCTGGAGATTCCCAATCCTTTTCGCACAATTCGCTTAGCTCATATGAGGACGGAAAGGTGACCTCAGGTCTTTTCTCTTTATACATGTGTACCCTCGTGTTCGGGACCGGGGGTTCTTCAGTGATATGCAAAACGTCTTTTATAGCAATAATCATATAATGAATACCCTTAGCCACTTTTGGCTGTAATTTTGCATCCTCATAATCGACACTGGAATCTAAATCCGTGTCGGTATCTGTGTCAGTGATTTGGGATAAAGTGCGCTTCTGAGACCCGGAAGGTCCCGGTGCCACTGGGACAGGCATGGTCTGACTACCTGACTGTTCCCTAGCCTCAGCTAATTTACATTAGCACTCAAGACATTCCACATATCCATCCAGTCCGGTGTCGGCGCTGCCGACGGCGACCTGACATTCATGCACTCCCCCTCCTCCTTAGGTGAGCCTTCAGCGTCAAATATGTCGACACACACGTATCAACACACTCCACACACACAGGGAATCTCTTTTCTGAAGACAGGTTCCCCCTAGGCCCTTTGGAGAGACAGAGAGAGAGTATGCCAGCACACACCCCAGCGCTATATGACCCAGGAAAAAACACAGTATGTTCCTTCCAATAGCGCTGAAACACCTGTATACCGCCAATTATGTGCCCCCCCCCCCTCTTGAAAACCCACTGTCACCGTCTGTAAGCAGGGGAGAGTCTGGGGAGCTTCCTCTCAGCGCTGTGCTGTGGAGAGAAATGGCGCTGGTGAGTGCTGAGGGAGAAGCCCCGCCCCCTCGGCGGCGGGCTTCTGTCCCGCTCAAAATATGTTAAAGATGGCGGGGGCTCTTTTATATACATGTACAGTGCCCAACTGTACATGTATATATCTCTTATTGCCATAGGAGAGGTTTATATTGCTGCCCAGGGCACCCCCCCTGCGCCCTGCACCCTTACAGTGACCGGAGTGTGTGAGGTGTATGGGAGCAATGGCGCACAGCTGCAGTGCTGTGCGTTACCTCAGTGAAGCTCACAAAGTCTTCTGCCGCCTTTGAAGCCTTCTTTCTTCTCATACTCATCCGGCTTCTTTCTTCTGGCTCTGTGAGGAGGACGGCGGCGCGGCTCTGGGACGAACGTCCAGGGCGAACCTGTGTTCCAATCCCTCTGGAGCTAATGGTGTCCAGTAGCCTAAGAAACAAGACCTTGCAACTCACAGAAGTAGGTCTGCTTCTCTCTCCTCAGTACCTCGATGCAGGGAGTCTGTTGCCAGCAGGCTCCCTGAAAATAAAAAACCTAACAAATATACTTTCTTTGCAGGAAACTCAGGAGAGCTCCCTGCAGTGCACCCATCTCCTCTGGGCACAGTCTCAAACTGAGGTCTGGAGGAGGGGCATAGAGGGAGGAGCCAGTGCACACCCAGAGTCAAAGTCTTTCTTAAAGTGCCCATGTCTCCTGCGGAGCCCGTCTATTCCCCATGGTCCTTACGGAGTCCCAGCATCCTCTAGGACGTTAGAGAAAAAGTGGTAGTGTAAGTTCTAGAGCCTCAGCAACGGACACCCAGAGTATATGTCCCCTGTGTACCTTACCCTCATTATGTGATGGCCTAAGAGGCTGATAAAGAGTTTGAGTATCTGACTGAGGAGAGAACCTAGGAGTGCCAAAGGAGGATGGGGCAGATGTATTAACCTAGAGAAGGGATACAGCAGTGATAAGCGCAAGGTGATAACGCACCAGCCAATCATTCCAGATTTGAAAAATGACAGTTGGGAGCTGATTGGCTGGTGCCTTATCACCTTCCACTTATCACTGCTTTATCTCTTCTTTATCTCTTCTCCAGGCTTAATACATCTACCCCTGTGTTTTATGTGTGCCGCTACTCTAGAGAACAGTAAGTGGATTAGCTGTTGTCTTGACAGCAAGGACTAAAGAAATGAGTTAGCACACACGGGGCTAGGGGGTTACTTTCCTTCCATTTGTTGTACTGCAAAGCTGCTGAGTTTGCTGATTGGTGACCCATTAGTCCACCATAACACCTGGCATTGACTGAAAGACCTGAGCTGGTTCCCCGTGACAACACATAAACACATGTTCCAACACATACGTAGGGATAACAAGTCACCAGGTGTGCCGCCCATGTGCAGCCTTGATGTACTTACATATGTGATTAGTATTGCATAGGACAACTCTTGTGATCAGAGCTGTCCTTCGCTATGCGCTGCGGCTGCTGTACTTCCGGGTTTATGACCAGAGAGTTGATCTGCACAGATCAGCGGTGGCCGTGGGGGATGCTGGGAGGGTTCCATGATGGAACCCTCTCTGCATCGCATTGCGGAAGAAGCCCCATAGGCTTCTACAAGGTAACACCAGCAAAAGCTGGTATTACCCTGCGCGACGGAGACCCAGCGGATGGAGGTAAGTACATACGAAAATGTTTTAAAAACCCAGAAAAATTTTGTTTTTTACTGCATGTTCACTTTAGGACATTCTGCTGTGTCTGCGGCCAGGAGGTTCCGTGGAGCAGCCAGTATTGCAATGCAATGCAACGCCTACCACTGGTTGCTCCACTTATACCACTGATCGCTGCCTGCTGCAGACTAAGTTCTCACCCTACTATTCTGCTGTCTCTATGCCCCCTTATATCCTGCACCCATGAGGGATTCCAGTTTAACAGCTCCTGGGGTGGTCACCAAGCAAAGTGTCCAAGGCACCTGCACCAAAAGCAGATTCTTAGTGCATTTTGTTTTCGGAAGTCTTCACTGCCGCTCCTAATCTGTGGTATCTCTTCTTTGAATGCAGCAAGTAAGTCGCCGAGATACCTAATGCAACCCTCCCAGGGGATTGACTCTCTTCCCTGCAGTTCCTGGGTGAGGTCAGGATCCACTGCTGGGCCTTCTCTCTATTGCACGATGACTTCAGCCTGTACATGTCAATATGAAAGCATGGAATCAGTGCTAAGCTCCTTCAACAGCATTAACATTAGTGAATAGTTGTGGAGGCTTGCGGTGAACTGTTCCTGCATCATTGGGGGGAGGTCTAGTGCCTGAGTCTTGTATGACACCTAGGGCGGGATGTATTAACATACATCGCCAACCCTCGCAGCGATGTTGATCGCATATGTAATAACATATACGATCACCATCGCATTGCGGTGATGGAGGCCCCCCGCGATACCTGTGAGATGGTGTGCGGGGGTCTCCGTCACCTTCCAGGGGTCTCCACACTGTCCGCACACCAGGAAGCAGCAGCAGGCTTTCCCTGTTGCCTCCTACTCCCCCCTGCAGCCGGAAGGACCCCCGGCTGCGTTGCTAGGAGGAGAAAGAGATTACCTTCCGGGTCCAGGCTGCCTGGAGAAAGGTATGCTGGTGGGGAGGGGGTCGGCATCTGCAGCAGGGGGGCGGGCGGGGGGCAGTGGCGGCCGGTGATAAGAAGCCCATAGGCTTCTATGGGGTATCGCCATCTTGGATGGCGATACCCTGGGTGGCGAAAACCCGGCAGCCGGGTATTAGTACATTTGAAAACGCGGTAAAACCCCCCAAAACGGGATTTTACCGCATTTTTCCCTTAGTACATCCCGCACCGAGTGCCTATGGTTGGGTTGAGGCCTACAGTAGATCCTGGGAATGGCTGAGCCAGAGGTTTAGGAGAATGTAAATGAGGGGCCAAGGGCTATGCCTGGGACCTGGCTGTGCCCTGCGAGAAATGACTAGGGGATTGAAGCACAAAGGGGCTAGGTATGGGGCCAGGGAACTGTTTAAGACAGACCAACACATAAGACTTACTTATACCCCTTTTCCACTAGCCCCCTGCAGACAGCGCTCACCAACCCAGCATTTGGCGGGTTGGTGACGCGCTAGTGACGCGGCAGGGGCGGCGCTGGGAGATCACATGATCTCTCAGCGCCGCCCTCCCTATCCACTGTGAACGGGAGCCGTGTCGCCTCGACACGGCTTCCGTTCACACTAGACAGCTAGCCGGGTTGAACACGTGTTCAACCCGGCCAGCTACCAGGGTAGGATTCCCGGATCACTTGAGCTTGGAATTTGCCGGGGGACCCGTTTCCACTAGGGAAAAACACGGGTAAATGCGCGCCCCCGCGCATTTACAAGTGTTTAAAAAAGCTAGTGGAAAAGGGATATTAGTCTCAACACTGCTTCCTCATCTTGCTGTCACTGTGCTATACACTACATCTTTTTCTGCAGTTTTAGACATTCTTTATGTTTGGTGAGGAAAATCTTCTCCCAATACAGGGTCCTCTGCTGCTTCCTAGTGTGGAAACTGGGACTTCCCATCTACAGTAATTCCATTCATAGACACTCATTGTGAGTGGTGTTAAGGATGGGTAGCTTGCTAATGATGCACTTCAACATGAATCACCCAACGGAAACCCACACAAGTACGGGGAGAACATACAAATTCCACACAGTTAGGGCCATGGTGGGAATTGAACCCATGATCTCATTGCTGTGAGGCAGTAGTGCTAACCATTACACCATAGTAAATGTGGGATTTAGACCCTGAAATACAAAATCGACCAAACACTGACCAAAAATTAACCCAGATTGATTTTAAGTAAATATACCCCTAAATCTCACGTTTACTAACAGATGATTTTTGAAAAAGTTTTTTAAACAATGTTAAAAATCATCTGTTAGTAAATGTGTGATTTAGACCCTGAAAAAGAAAATCGGTCAAAAATCGACCCAACAATGACCAAAAATCGATCAACATTGACCCAAATCGACTTTTAGTAAATATACCCCAAGGAAAGGTTTAACACAAAGGATTTGTCTCGGTTTCTGTTTGCTGTCACTTTGCTGCTGTGTTAGGGTGCCTAGTGACAGAAGTCATTGTGAAGAAAGGTTTGTGCGTCAATCACAAAGGTTTATATCAATTGCCCGGCATAAAAGATAATTGTCAATGTTAAGATAAGATAAGATAAGACAATACGCCTTGAACTCTATGTAAACACTCTGCAATGTTTTCTTTTTAAGCATTTACAGTCTCCTGTGAGTAAACTGACCTGTGTAAACTGAATTGTTTATTGGGCCTAAGTCGCACTTAGGGGGCGATTCAGAGATGGAGGCAGCCGAGGGTCTGTTTGCAGTGGCAGCGTCCATCTGGTCTGGAAAAATACGGGCGCAGGGTGATCGACAGTGGCAAGCGCTTAAAGGGCAGTATTTTGGTGTTGCGGGGGCATGGCGGCTGAAATGGGAGGGGCTGTGACGAGAGCATTTTCGGGTTGGTTGCATGTCATCACACGCAACTGCTCCGATATAAAAATGGCGAATGACCACCTGCCAGCGCAACCAAGCTTCACAGGCAGGAGTTGACCTTAAATCAATGCGTCCGCAATTTTATATTATGTACCATTATATAAGTGTTGCGGCTTGTTGCAGAAGTGGCTGTGAACATAGATGCTTAATCGCTCACATTGGAGGTCACATTGCTACAGAGATTTAGCATGTAGCATTGGCTGGTTTTTATGCTGCAACCAATGGTCAGGTCTGAAGACACACACAGAGCGACTTTGGCTTCTAAAGACGCACAAAGTGAGCTTCTCAGTCCTTGCACATTGAGACGCACATTTGTACACCAGGGAAAGGGCATAAAGTCAAAGATGCAATAGCGAATCAGACTATTATGAGCCTGTGTGCATTGCACGTATACAAATATAAAAGTATTTGTAAACACCGGGCATACTAAAAGAATTAATACAAGACTTAATGAGTACTTATTACATACATTCCTGCTCCACCGGAATACTGTACTGAGCGTGTGACACTACAATGCAGTGAAATCTCTGAAAATTGCTATTTACGAAACTATGACTGCATTCCTCATATACATTAAGCTCGACAAAGCAATACTTTCTGGAGGTTGTGTTTGGAAAATGACAGGAGTTGATTTATCTCCTGCCTTTATCTCTCTCCAAGCCTTGATACAACTCCCCAAAACTATGTAAAAGGGACATATAATAAACACTGCCCAGATTATCCTCTCTTTGTCTCATGATTAAGTTAAGGGCCTAATTCAGCATGGATCACTACTGCGATGCGATCTCATTTGGGCGATCACCAGGCCAGAGCATGCGCGCAGGGCCCGATCTGCAAGTGTGCAGCTTGGGAGATGCGATCGCATTGCAGTGATGCGAACACCTCTGCCAGACTGACAGGCAGAGGCGTTTGAGGGGCGGCCAGTGTCTGCGACGCGGCGTGGTGATGAAAACGCAGAGTGGTCAGGGTCATTTTTCGTGGTGGCCGCTGCGACGGGAAAGATGGCTGCTGGTGCGCCTGCCTTCGCGGCCAGGTTGTGTGGGCAAAGTGTCGACAACACTAGTTGTTGCGATTGTTATCTAACTGTGATGCGATCGGCCAATGACGTCGCCTGCGTTTCCTGCAATAGGAAATATGGCGGTGGGTCTACTTCTATTCGATGCTATCAGAACCACACATTCTGAGCAACCTTGTCCAGTGCTGGGCAGACCCTAGCATGTGAGTACTATGGGCCCAGATTTTGCTGCAATAGCAAAATCTGCGACCATTTCTGAATAACCCCCAAAATGTGGTAAAAACAAGCAATGTGTACGGTATATGCCCCAGCTCCCACTGCCTATATTATAGAGTTAACACAGTAAAGTATATTTTTTTACTGTATAAAGCTATTTAATTTTTAGGGAAGAGTCTGAAAAATCATTGATTTTTTTTATATATCAATCCATGTAAATTTAAAGCTGATTCGCTAACAAATCTAAATATTAGTACAATTGTAATGAATCGGGTTTAAATACTGTAGTTGTTATTTACAGATTTTGATGATAAAACATACCTGACGAAGGGGGTAATTCCAAGTTGATCGCAGCAGGAAATTTTTTAGCAGTTGGGCAAAACCATGTGCACTGCAGGGGGTGGAGGCAGATATAACATGTGCAGAGAGAGAGAGAGATTTGGGTGTGGTGTGTTCAATCTGCAATCTAATTTTCAGTGTAAAAATAAAGCAACCAGTATTTACCCTGCACAGAAACAAAATAACCCACCCAAATCTAACTCTCTCTGCACATGTTATATCTGCCTCCCCTGCAGTGCACATGGGGGGTAATTCTGAGTTGATCGCAGCAGCAAGTTTGTTAGCAATTGAGCAAAACCATGTGCACTGCAGGGGGCCCAGATATGACATTTGCAGAGAGAGTTAGATTTGGGTGGGTTATATTGTTTCTGTGCAGGGTAAATACTGGCTGCATTATTTTTACTCTGCAATTTAGATTTCAGTTTGAATACACCCCACCCAAATCTAACTCTCTCTGCACATGTTATATCTGTCCCCCCTGCAGTGCACATGGTTTTGCCCAACTGCTAACAAATTTGCTGCTGCGATCAACTCAGAATTAGGCCCATGGTTTTGCCCAGTTGCTATCAAAAATCCTGCTATGATCAACTTGGAATTACCCACAAATTTGGGTACAGCATATGGTATTATTTAACATTTGTATTGCAGATGCAGCGAAAAGCCGATGTACTGGAGGGCAGTAACCACACAGGAATTTGTTTTACACAAGTACAAAGTCGAGGATGAAGACCCCACAGAACTCGGCAGCAGCAAAAGCCATGGCCCTTATACAGATGCACTTATAATAGATGTACAATTGTTGCACGCACCAGTGGTCTGTGTACACTAGCAGTGCAGTTCTGTCTCTCACAGTTGTTTTATTCATGCGGATAAGACTCACATTTTCAGCGGAAAAGCCAAGTGGCGTCGCTGAGTTCGCTGGGACCTGGCGCCGTGAGGGGCTATTTAGTGCAGCTGAAGCCACAGTAAAAAAGGACACAACTGTAGGTGTCAATTTTTTACTGTGACATGCTCATTTGGCCATGGTGTGTTTTAGATAGATTGAATGGCGGCATTTTAGGGTGATGATTTTGGCTCTAATAGTATAAGGGAGCAGTTATACATATTAGGGGAACAGCAGGATTTCCACAAGGAGGATTCCAACTTTGTCTTCTTATAGTACCAAAACAGAGGACAAAAACAGTGCCAGACCCCTCACTCATTCTGTTGCCACTTAAAGACAAGAACACCTCTGGGGTAAATGTAATAGCCTGCCTGGTACCTGTACTGCGCAGACTATAACAGTTACCCCTCTGTGTATTAGTCTAGTAGTAACTTTTTCCAACAAAACATTCTCTGACATCACCACAAGATGGCGCTGAGAGAGCAGCAGACAGAGTAAACAACAGCTTTTGTATAAAATGAACTGCATAGAAGGCCTAATTCAGACCTGATCGCTAGGCTGCGTTTTCGTACAGCCTGCGATCAGGTCGGAACTGCGCATACGTATACACCACAATGCGCAGGCACGTCGGTCTGCAACGCCGGGGAGCGCCGGAATGGTGCGAGAAAAGCGATTGCGTGGGCGATCGCAAGGTGACTTACAGGAAGAGTACGTTTGTGGGTGGCAACTGACCGTTTTAGAGGAGAATCCGTAAAAACGCAGGTGGGACCAAGCGTTTGGAGGGAGGGTTTCTGACGTCAGCTCCGGCCCCGATCGTCGCACTGGAAGAGTAAGTCCTGGTCTGTGCAGAGACTACACAAACTTCTGTTTGTGCTGCTCTCCTGCACAAGCGATCGCACCACTGCACAGCGATTTCCCCCTCCCCTGTAGGCGGTGACTACCTGATCGCAGGGATGCAATAAACGCACCCTAGCGATCAGGTCTGAATTAGAGATGTGCAGCTGGCACTTTTCGTGTTTTGTGTTTTAGTTCTAATTCCACTTTCATGTTTTGGTTTTGCCAAAACGACCCTTTCGGATTTTGGTTTTGGATCTGGATGATTTTTTAAAAAAACATAAAAACAGCTAAAATCACAGAATATGGGGGTAATTTTGCTTCTACAGTATTATTAACCTCAATAACAATCATTTCCACTCATTTCCAGTCTATTCTGAACACCTCACACCTCACAATATTGTTTTTAGGCCAAAAGGTTGCACCGAGGTGGCTGTATGACTAAGCTAAGCGACCCAAGTGGACAACACAAACACCTGGCCCATCTAGGAGTGACACTGCAGTGTCAGACAGGAGGGCAGATATAAAAAAAGGCCCCAAACAGCACATCATGCAAAGAAGAAAAAGAATTGCAATGAGGTAGTTGTATGACTAAGCCAAGCGACACAAACAATTGCCCCATCTAGGAGTGGCACTGCAGTGGCAGACAGGAGGGCAGATATCATAAAAAGGCCCCTAACAGCACATGATGCAAAGAAGAAAAAAAGGTGCACCGAGGTTGCTGTATGACTAAGCTAAGTGACACAACCACCTGGCCCATCTAGTAGTGTCACGCAGTGGCTGAATGTCGAGAGTGGGCCGCAATTAATCGGTCCACTGACAGCATCTCCAGCACGCTCCAGTCACTTTAAAAAAAATCTGCAATTGGTGGACCTATACGGCAGTACCCCAGGACTAATACAGCAGTACCCCTGGACTCATACGGCAGTGTCACACAGGATGGCACTTTTCAAAAACTAGGCCCCAAACAGCACCTCATGCAAAGATGTTGAAGAGGTGCAATGAGGTAGCTGTATGACTAAGCCAAGTGACACAAACAATTTCAACTGGAATTATATGTCCAAATCACTGGAATTAACTGGCAAGTTCACTGTAATTATACGTTCAAATCACTGGAATTAATTAGCAAGATAACTGTAATTATACGTCCAAATCACTGGAATTAATTGGCAAAATCACTGTAATTATACATCCAAATCACTGGAATTAAATGTCAAGATCACTGTAATTAATAATTATACATCCAAATCACTGGAATTTATTGGAAAAATCACTGTAATTAAAGGTCAAAATCACTGGAAATAATTGACAAGATCACTGTAATTAGTAATTATACGTCCAAATCACTGGAATTACTTGGCAAAATCACAGTAATTATAAGTCCAAATCACTGGAATTAAATGGCAAGATCACTGTAATTAATAATTATACATCCAAATCACTGGAATTTATTGGCAAAATCACTGGAATTATACGTCAAAATCACTGGAAAATCTCGGTATCGCCTGCCTAGTGAAGCTGAATCTAGATGGGATTTGTTACCAGGGACACAAAACATCCATCAATTGTCTAAATCCCACTGCACTAATGGCGGATACTGGATGCACGTCTAACACCAACATAAGAGTCAAGGCCTCAGTTATGCGGGCTTCCATCGTCATGTGAAGCTAAACCACTAGTCATGAACATAGGCCAGGGCCTCAGCCGTTCCTTGCCACTCCGTGTCGTAAATGGCATATTGACAAGTTTACGTTTCTCCTCAGACCATTTGAATTTCTTTTTTTAGGTCTTTTTACTGAACTTTGGCTTTTTGGATTTTACACGCCCTCTACTATCACAGTGGGCATCAGACTTGGCATTCGACATTGCTGGCATTTCATCGTCTATGTCATGACTAGTGGCAGCAGCTTCAGCACTAGGAGGAAGTGGTTCTTGAGCTTTCCCTATTTTATCCTCCAAATGTTTGTTCTCCATTATTTTTCTGGAGTTATATAACACAATATGCGGCACAGGAGAGCGTACCCCTACACCTTACAGGGCAAACCCTGTAAAAATGATTTGGATTAAATATTAATAGCCCCTTTATTTGAAGTAAATAACATACAGCACAGGACAGCACCACTGAATTTATATGGCAGCACCACTGGACTGGATTTATATGGAATTATACGGCAGGATAACTGGAATTACACGGCAGTATCATGGGAATTATATGGCAATATCACAGGAATTATACAACAGTATCACGGGAATTATACGCCAGTATTCCGAGAATTATACGGCAATGTCACAGGAATTATACGCCAGTATTCCGAGAATTATATGGCAATGTCCCAGGAATTATATGCCAGTATTCCGAGAATTATACGGCAATGTCACACGGAATTATATGGATTTATATGGAATTATACGGCAGGATAACTGGAATTACACGGCAGTATCATGGGAATTATACGGCAATGTCACAGGAATTATACGCCAGTATCACAGGAATTATACGCCAGTATCACGGGAATTATACGCCAGTATCACGGGAATTATACGCCAGTAACACTGGATATATGGCAGCAGAGGACACCACCACTGTGACTGGTCACTGGACTGATGCTGCACAAGAGATTTCCCCTGGTCTAATGCAGGACAACACAGCACCACTGAAAGGGACTGATTGTAATAGCTATATTTATAGGGACAATCAGTGGGTTTACGATAATTTTGCATTTGAATTTTTCCACTTTTAATGTAAATAGCTAAATCAAGGAAAACGATCTCCTCTTTACTTGTCTGGAAGGTTAACGTGATATTATACTCATTAATATTTAGAGAGTTACAAAAAGTAATAAGGTCTTCCTCTGAACCATACCAGACAAAAAATATGGTGTCTATGAACCTTTGCCAGGATACCAGGTTTGCCCCCAGACTGCCCCCATGCCAAATGGCATGTTCCTCCCAGTGTGACATAAAGAGGTTCGCATAACTGGGGGCAAACCTGGTACCCATGGTAGTTCCGATAGACTGAACATAGTAAAATCTATCGAAAAATAAATAATTGCTCTTTAGGATAAATTCTATCACTTTAAGTATGAACTTTTTGGATCCTCATTTAAATTAGCTTGATTAAGAAAAAAGGAGACCAAAAACAAATTAGTACGAAGCAGTATTGATGAAGAAAAATTAAGTAGTGTTAGGATACAAGGATTCCACCGCTGTGGACTTTGCCTGATGTGTAGAACTACCACTAAGAATAATCCCTCTAAAATAAAGGATTTTGCTATAAATGGGACAATATATCCCATAAGGGACTTTATTACGTGCTGTTCCAAGAATGTGGTTTACGCAATACAATGTACCTGTAATTTGGTATATGTGGGAAAGCGCAAGAAGAAAGAAAAAAGACGATCTGTTAGGTGGTGCACCACCTAACAGATCGTCTTTTTTCTTTCTGCTTGCGCTTGTACCATATACGATCTGTGGTCGCACCCCCCACTTGAGAATTAAATAATTATATTTCCATTTAAAAAAAAAAAAAGGGGCCTCCCTATACTACCTGTTTAGGTAAGGTATCATTTTTCCAGTGCAACAGAAAACCCCCTCCCCCTTTACCCCCTTTTCTTGAATATATGTGGGAAAGACAAGAAATTTAAACACTAGATTATCTGAACACATATATAACATTAAAAAGGGATTAGAATCGCATACATTGTCAGCTCATTTTAAAGATAAGCATCAGTCAAAAGAATGCTTCATAAAATCCTTCTGGGGGATACAAGCAATATAACCTAGCTGGAAAACAAGGGATATAGATCTCAGATTATCCAGGGCAGAAATTAAATGGATTTATCAGTTGAAAACCCTTGTCCCCCGAGGTCTAAATGGGGATTTTGAGCGAAAACACTTTTTATGATTATTCCTTCTTTCTTGTTAGTGTTTTTTATACCAATTAGTGGTTTGTATACTAATTTGTGTCTTTTTTTTGGATTATTTTTAGATCACCCTCTCCCTGTAAAAAGGGACCCCGCCTCTGTATAATATTCTTATGACGCGTCACCATGGAAACAATCCCCGGCATGACAACTTCCGGGATCATGGAACGCACGCGTCGCTCGCTCTATATGGCACAAAGAGTCAACACTGCCACGAGTGGAATGCGGTGGAACGCAAGAACGTCACTTCCGGGATTTCCGGAAGTGACGTAACGCACCAATGAGACCGGGATTTCATGTCTTTATGCACCATGATTATGCACTTTTAAATTGTTGCCGCCCTTTTGTCAATGGGAGGGGATGGTTCCTAACCTTAATCCCAATATTTGGGGGGTATAAATAAGTGGACTATGTCACCAACCACCATGCTTCTGACGAAGGACCGATAAGTCCGAAACGCGTAAAGCAGGTGGACTTTCTTGTTGCTGGACATCTCCCCGTATGTGACGTTGAAGGAACGGACTTCTCTTCGGCTTTGTGGACCGGCTGGTTCCGACATCCATTTCCGTGAGAACTGTCTATTCCTCCTGGGGATTTTTACATGCTTTCTGAACTTCTGTTATATTGTGAGTGCTATTGTATAAATAAATCACTATTGTTTTTAAAAACAGTGTTGCACTAAATTCCTCTCCTTTTTGCGTTTCATATATCACATTGGATGAAGGAAACTCAAGAAGCATGTGTGAAGGATAATGGGCAAGTTTATCACTTACTAAATGTACATTTTCCCGGAGTGGATGCCTAGAAAGAAAATCACACATCGGGAAGAATTTTATTGAGGATTTTAATACAGGAAAGACGTTTTTTCCATTTGTTCTTAACTTTATTTGCGCCACTGGGTTTCACTCTTTTCTATTTGCATTAATTTTTTGGTTGGTGAACCATTTGAGTAACCTGGGCTGCACTTAAGTTTGTTTGCGCAACTGTTTTCTGGTGTATTTTCTATCCATCCGTAGATGTATTATGCAGCCGATATCAGCCGTTACATGTGTGTACCCGCTTCACCTCAGTATCGTGGTGAATCGGATACTGATATCGGTGGCATGCATGACTGATAGTATTTTTCGAAGTGGGTGTGAAATCACTTGTGTGGCGATCAGTGCTCTCCCGCTACCGGCTATCTTAATGGCTTCCTGCCTTGGCTGTGCATGCGCCAGTTCTTTTTTTACCCAGCAGCCTTTATTGAAAAATACAAAACTTTATTGTTTTGTCTGCACAATCCCCGGCTGTTGGAACCGACAGGCAGGGACAATGCTGTGCAGCAATGACAGCTGCAGTTGTCGGAACGGTCAGTGCCACTGGCCGTTCGTACTTCTGCTTGCACATAGGACCCCTACCTTGCAGATAGGTGTGCCAAAAAGGACAGGGACGCATAGTGACCCCGTCCTTTCACACCCATCGCCCAAATAGTACATTGGGGAGAAGTGGCAATAGACAAATGATAGACAGCACCTGATTGGTTGCTAGAAGCTTTAGTGAATTTACCCTTAAATCCCAAAGATGCTATCAGGGCAGTAACCGCAATATCTGTCAGGCTTCCAGGAGCTACTAGTTACATATTGTTGTTTGCTGCAGTGTTTCAAGTTATGAAGAAACCCATCTCACATTTATTTGCTCAGTTAAGAATACAAGCTATCGGTTCTTTCAGTAATAAACTGCTATCTGTCAACACGTCAATAGGACAGCAGCAAGGGGAGCCTTAAAGTTATCCCATTCATTTAAATTCAGATTAGCACGGAGTATTAACAGCAAATATTCCTCCTCCCAGTTTCAGGCTACTGACATCTCGTACAGATTCTGAGGAATTTAGACAGGATACAGTAAATTTAGACGAACCTGCCAGGATTAATTCACCTTTGATTAGTGATGTGCACCGGACATTTTTCGGGTTTTGTTTTGGCTTTGGATTCGGTTCCGCGACCGTGTTTTGGATTCGGACGCGTTTTGGCAAAACCTCCCTGAAAATTTTTTGTCGGATTCGGGTGTGTTATGGATTCGGGTGTTTTTTTTACAAAAAACCCTCAAAAACAACTTGAATCATAGAATTTGGGGGTCATATTGATCCCATAGTATTATTAACCTCACTAACCATAATTTCCACCAATTTCCAGTCTATTCTGAACACCTCACACCACACAATATTATTTTTAGTCCTAAAATTTGCACCAAGGTCGCTGGATGGCTAAGCTAAGTGACCCAAGTGGGCGGAACAAACACCTGGCCCATCTAGGAGTGGCACTGCAGTGTCAGACAGGATGGCAGATTTAAAAATTAGTCCCCAAACAGCACATGATGCAAAGAAAAAAAGAGGTGCAATGAGGTAGCTGTGTGACTAAGCTAAGCGACCCAAGTGGCCGACACAAACACCTGGCCCATCTAGGAGTGGCACTGCAGTGTCAGATAGGATGGCAGATTTAAAAAAATAGTCCCCAAACAGCACATGATGCAAAGAAAAAAAGAGGTGCACCAAGGTCGCTGGATGGCTAAGCTAAGCAACCCAAGTGGCCGACACAAACACCTGGACCATCTAGGAGTGGCACTGCAGTGTCAGACAGGATGGCAGATTTAAAAATTAGTCCCCAAACAGCACATGATGCAAAGAAAACAAGAGGTGCAATGAGGTAGCTGTGTGACTAAGCTAAGCGACCCAAGTGGCCGACACAAACACCTGGCCCATCTAGGAGTGGCACTGCAGTGTCAGACAGGATGGCAGATTTAAAAAATAGTCCCCAAACAGCACATGATGCAAAGAAAAAAAGAGGTGCACCAAGGTCGCTGGATGGCTAAGCTAAGCGACCCAAGTGGCCGACACAAACACCTGGCCCATCTAGGAGTGGCACTGCAGTGTCAGACAGGATGGCAGATTTAAAAAATAGTCCCCCAACAGCACATGATGCAAAGAAAAAAAGAGGTGCAATGAGGTAGCTGTGTGACTAAGCTAAGCAACCCAAGTGGCCGACACAAACACCTGGCCCATCTAGGAGTGGCACTGCAGTGTCAGACAGGATGGCACTTCAAAAAATAGTCCCCAAACAGCACATGATGCAAAGAAAAAAAGAGGTGCACCAAGGTCGTTGGATGGTTAAGCTAAGCGACCCAAGTGGCCGACACAAACAACTGGCCCATCTAGGAGTGGCACTGCAGTGTCAGACAGGATGGCACTTCAAAAAATAGTCCCCAAACAGCACATGATGCAAAGATAAATGAAAGAAAAAAGAGGTGCAAGATGGAATTGTCCTTGGGCCCTCCCACCCACCCTTATGTTGTATAAACAGGACATGCACACTTTAACAAACCCATCATTTCAGCGACAGGGTCTGCCACACGACTGTGACTGAAATGACTGGTTGGTTTGGGCCCCCACCAAAAAAGAAGCAATCAATCTCTCCTTGCACAAACTGGCTCTACAGAGGCAAGATGTCCACCTCCTCCTCATCCTCCGATTCCTCACCCCTTTCACTGTGTACATCCCCCTCCTCACAGATTATTAATTCGTCCCCACTGGAATCCACCATCTCAGGTCCCTGTGTACTTTCTGGAGGCAATTGCTGGTGAATGTCTCCACGGAGGAATTGATTATAATTCATTTTGATGAACATCATCTTCTCCACATTTTCTGGAAGTAACCTCGTACGCCGATTGCTGACAAGGTGAGCGGCTGCACTAAACACTCTTTCGGAGTACACACTGGAGGGGGGGGAGGGGGGGCAACTTAGGTAAAATAAAGCCAGTTTCTGCAAGGGCCTCCAAATTGCCTCTTTTTCCTGCCAGTATACGTACGGACTGTCTGACGTGCATACTTGAATGCGGTCACTCATATAATCCTCCACCATTCTTTCAATGGTGACAGAATCATATGCAGTGACAGTAGACGACATGTCAGTAATCGTTGGCAGGTCCTTCAGTCCGGACCAGATGTCAGCACTCGCTCCAGACTGCCCTGCATCACCGCCAGCGGGTGGACTCGGAATTCTTAGCCTTTTCCTCGCAGCCCCAGTTGCGGGAGAATGTGAAGGAGAAGCTGTTGACGGGTCACGTTCCGCTTGACTTGACAATTTTCTCACCAGCAGGTCTTTGAACCTCTGCAGACTTGTGTTTCCCGGAAAGAGAGATACAACGTAGGTTTTAAATCTAGGATCGAGCACGGTGGCCAAAATGTAGTGCTCTGATTTCAACAGATTGACCACCCGTGAATCCTGGTTAAGCGAATTAAGGGCTCCATCCACAAGTCCCATATGCCTAGCGGAATCGCTCTGTTTTAGCTCCTCCTTCAATGTCTCCAGCTTTTTCTGCAAAAGCCTGATGAGGTGATGACCTGACTCAGGCTGGTAGTGTCTGAACTGACTTCACGTGTGGCAAGTTCAAAGGGTTGCAGAACCTTGCACAACGTTGAAATCATTCTCCACTGCGCTTGAGTCAGGTGCATTCCCCCTCCTTTGCCTATATCGTAGGTAGCTGTATAGGCTTGAATGGCCTTTTGCTGCTCTCCATCCTCTGAAGCATATAGAGGGTTGAATTCCACCTCTTTACCACCTCTTGCTTCAGATGATGGCAGGGCAGGTTCAGGAGTGTTTGCTGGTGCTCCAGTCTTCGGCACGCGGTGGCTGAATGCCGAAAGTGGCCCGCAATTCTTCGGGCCACCGACAGGATCTCTTGCACGCCCGTCGTTTTTTTAAAAATTCTGCAAGACCAAATGCAATGTATGTGCAAAACATGGGACGTGCTGGAATCTGCCCACATGTAATGCACGCACAATATTGGTGGCATTGTCCGATGTCACAAATCCCCAGGAGAGTCCAATTGGGGTAAGCCATTCTGCGATGATGTTCCTCAGTTTCGGTAAGAGGTTGTCAGCTGTGTGCCTCTTATGGAAAACGGTGATACAAAGCGTAGCCTGCCTAGGAACGAGTTGGTATTTGCGAGATGCTGCTACTGGTGCCGCCGCTGCTGTTCTTGCTGCGGGAGGCAATACATCTACCCAGTGGGCTGTCACAGTCATATAGTCCTTAGTCTGCCCTGCTCCACTTGTCCACATGTCCGTGGTTAAGTGGACATTGGGTACAACTGCATTTTTTAGGACACTGGTGATTTTTTTTCTGAGGTCTGTGTACATTCTCGGTATCGCCTGCCTAGAGAAATGGAACCTAGATGGTATTTGGTACCGGGGACACAGTACCTCAAGCAATTCTCTAGTTTCCTGTGAATTAACGGTGGATACCGGAAACACGTTTAACACCGCCCAGGATGCCAAGGCCTGAGTTATCCGCTTTGCAGCAGGATGACTGCTGTGATATTTCATCTTCCTCGCAAAGGACTGTTGGACAGTTAATTGCTTACTGGAAGTAGTACAAGTGGTCTTCCGACTTCCCCTCTGGGATGACGATCGACCTGCAGGACTATTGGCTTTCCTTTCTAAGGAGGAAATTGACACTGAGGGAGTTGGTGGTGTGGTTTGCAGGAGCTTGGTTACAAGAGGAAGGGATTTAGTTGGCAGTGGACTGCTTCCGCTGTCACCCAAAGTTTTTGAACTTGTCAATGACTTCTGATGAATGCGCTCCAGGTGACGTATAAGGGAGGATGTTCCGAGGTGGTTAACGTCCTTACCCCTACTTATTACAGCTTGACAAAGGCGACACTCGGCTTGACACCTGTTGTCCGCATTTCTGTTAAAATAATTCCACACCGAAGAGGTGATTTTTTTGGTAATTTGACCAGGCATGTCAATGGCCATTTTCGTCCCACGGACAACAGGTGTCTCCCCGGGTGCCTGACTTAAACAAACCACCTCACCATCAGAATCCTCCTTGTCAATTTCCTCCTCAGCGCCAGACACACCCATATCCTCATCCTGGTGTACTTCAAACAGTGACATCTTCAATTTGACTATCAGGAACTGAACTGCGGGTGCTCCTTCCAGCACTTGCAGGGGGCGTGCAAATGGTGGAAGGCGCCACTTCTTCCCGTCCAGTGTTGGGAAGGTCAGGCATCGCAACCGACACAATTGGACTCTCCTTGGGGATTTGTGATTTAGAAGAACGCAGTTCTTTGCTGTGCTTTTGCCAGCTTAAGTCTTTTCATTTTTCTAGCGAGAGGATGAGTGCTTCCATCCTCATGTGAAGCTGACCCACTAGTCATGAGGAACATAGGAGAGGGCCTCAGCCGTTCCTTGCCACTCCGTGTCGTAAATGGCATATTGGAAAGTTTATGCTTCTCCTCAGACGATTTTAATTTTGATTTTTGGGTCATTTTACTGAACTTTTGTTTTTTGGATTTTACATGCTCTCTACTATGACATTGGGCATCAGCCTTGGCAGACGACATTTTTGTTCTCCATTTTTTAATGTGTGGAATTATATGCCAGTAATATATCAATAGCAATGGCCTACTGTACCGTACTGCTATATATTATATACTGGTGATCAGCAAAATTATGCACTGTCCTCTACTATATATACTGCGCAAAACTTAAATGCACCACAGGTATGGATGGATTGGATAGTATACTTGACGACACAGAGGTAGGTAGAGCAGTGGACTACTGTACCGTACTGCTATATATATTATACTGGTGGTCAGCAAAATTCTGCACTGTCCTCCTACTATATAAATATACTGCGCAAAACTTAAATGCACCACAGGTATGGATGGATAGTATACTTGACGACACAGAGGTACTGTCCTCCTACTATATACTGCGCACAACAACTAAAATGCACCACAGGTATGGATTTATAGTATACTTGACGACACAGAGGTAGGTAGAGCAGTGGACTACTGTACCGTACTGCTATATATTATATACTGGTGGTCAGCAAAATTATGCACTGTCCTCCTACTATATATATACTGCGCAAAACTTAAATGCACCACAGGTATGGATGGATAGCATACTTGACGACACAGAGGTAGGTAGAGCAGTGGACTACTGTACCGTACTGATATATTATATACTGGTGGTCAGCAAAATTATGCACTGTCCCCCTACTATATATATACTGCGCAAAACTTAAATGCACCACAGGTATGGATGGATAGTATACTTGACGACACAGAGGTAGGTAGAGCAGTGGACTACTGTACCGTACTGATATAATACTGGTGGTCACTGGTCAGCAAAATTCTGCACTGTCCTCCTACTATATACTACAATGCAGCACAGATATGGAGCGTTTTTCAGGCAGAGAACGTAGATATTTTCAGCACACTGAGCACAGATATTTGCAAGCACACTGAGCACAGATATTTGCAGCACACTGAGCATAGATATTTGCAGCACACTGAACACAACTGAGAGAACGCTGCACACGTCCTCTCCCTATCATTTCCAATGCACGAGTGAAAATGGCGGCGACGCGCGGCTCCTTATATAGAATACGAATCTCGCGAGAATCCGACAGCGGGATGATGACGTTCGGGTGCGCTCAGGTTAACCGAGCAAGGCGGGAGGATCCGAGTCTGCCTCGGACCCGTGTAAAATGGGTGAAGTTCGGGGGGGTTCGGATTCCGAGGAACCGAACCCGCTCATCACTACCTTTGATACATTTTATCCAAAAACATATGTGAATGGATCGTAAGGAGAGTTATAATAGTATAGCTGAAACCAAGCAGCCTTTTGGCGGTTTCAACCAGGACGTTATCTTAAATATGGAGTGCCAGTAAGCAACAGTTAGAAAACACTTTGTTTTATTATATTACATCATTAACCCACAAAGGAGACAGCATTAAGAGGGGGTTATTCAGGTTTGTTAGCAAACCAAAAAAAGCACACTGATGGGCAAAACCATAGGGGTAATTCAGAGTTGATCGCAGCAAATTTGTTAGCAGTTGGGCAAAACCATGGCCCTCATTCCGAGTTGATCGCACCAAGCAACCCGCCCACATGCAAGTGTGCGAATGCATGCGTACACCGTGAGAAAATTCCGCCAGACAGCGGACATCTGCAAATCCGTTCGCAACTCACTCACCATCGAATGATTTTTTCCAGTCTGTGCGTAGCCCAATACTTACTCCTATAGGGGGTCATTCCGTGTTGATTGCTCGCTGGCTAGTTTTAGCAGCCATGCAAACGCTATGCCGCTGCCCACTGGAAGTGTATTTTAGCTTAGCAGAAGTGTGAACGCCTGTGCAGCCGAGCTCTGCAAAAACAGTTTGTGCAGTTTCTGAGTAGCTCTGAACATACTCAGCGCTTGCGATCACTTCAGCCTATTTGTGTCCGGATTTGACGTCATACACCCGCCCAGCGACCGCCCAGCCACGCCTGCGTTTTTTTAGAAACGTTTGAGTTTTTGCAAACACTCCCTGAAAACGGTCAGTTGACACCCAGTAACGCCCCCTTCCTGTCAATCTTCTTGTGGCCGTCAGTGCGAAGTAAAACTTCGCTAGAACCTGAGCACAACCACAAAGGGCTTTGTATCTGTACGTCGCGCGTGCGCATTGCAGGGTATACGCATGCGCATAAATGCCGTTTTTTTACCTGATCGCTGCGCTGCGAAAATCGTTAGCGAGCGATCAACTCGGAATGACCCCCATAGTGCGATACAAACAGACTGATCGGGTCCGGAGCTGACGTCACACACCTGCCCTGAAAACGCTTGGGAACGCCTGCATTCTTCCTGACACACACAGAAAAAGGCCAGATATCTCCCACATCCTCTTCCTGTCAATCGCCTTGCGATCTAGATTTTTGCACCAACCTGTTGCTGTTTGGTGTCGCGCCTGCGCATTGCGGTGCATACGCAGTCAATCAGTAATCGTCAGCTGTGTGCTTTCGCATACCGGTGATCAGGGTCTAAATCGGGCCCTTAGTTTGCTAAGGTTATTTTCTTTTGGCTCCTGCGGAAAAGGTGCTGAAGCTGTGTGTGTTCCAGTATTAAAAAAAAGTTTTATTATTTCAGCGTACAATCCCATAGTACTATTTAATGGGGGTCATTCCGAGTTGTTCGCTCGCAAGCTGCTTTTAGCAGCTTTGCACACGCTAAGCCGCCGCCTACTGGGAGTGAATCTTAGCTTCTTAAAATTGCGAACGAAAGATTCGCAATATTGCGAAAAGACATCTCTGTGCAGTTTCTGAGTAACTCGAGACTTACTTGGCATCTGCGATCAGTTCAGTGCTTGTCGTTTCTGGTTTGACGTCACAAACACACCCAGCGTTCGCCCAGACACTCCTCCGTTTCTCCAGCCACTCCCGCGTTTTTCCCAGAAACGGTAGTGTTTTTTCACACACACCCATAAAACGGCCAGTTTCCGCCCAGAAACACCCACTTCCTGTCAATCACATTATGAACACCAGAACGAAGAAAAAACCGTGAGTAAAATTCCTAACTGCATAGCAAATTTACTTGGCGCAGTCGCAGTGCGAACATTGCGCATGCGCACTAAGCGGAAAATCACTGCGATGCGAAGAAATTTACCGAGCGAACAACTCGGAATGACCCCCAATGATTGAACTGTATGCTGGTATATAAAAGTTGTGTTTCAATAATATTGAAAATTTAATAGCATGATCAATAAATTCCAACGTGAATTGACAATGGTGAATAAATCTCTTCGTGCAAGATTCCCTTTTCACATCTCTGGAAAGATAGCAAGGTCCTGTGGATTGGGACAAGAGGCAAGGTACAAGGTACTAGGTTAAAATCCTACCTAAGTACTTACCTTTAGATATTATTCTGGTACTCACCTGGGTATCACAGGTGCACTGCAGAAATATACTAAATACAGTCCTTTAGGGGACAGTATCCATTTTTTTAATACGCATTTGTGAGTCAATTCCCTATCTCCTTGTTCAAGTGGGGGCTACTGATCGATGATCGATAATCATCACTGAAGGGTGGCTAATGAATGCCCCTACATCAGCATTGGGGCCAAAGGATGTATCGGTGGTCCTGCATGTAGTATGGTTAAATTCAGTTCAACCTATGGGTCAGCTTGTATATCTTCCATCTGTTAAACTCTGGATTGCACTTTCATACCCTGCAATCTGAAATAATGCGTTCTGATGTGCAGTTTGACCTTTAGTACGGTGGCGGAACTAGCGAGCGGTGGGCCCAGGGGCAACAAAATTCTTTGGCCCCCCCCCTCTCATCCCATCCAAGTCCACCCCCCTCCCACCAACTCCAAATTAGAGATCCTTTGCATGCTCCCGTATTCTGTATATATATATATACTATATATATATATATATTATATATATATATATATATACACACACACAGTGGTGCAAGTTGAAAACTGTTGTACTGTGTGCGCAAAAAATGGGTGTGGCCACATTGGATGTGAAGTAGGTGGCAAAGTCAAGAGCAGAAAGTGAAGAGGGGAGTTGAGGCGGGGGTGGGCAGAGGAGCGAGTTGACAGTGGCAAAGAGGCGCCGGGGGTTTGAGGATTGGGAGGAGATGAGGTTTTTTAAGTAAGACTGTTTAGAGAGGAAGTGAGGAAGCAAAGTTGTCAGGGAATTTGGAAGCAGTGCCAGGGTGGCAGTAAATGACAGCTACTCAAAGATGAACAGGTTGGAAGAGGCGTATAGCATGGACCTCAAATGTAGAGAATGTAAAGGATGGTTCTGGTGGTATGAGTTGGTATGAGTAGCTAGAGGGTAGTAGGAGCCCAACACCACCACCGTGTTGACCCCCAGGTCGGGGGGAGGGGGGTTAGAACGTGAGACCCCCAGCAGAGAGAGCAGCAGGAGAAACTGTGTCAGAGGGGGTAATCCAAGTTTCAGTGATGGCTAGGAGATGCAAGGAATTACAGATGAAAAGGTCGTTGGTGGGGACCAGTTTATTACAGAAACATCTGGCAGTCTTGAGGCCACAGGAGAGAGGGAGAGAGTCTGAGAGAGTGATATGAATGAGATTATCGGGGTTACTGTAGCAATGAGGTGAGATGGATTTAGAAGACAGGGATACAGAGGGTGTAGTGAGGGTGCTGGCTCCTGGGCTAGGAAGGGACACTGCAGCAGTTGAGCATGAAGGGAGTAAAGTGTGGTACAGGGGGGTATGAGGTGAGGTAGGTGAGGAAGGAGGGAGCAGGGCAGAGTGGTGGACGATTGGTCCAAAGGTAGGGTAGAGGTGAATGACAGTGGGGTGTCAGGGGAGGAGTGGAAGTGAGGCAGTGGAGTGGATGGGAGACAGAGGAGGGGAGAGAGGAGAAAATGTAGGAGACTAGGGGAGAAGGATAGAGGTGGGAGCAGGGGACAGAGAAAAGGATAGGGCAGACAAGGAGTATTGGGGGGTGATAGTGACAGGCTAGACATACTGTAGTGTGGATGAGGTAAATAGTACAGTATGATACATTTGGAAATAGGAATGGTGGTTGTAAGATGAACAGAGCAGTAAGAGTGCAGAAATACGGGTGAAAGGATAGTGTTGGAAGTGTTCAGTGGCATTAAAATTTGGTTACAGCAGAAAGTTTATGTAGATGCAGAAATTGAACTAGAAGGAGGTGTTAGGAATGAGAGGACATGAGAGGGGTTAGCAAAAAGCAAAGTTAATTCAGTCTGGATTTGCAGGTGTGTAAAGACAAGATGATATAGGTTCAGCATGTGCATGAAGATGTTTGTGATTACTGCAAATAAACATACAAGTAACTGAAGAAGAAATAAAAATTGTAAAAGCGTCAAAAACATGGAAATACAGTCATAGGCGTGCGCACGGGGGGTGCCAGGTGCGCACAGGCACCCCCTAATGTTAGGCACCCCCCACACGCCACGCCTGCTGCAGCAGCACAGTGGTGATCGCCGCAGCCGCGGCCGCCGCCAGGGCAGGACGATATAGAAAGAATATAGGAAGAACAGAGACTGCAGCGGGTGCGTGGTGCGAGCCGGGAGGATGTTTTGACATGATGTCAGTCCTCCCTGTGCGGCCGCCGGCCAGTAGAGTATACTGAATGGAAGCGCGCGGCTCAGCTTCTTTGTTCTTATTGTATATTAACATATGTTTCTATGTTAATATACAGTAAGAACTAAGAAGCTGAGCCGCGCGCTTCCATTCAGTATACTCTTCTGTCCGGCGGCCGCACAGGGAGGACTGACATCATGTCAAAACATTCTCCCGGCTCGCAACATGCACCCGCTGCAGTCTCTGTTCTTCCGGCCATGGTCTCCTCCCGCACAGCGCTCTCAGGACTCCGCTGGAGGACACATTCAGCAGAGACTGTAACTGAGAAAGTAAGTCACTGCTCACAGTGCTGCAGGGGAAAGAGAGGGGACAAGGCCAGCCAGGGGTAATAAAATCTGTATATACTTCCAGTACATCCATGAAGTGACTTTAGTTACCCCCCAAAAAATGAGATCTGTGGGTGCACTCAAGAAAAGAAAAGAATGGTTACATGTGTATATTCTATACCGTGTGGCATAATGTGAATTTGGCTCATACTGTGTTGCGTAATGTAGATTTGGCTCATACCGTGTGGTGTAATGTGAATTTGGCTCATACCGTGTAATGTAATGTGATTTTGGCTCATACTGTGTGGGGTAATGTGAATTTGGCTCATACTGTGTGGCGTAATGTGAATTTGGCTCATACCATTTGGCGTAATGTGAATTTGGCTCATACCGTTTGGCGTAATGTGAATTTGCCTCATACCATGTGACGTAATGTGAATTTGCCTCATACCATGTGACGTAATGTGAATCTGGCTCATACCGTGTGGCGTAATGCGAATTTGGCTCATACCGTGTAATGTAATGTGATTTTGGCTCATACCACGTGGCGTAATGTGAATTTGGCTCATACCACGTGACGTAATGTGAATTTGGCTCATACCACGTGGCGTAATGTGAATTTGGCTCATACCATTTGGCGTAATGTGAATTTGCCTCATACCGTGTGACGTAATGTGAATTTGCCTCATACCGTGTAATGTAATGTGAATCTGGCTCATACCGGGTGGCGTAATGTGAATTTTGCTCACATCGTGTGGGGTAATGTGAATTTGGCTCATACCATGTGGCGTAATGTGAATTTGGCTCTTACCGTGTGGCGTAATGTGAATTTGGCTCATACCGTGTGGCGTAATGTGAATTTGGCTCATACCGTGTGGCGTAATGTAGATTTGGCTCATACCGTGTGGCGTAATGCGAATTTGGCTCATACCGTGTAATGTAATGTGATTTTGGCTCATACCACGTGGCGTAATGTGAATTTCTGCTGATATCGTGTGGTGTAATGTTAATTTGGAACATACTGTGTGGCGTAATGTGAATTTGGCTGTTCGGCTCATATCGTGTGGCGTAATGTGAATTTGGCTCATACTGTGTGGCGTAATGTGAATTTGGCTCATACTGTGTAGCGTAATGTGAATTTGGCTCATACCGTGTGGCGTAATGTGAATTTTGGCTCATACTGTATAGCGTAATGTGAATAAGGGGCACTACTGTCAGTAGTTTGTGATCATGGGGACATGTGTGACAAATGCTGGTGTCCTGCAGGCGAGGGGTCTGATGGCATATGTGTATATTTTAAACTTTACTTGTGTTATATTAAAACTCAAACCTTTGGCCCCCTTAATTTCCTGTACTTTTCAGAATGGCCCACTCAAAATTAGGGTGTAGGTTCAAGGGGTGGGGTGTGTGTGTGTGGGGAGGGGGTTGAGTCTATTATTCCCTCGTGGAAAGGAACAGAATGTGACATCAGCTGAGGGTGGAATTTCTCTTCTGCCCTTACAGCATGTTAATGTTTTTTCAAATCTCCGTTTGTGGTAGAGCATTTTGTTTTATTTATGCTGCATTGTACCTTTGCGGGCTTGCTTTGCTTGCCACACTTCGGGCCCTGTGTCTCGCTTTGCTCGCAATAGGTTACTATTCCAATTAGTTGGTGATATTGACCCAGTGCATTATGGTAAAGGTCCTCTCCACGAAGGGAATCTAGATGCTACCGTGGGGATGGGAAGGGGGTAGTGGGGAATGCTTATGCACCTAGGCCCACCACGCTCTAGTTCTGCCACTTGGTCAGGGATTGGTTGGGGAAGTGTAAGCAGCTATAAGGTGCAGCCTCAGCTAGGACTCAGGGTTATGTTGTAGCAGACAGTCAGTACCAGCCAGTGGTTGCACCACTGTGTTTCATTTTATTTCTCCGGGATGTATTATATCTACTTTATTATTAGGAACTAGGGAGAAATTAGATTAAGCCATGTGTTTTTACTGAGAGAATGTAAAATAGTGCTAAACATGTCCCTGGGCGGTGCTAGACACGCTTATAGGGGGTTCTAGACACGCCCAAAAGGTGGTACAAGACACGCCCCTCCTGTGGTGCACCCCCTATTAAAATTAGCTGCGCACGCCTATGAATACAGTACTTATTGTCCAGGTTACACAGACAGGATTTGTTAGGTGTGATAAGAAGGTGAATTCACAATTGTGTCAATGAAGATCTTTGTGATCCTGATTATGAATGGAAACTTGATCTTACATATGTTCCTTTCTGCAAATGGGTTGCATAGTGTTAACACAGTGAAAGTTGGAGGTGATAAATTTGCACATACAATTGTTATTGATAAGTAGTTCATTGGTTGTTATTTGTGTTAAATGTTTTCTTTCAGTTTTTCTTCCAGTTTAAGTCCAGGCTAAGTCCAGCCTTTGATATTAAAATTCCTTTGGCGCCCACTCAACTCAAAATAGGGGCAGTGTGCAAAAATATAGGGGTGTGGCTTCATGGGGAAGGGGCGTGGTCACAGAATAGTACCAATTCACATGACACTGCATGGTAGTGTCTGTCAGACACATTACACCACACAGTAGTACCCCTTATACACATTATGCCATGTTAAAGCCACTTACACACATTATACCACAGTAGAGTAGAGCCCCTTATACACGTTACGCCAGGTAGAGCCCCTTATATGCATTACACCAGGTAGAGACCTTTATACACGTTATGCCAGGTAGGGCCCCTTATACATGTTACTCCAGGTAGAGCCCCTTATACACGTTGTGCCAGGTAGAGCCCCATATACACATTATGCCAGGTAGAGCCCTTTAAACACGTTATGCCAGGTAGAGCCCTTTATACATGTTACCCCAAGTAGAGACCCTTATACATGTTATGCCAGGTAGAGCACCTTTTTATACATGTTACAACAGGTAGAGCCCCTTATACACAGTACATCAAGTAGAGCCCCTTATTTACATGTTACACCAGGTAGAGCCACTTTTATACATGCTTTTTTTATGCCAGGTTGAGCACCTTATATACATGTTACACGAGGTAGAGCCACTTTTATACATGTTACCCCAGGTAGAACCCTTGTTATACATGCTATGTCAGGTAAAGCTCCTTATACACATTACATCAGGTAGAGCCACTTATACATGTTACGCCAGGTAGAGCCTCTATTATAGATGTTATGCCAGGTAGAGCCCCTTACATATGTTACACCAGGCAGAGCCCTTTTGTAAATGTTATGCCTGGTAGAGCCCCTTATATACGTTATGCCAGGTAGAGCCCCTTACAAATGTTACACCAGGTAGAGCCCTTTTGTACACGTTATGCCTGGTAGAGCCCCTTATATACGTTATGCCAGGTAGAGCCCCTTACAAATGTTACACCAGGTAGAGGCCTTTTATACATGTTATGCCTGGTAGAGCCCCTTATAAATGTTATTTCAGATAGAGCCCCTTATACACATTTGTCTGGTAGAGGCCTTTTATATACATATTGTCCCTCATGTGTCACTCCACCCCACACGTCAATCCAGATCTCCAGTGAGACACACACACAGGTCTGTTTTCATCCGAGGAAATAAAAAAAGGTTGCAGGAGGCGAGATCGAGTGAATATGGTGGGTGATATAAAGGTGTCATGTCATTTTTGGTTAAAAATTGCTTAACACTCATCGTTGTGTGGACAGGTGCAATGTCACGATGGAAGAACCAGTCGCCTGTTCACTACAAGTCATGCCGTTTTTTCTTCAAATCGTGATGCAACCTTTTCAAAACGTACAAATAAAAACTTTGGTTGACAGTTTGACCCTGAGTGCACAATCCCTCTTACATTAAAGAAACGAATGAGCATTATTTTCACATTTGACTTCATTAAAAACAAGTGAAAGAGTGCTTTGGAAATTTTTGTATATAAATTGATATATAAAGGCGGTTTTCTGGATGAGACTGATACAGGCAGAAGCAATATAGCAGCATAATACAAGTGAGTGGAATAACACGGGTGAGTGAAGCAAAGGGTCAGGGACTGCACTCACCTTGCAAGACAGCTGTGATCAGGATCGCAGCCCCTCACCATGCTCGGGACATTGTATCTGGGTAGTCCAGACAATGGCACCCCAGCCACCTCCAGCAGCAGCTCCCCTATCCCAGACAGAGGAACTATTTATCCTCCACTCCCCACAGTACCAGCTGGCTGGCTCCCCTACACTCCCTCCCTTTCCCCCAATCAACCACAGGGCCAGGACTCACCATGCACTGGAGTATTTGGGCCATAGTGAGTTTGCCGGCCATCACAGCCGCAGGTGTCAGCAGTGAGCATCTTCACAACCAGGTAACAGCAGCCTGCAACTTTCTATCATCCGGGTCCTGCCAATGTCCTGCCTGCTGCCTCACAGGCAGCCGACGCTCACACTAAACTACACCCACCAGCAGCCCTTGCTGCCAGGAGCTCACAGCAGCAAGGGCTGCTGGGAACTGTAGTTTAGTTTCAGTTTCTTCACTAGTGCAGTGCTGGCACCAGTAATAGTAACTCCTGGTTGCCCAGATTCAGCCCTATTGCCGGGCCCCTGGGAGCAGCCTGGCCCTAAGCAACCGCTTTGGTCTCACAGCATTAAATCCACTACTGGGCAGCAGGTGGGCGCAGTCAAGTTAGATAGCGATAGCTGGGTAACTGCAGCCGCGCTCTCAGGACACAGCGCCTTGAGCAGTCGCCCTGCTAGCCCAACCCTAAATCCGCCACTGTTCACGAGTTATGACTGTCTTGTCTGGGAGAGGCGCTGCTGCAGCAGACTAGTGCAACCAAAACCCTCCTGCCTGAAACAGCAGTTCAAGTGAAAGGAGCTTTAGAACTGTAAGGAGGGGGGCGCCATCTTGCTTAGAGCAGAGGTGGACTGAAAATCAGCTCCAGAATGAAGGTGAACCGTTGTTGTAATCTCAGAGAGATTCTAAGGGGCAGTATTAACGACGAGTGGCATCCTTCTTATCCCATGTTATGAATGTTAAATGGTGCCCCAGCCAATCAGCTTCTCTCATGTGTTTAAAAAAAGAACCCACAGGCACTGATTGGTTGGATCACAATTTAACATTTGTAACGAGCGATAACAAGAATATCACTCATTGTTAAATCTGGGATGTTGCCCATAGCAACCAATCAGATTTTACTTCTCATTTATCTATCACCTTCTAGAAGATAATACCTACAATCTGATTGGTTGCTATGCGCAACATCTCATCTTAAATAGAACTACCATCTTAATATATTTACCCCAAACAGAGAGAGAAAGAGGCAGATACTGTAGGCAAGTTGCAGAGAAGTGATGAGCTGAAGAAGTGAGCCGCAGATTTTGCTTCTGAGGCTGGAGTCAGAGGGGAAGCTGCCCCCCTAGAATATGCTGCTATATTACAGGTATCTAAGCTCTACACAGCCCCCTACATTTCAGAGACACTAACTCTAACTCTAGCCAAGTGTCACACTATAAGTGACATATTAATGGAGTGACGCTGATAAATGACTGACTACAGCCATACCATGAGAACCCTATACTAAAATAGGATTTTGATAACCTACCGGTAAATCCTTTTATCCTAGTCCGTAGAGGATGCTGGGGACGACATCAAGACCATGGGGTATAGACGGGACCCGCAGGAGACATGGGCACTCTAAAGACTTTTCATTGGGTGTGAACTGGCTCCTCCCTCTATGCCCCTCCTCCAGACCTCAGTTGTTGAAACTGTGCCCAGGGAGACTGACATTTCGAGGAAAGGAATTACTTAACTAGTGGTGAGATATCTACCAACTCACACCCTCAACCATGCCGCACACATGGCATTCAACATAACACACGCCAACAGGCATAACTAATTGCAGCAACATGCTGAAACCAAGATAACACAACTTGTGTAACTGTAATAACTAAACTGCAGGTAAGGTACGCACTGGGACGGGCACCCAGCATCCTCTACGGACTACGACAAATAGATTTACCGGTAAGTAAAATCCTATTTTCTCATACGTCCTAGAGGATGCTGGTGACGACCATGGGGTCTATACCAAAGCTCCAGTACGGGCAGGAGAGTGCGGATGACCCTGCAGCACCGATTGACCAAACTTTAGGTCCTCATCGGCCAAGGTGTCAAACTTGTAGAACTTAGCAAATGTGTTGACCCTGACCAAGTAGCTGCTCGGCAAAGTTGTAATGCCGAGACCCCCCGGGCAGCCGCCCAGGAGGAGCCCACCTTCCTAGTGGAGTGGGCCTTTACCGACATCGGTAACGGCAATCCAGCCATAGTATGAGCTTGCTAAATCGTATTTCTAATCCAACGTGCAATAGTCTGCTTGGAAGCAGGACAGCCAATCTTGTTGTGATCATACAGGACAAACAGAGCCTCTGTTTTCCGTATACGAGCTGTTCTAGCAACATAGTTTTCAAAGCTCTAACCACATCTAGAGATTTTGAATCAGTGAATGTGTCAGTAACTACTGGCACTACAATAGGTTGGTTTATGTGAAAAGCAGAAACCACCTTTGGAAGAAAATGTTGGCGAGTCATCAACTCTGCCCTATCTTCATGGAAAATCAGGTAAGGGCTCTTGTGAGACAAGGCCCCCAATTCAGACACCCGCCTTGCGGATGCCAATGCCAAAAGCATCACCACTTTCCAAGTGAGAAACTTCAACTCTATCTCTTGTAGAGGCTCAAACCAATCTGATTGAAGGAACTGCAACACCACGTTAAGGTCCCATGGTGCCACTGGAGGCACAAATGGAGGCTAGATGTGCAGAACCCCTTTCACGAAGGTCTGTACCTCTGATTACTGTTATCATTCAGGGTGCTGGGGGAAACCAAATGCCTTTTTTTCTTGCTCAGAACTACCCCTCCCTTTTGAGCACCTGAATGATATTACTAAGCTAATTGAGCATCTACCAATATATATGTCCTCTGGAAGAGAGGCCAATTGTTTTTGGAAGAACACTGACAAGGCCGAAATCTGGACCTTGATTGATCCCAATCGTAGGCCCGTCTCCACACCATCCTGCAAAAAATGGAGAAAACGTCCTAAGTGAAACTCTTCCGTAGGAGCTTTCTTGGATTCACACCAAGACACATATTTTCTCCAAATACGGTGGTAATGTTTTGACGTTACTCCCTTTCTGGCCTGAATAACGGTGGGGATGACCTCCTTAGGAATACCCTTCCTGGTTAGGATACGGCGCTCAACAGCCATGCCGTCAAACATAGCTGCGGTAAGTCTTGGTACACACACGGCCCCTGCTGCAGCAGGTCCTCCCGAGGAGGAAGAGGCAGAGGATCTTCTATGAGTAACTGCTGAAGATCTGGGTACCAAGCCATTCTTGGCAAGTCTGGGGCAATGAAGATTGCTCGAACCCTTGTCTTTCTTATGATCCTGAGTACTTTTGGGATCAGCGGAAGTGGAGGGAAAACATACACTGACAGAAACACCCACTGGGTCACCAGTGCATCCACTACTATTGCTTGAGGGTCTCTCGACCTGGAACAGTATCTCTGAAGCTTCTTGTTGAGACGAGACGCCATCATGTCTATTTGAGGAACTCCCCAAAGACTTGTCACCTCTGCGAAGACTTCTTGGTGCAGGCCCCACTCTCCTGGATGAAGATCGTGTCTGCTGAGGAAGTCTACTTCCCAGTTGTCTGCTCCCGGAATGAATATTGCCGACAGAGCTTGTAGATGTTTTTCTGCCCAGCGGAGGATTTTTGCCGCCTCTGCCATTGCCGATCTGCTTTTCGTTCCGCCCTGCCTGTTTATGTATGCGACTGCTGTTACATTGTTCGCCTGGATCTGCACGGGACGGTCTTGAAGAAGATGCACTGCTTGTTGAAGGCCGTTGTAAATGGCTCTTAGCTCCAGAACGTTTATGTGAAGGCAGGCTTCCTGTTGTGACCAACATCCCTGGAAGTTTTCTCCCTGAGAGACTGCTCCCCAGCCTCGGAGACTTGCATCCGTGATTACTAGGACCCAGTCCTGAATCCCGAACCTGCATCCCTCTAGCAGGTGACAGCTGTGCAGCCACCACAGGAGCGAAATCCTGGTTTTTGACGACAGGATTATCTTTCTGTGCATGTGTAGGTGTGACTCCGACCACTTGTCCAACAGGTCCCACTGGAATACTCTGGCATGGAACCTGCCAAACTTCATGGCCTCGTAGGCCGCCACCATCTTCTCCAACAACCAAATGCATTGATGGATCGACACACTTGATGGTTTCAATATCTGTTTTACCATTTTCTGGATTTCCAGAGCCTTTTCCAGCGGCAGAAATACTCTCTGAACTTCTGTGTCCAGAATCATCCCAAATAAAGACAACCTTGTCGTCGGTTCCAACTGTGACTTTGGGTAATTTATGATCCACCCGTGTTGTTGGAGTATTGACAGGGAGAGGGATATGTTTTGTAATAACTGCTCCCTGGATCTCGCCTTTATTAGGAGGTCATCCAGATAAGGGATTATATTGACTCCTTTCTGACGAAGGAGGACCATCATCTCCGCCACCGCCTTGGTGAATACCCTCAGCGCCGTGGAGAGACCGAAAGGCAACGTCTGGAATTGGTAATGGCAATCCTGAATCGCGAATCTCAGATAAGCCTGGTGAGGAGGATAAATGGGAACATGCAGGTAAGCATCCTTTATGTCCACCGACACCAAGTAGTCCCCCTCCTCCAGACTGGCAATCACCGCCCGAAGTGATTCCATCTTGAACTTGAACCCTTTCAGGAAGAAATTCAGATCTTTTAGATTTAGGATCGGTCTGACCGAGCCGTCCGGCTTCGGAACAACAAGAGGCTTGAATAAAAACCCCGCCCTTGTTGTGACAACGGTACCAGGACTACGACCTGGTCGTGACATAATTTTTGGATTGCCGCTGTTACTGCTTATCTTTCTGGTGGAGTAGCTGGCAAGGTCGATTTGAAAAATCGGCATGCGGGAACGTCTTGAAACTCCAGTTTGTATCCCTGGGATACTATTTGCAACACCCAGGGGTCCAGGCCAGACAGAATCCAATCCTGGCTGAAGAGTTTGAGACGTGCCCCCACCCGAGCGGCCTCCTGCAAGGGAGTTCCAGTGTCATGCTGGAGATTTGACAGAATTAGGGGTAGACTTTTGCTCTAGGGAACCTGGAGCCGGTGTGGGCTTCTTTCCCCTTCCCCTTCGCCTACCTGCAAAGAAGGGGGAACCTCTCGTCTTTTTGTATTTATTGGGCCGAAAGGACTGCATTTGCGGGTGATAGGTCTTTTTTGCCGGTGCAGGCGCAGAGGGCAAAAATGTTGACTTACCTGCGGTAGCCGCCGAGACTAACGCATCCAGGCCATCGCCAAATAAGGCATCACCTTTATATGGGAGAGCCTCCATGTTTCTTTTAGAATCTGCATCCGCGTTCCACTGGCGAATCCATAACGCCCGCCTAGCCGATACTGCCATGGTAGCGGCTTGTGAACTCAAGAGTCCAATATCCTTCATTGCTTCCAGCATGTAGGCGGCAGCATCCTTGATATTCCCTAACTTAAGGAGTATCTAATTTTTATCAATCATGTCAATTTCTGATGACACGCTTTCTGACCATTTTTCAATAGCGCGACTCACCCATGCGCAGGCAATAGTGGGCCTGAGCAGTATACCATTGGTAACATGAATGGATTTCAATGTCGTTTCCATTTTGCAGTCTGCCGGCTCTTTAAGAGAAGCCGTGCCAGGAGCAGGGAGAATTACCTTCTTTGTCAACCTGGAAAGTGCACTGTCTAACACAGGGGGTGACTCCCATTTTTTCCTGTCTTCAACCGGGAAAGGATAAGCTATGTGAATCCTTTTGGGAATACAATTTTTTTTATCAGGATTCACCCACATCCCTTCAAACAGTGCATTTAGTTCGTGTGAAGGAGGGAACGTGACTTTGGATTTCTTTTCCTTACATAAATAAGCTTTCTCCTGAGGTACAGGAGTGCTTTCTGTAACCTCTAATACGTCCCTTATAGCCACAATCAAATATTGTATACTTTTTGCCAATTTATGATCTATCTCTCTGGATTCACTATTGTCGACACAAGAATCAGAATCCGTGTCGGTATCAGTGTTTACAACATTTGCAAATGGTCTCTTATGTGACCCAGAGGGGTCGCCCGCATAAGGAATAACAGCATCCTGAAAAATCACATCTTCCACAGATTTTCTCCAGCATGCAGCCTTAGATTCAGACTTATCCAATCTACGGTTAATCAGATGCATACTGTCACGTAGCTCTTTCACCCATGCAGGTTCTTGGTGTGCCGGTAGCGCCACCACATTACAACTCTATGTCCCTAAAATGGCTTCCTCCGGGGAGGAACTCCCTGCCTCAGAAATGCCTCACACATGTACACCACACTCACAGACACACTGGGACTTATTTTGGGGAAAGACCCACAGTAAAATCTGTCAGAGGGACACAGGATAGGAGCAGCCAGTTCACAAACCCAGCGCCAGAATTGCCCGTGAACACAGTATGTCCACAGCCCAAAAGCGCTTTTAAATAGTAATATACACTATTTTTGCCCCCCCTTTATAGCACCCTGTACTTGTCAGAAGTGGAGGAGAGGACCAGCGTGTTCTCTGCAGCCTGAGGAGAGAGAGAAAATGGCGCTGAAGTAGTGTGCTGGCTGCCTGAGGAAGAAGCTCCGCCCCCACAATGGCGCATCCTTACACTCAGTATATAGACTTATTATTTATACTGACGGGGGTAGGGCTGTGCCAGCAGCATCTTATGCCCCCTTTTAGCCAGTTTGAGGTATTTTTCTTACTGCCCAGGGCCCCCCCCCCCCGCGCCCTGCACCCTGCAGTGCCTGTGTGTGTGGGTAGCAATGGCGCGCTACGCTCCCGCCAGCCGCGCCGCACCTCAGCCATCACGTACTTGATTGAAGATCATTCTTCTCATACTCACCTGTCTTCTGACTTCTGGCTCTGTGAGGGAGGTGACGGCGTGCTGTGGGAGTGAGCATCTAGACACGGCTAGCGTTCAGTTCCCTTCAGGAGCTATTGGTGTCCTGTCAGCCAGAAGGAGAGCCATGAAACTCTGAGGAAGTTGGTTCCTACTTCTGCCCCCTCAGTCCCACGAAGCAGGGAGTCTGATGCCAGCAGATCTCCCTGAAAATAAAAAACCTAACATAAGTCTTTTCAGAGAAACTCAATAGAGCTCCTCAGAGTGCATCCAGTCGACCTGGGCACATTTCTAAAACTGTGGTCTGGAGGAGGGGCATAGAGGGAGGAGCCAGTTCACACCCAATGAAAAGTCTTTAGCGTGCCCATGTCTCCTGCGGATCCCGTCTATACCCCATGGTCTTGATGTTGTCCCCAGCATCCTCTAGGACGTATGAGAAAGAGGAGTAACCATCAAATGCCCCTTGTGCCTTTATTACAGACAGTGCAGCAACTGTTCTTGTCGGATGCAGGACTGTAAGTGTTATTCTCTCTGCACCAACCGGCCACAACGAGTGCTGTAATCAGTGGTGTCGAAAGAGGGGGGGGGGTACAAATTACCCGGCCCAGGTCTGATGGAGGTGCCCAGCGAGGGAGGGTCCAGTAGGGGCCCAGGCCCCCTCCCCCTTACCTGGCAGGATTTCTAGAGGGGGTTTCCAAATGCAGTCGACAGTCTCCCACTCTGCGGAACATTGGAGCAGGAGTCTGAGGGGCGTGGTAGAAGAACCTTGTAACGACTCTGGACATTAATGTAACCATTGGTCTTTGTATACACTGGATACTGTATGGAATACAGGATTAATATTTAATATATTTGTATAGTATATGCTGTATCAAACATATTTAAATCATATGAATAAGATAAGTGGTCAGGAAAAGGTTAAACATACCATAATAAATAGATAAATACACAAATATAATGGAACCAGTACTGCACTTTCTAAGCACACATTCTCCCACCTCATGGTAAGGCTCCTGTCTCTTCTTCCTAGCAGCTACTCTCTGGTCCAGTGCACTGAGTGAGGACTCAGATCCACACACACAGCAAACTTGGTAGAAGTTGCTACCACTGGACATGTGCATCAGCTCTGCTCTCTCCCTTAAACTGCATGATGTGGCGACAGTTCTAGTATTCGTATTACAGTATATACCATTGCTATTGTTTCATAATTCGAGCCACTTGCCAAGAGGAGGGGGTTTCTGGGCTCTTCTCCTCAGCCCAGCACACTCTGCTGTGTACTGGGCTGCAATGTGGCCATGGAAGTGCTTAAAATACAATTTTTCCAGTATTTTTTTTTAAGGGTACATGACCACACCTCCTGTGAATAGGCCACACCCCTTGAAAAGTACCTGGGCCCAGCCCAGCTCTCGACTGCCCTGGCAGTAATGCCTTATAGAGACACTGATTATTGCATCATTTTAATGTGCAATTTCCATGTAGGATTTCTTTGTAATTTACATGATGGTAGGCCTATGACATAGCTTTAATTACAGATGTGTCCTCACACATGTCTCATGTCACACAAAACAGCCCCTGTTGGCGCGCCGGGTCCTGTATGACTTTCCTAACCCTAGGCCGAAAATGCAGAAGTTAGGCCTTATACCAGATTGCAGAGACGGATTTACGGGTCCGGCTGCCCCCTAGGAACAACATTATTGGCCGCCTCCCCTTTCAAAATGCATACATACACACTGCACACACATACACTGTACACTCACTGCACTGACCCACAATGCACACATGCAGCATAAGGATACACGCACAGCATACACACTGCATAAACCTACACTACAAAAGCATGCACACACACACACACTGCATAAATGGGGGTGGATTACCAGATCGGCACTAAAAAGGTCTACAGTCAATAGATCTACCACTTATGGTAGACAGGCATTAGGTGGACAAAGTCAAAAGGTCGATAGGGTCAAATGTCGACATAGACTAGGTAGACAGTAGAAAAGGTCAACAGGGTCAAAAGGTCGATATAGAAATAGTCGACATAAAACCAGTAGACATCTTTTTTTTTTGGGGGGGGGGGGTTTTTCACTTTTCTGCCACAAACAAGCCTCATTGGTGTACCACGTTCCCTCGCATGGCTTACTTAGCTCGCCATGCTTCGGGCAAGGTGCCACGCTCCGCTACCGATGCGCTCGCACAAGTTACTATTCCTAATTGTAGTCCACGTAAGTGGTAAAGTATAAATAAGTTTGAAAAAAAATATGTGTCGACTACATGTATCGACCATTGTCTTGTCGACCTTTGACCCTGTTGACCTTTTCTACTGTCTACCTATTCTATGTCAACATTTGACCCTGTTCACCTAATTAGTGCTCGACCTATTGACTGTAGACCTTTTTTGTGTAGCTCTATAGACCGGATACTGCATAGATCCACACTGCCTACACACAATTACCTCACAAGCAGCAGAGTAGTTTTTGTCCCTCTCTGGCTGGCCGGGGAATCTGCAGCAGCTCCACCTCCCTTTATCTCTCTCCATACTTGCCTACTCTCCAGGAACGGCTGGGAGGCTCCCGAAAATTGGGTGGTGCTCCCATCCTCCCGGAAGAGCGGGCAAATCTCCCGGTGGGCCTGTCCGCCCGCATCCCCAGTAACCTCACCATGCCACAGTCTGATGTGAGTGGTCCAAGGGGTCCGATGACACAATTCACACCATCATGACCCCCTGCCTCACAACGCCAGTAATCTTGGCATTGCGTTGCAGGGGCCACGATGATGTGAATGTGCAGCCATGCCCTCTGTTCTGCCCCTATGCACCATCACTCATCCCCGCCACCTCATACTGCGCCACGACCCCCCCTGCAGTGCCTACCTGGTTGCCCCCTCCTGGATGGGGCAGCCAGAATATCGGCAAGTATGTCTCTCGCTAGCCTCGCAGGCCATGCTCAGTCCTATGTAGCTCCACCCCCTGCTCAGGTCCATGTAGCTCCACCCACTCCTCAATTTAAAATAAATGCAGACTGCTCAGATAAAGCAATCTGTGAGGGGTGAAGGGGCAGCCTGTTGTGCTGCCCCTATCAAGTGGCGCCCCTAGGCACGTGCCTAGTGGGAAATCCACCACTGCTATACTGCAAAATAAACCATGTTATCCAATCATGATTATTACATGCTTATGATTATTACAGCCTAATTCAATCATGTTATCTGAGGGAGCAGTTTCAAGCTGGCTGAGCTCACCCAAAAAAGTCCAGTTTGTAAACTGGGCTTTGAAGCACCTGAGAGCCAGCTAATGGTCCACAAGATGCTGAAAGCTAGCCCCCGTGACACATATTTCAGCACAGAACTGGTTCAATTTGGACTCGGAGGTTGTGCCACCGTCCTTGGTGCCATGCCTGGGCCATACATGCTTGTGGCCTGCAACCACCACTGATGAGAACAGGCCAGAGTGAAACATATTCAGGGCTGGGGATCTAGCTAGGTCCAATGCTGGGACCCAAGTCAAGGCCAATTCCGGGTAGGCCAATCGCTGGTCAGTACACCACCGGTCTTTAACAATGGAGCTAAGACAATGGTTCTCAAGCTGTATGCCGTGGCACCCTAGGGTGCCTCGGGACACTTGCAGGGATGCCACAGGTTGGTGGTCCAGGAACATTTCAAATGATTTATGGTCAATGTAATAGAACTAGTGCTGGTGGCTGTCAGTCATAATACGTGTCGACAAATAGAAGTGAATCTTGTCCCTCAGCACAAAACAATGCACTTTATTTAATATTTCCTTCTAAATTTCTCAGTAAGAAATTCTTGACCTAGGGGTGCCGTGAAAAATATACTGATACTCTAGGGCTCCGTGATTCAAAAAAGTTTGGGAACCACTGAGCTAAGGGAAAGAGTAACAGGACCTGCTCACAGCCACCATCTTGCCACCGACACGTGGAGCTCCCCTACAGTTGGCTCCCACTCGCATCAGCCTTCGGACCCCTGTACCTGGAGGAAAGGAACAACAGGGTTCACCAGTTTGTTGCCCGCCACTTCCCCAGGGACACTGTTAATCTGACCACTGGTGGTCCCTCCCACCAGGTATTGGCTGAGTACAACAATGGCCGCATCCAGCATCACAGGCTATAGATGATCCTTAGCTCTTTACCAATGGACCAGCAGTCTCTTCCTTGGGGCCACAGCAAAACTACAGATGCTTACAGGGGCTATTTTATTTTTAACCTGTTTTAACCTACGCATCAAGGACTCTTTACTCTAGCAACATGCGTATTTCACTTCTTGGAGTTGCTCATCCTGCCCACTGTGAACTAGAGATGTGCACCGGAAATTTTTCGGGTTTTGTGTTTTGGTTTTGGATTCGGTTCCGCGGCCGTGTTTTGGATTCGGACGCGTTTTGTCAAAACCTCCCTGAAACTTTTTTGTCGGATTCGGGTGTGTTTTGGATTTTGGTGTTTTTTTTTTCAAAAAACCCTCAAAAACAGCATAAATCATAGAATTTGGGGGTAATTTTGATCCTATAGTATTATTAACCTCAATAACCACAATTTCCACTCATTTCCAGTCTATTCTGAACAGCTCACAATATTATTTTTAGTCCTAAAATTTGCACCGAGGTCACTGGATGGTTAAGCTAAGCGACCCAAGTGGGCGGCACAAACACCTGGCCCATCTAGGAGTGGCACTGCAGTGTCAGACAGGATGGCACTTAAAAAAATTGGCCCCAAACAGCACATGATGCAAAGAAAAGAGAAAAAGAGGTGCACCATGGTCGCTGGACGGCTAAGCTAAGCGACACAAACACCTCACTATCACAGGAATTATTCGTTCTAATCAATGGTATTATTGGTCCAAATCACTGGAAGAAAATGACAAAATCACTGAAATTATTCGTTCTAATCAATGGTATTATTGGTCCAAATCACTGGAAGAAAATGACAAAATCACTGGAATTATTCGTAAACATTTGTAGAAAGTCGCTGCTTTCTGATTAAATGCTCAGATATTCTTGCGAATTCACAATCCCTTCCCAGAGGAAAAAGAAATTGAGAAACCGTTGTTTGAGAACGTTTGTTCCCTTTCCCTCACAAAGGAACAAACCACTTTCCAAGAAGATTGACGTTTTTGGGATTATGGAGACATAATGTTTTTGAATATAAATCCTAAAGCAGGTGGTGTATTAGAGCAAAGAGTGCAAGAGACCAGCCATGCAGTTTCTGAAATATTATGACAAAATGTTTCTGTATTTCATAAGCACTCATTCCTAACTCTGCTAAGTACTGTTTGGTATACTGTATCTGGCTTCCATGAGGTAGTTGTCCATTATTTCAGCTTCCATTGACCTTTTTGAAAGCGGTAGAAGTTATCGATTCTTTTTTTTATTTTCCCATATTTTTAATTTTCTCCTGCATAGCCCAGTAAAATGTTGCAATGTTAAGTATTGACTTGTGCCTTCTGGGGGTCCACTTCTTCACCAAACCCAGCCAAATCTCATCCTAACCCTCTGTTCCACGTTCTCTATGTACCCCATCTGTGTCACCCATGTCTGTCTGTCTACCCCTCCCCTTTAGATTGTAAGCTTTCACGAGCAGGGCCCTCTTCCCTCATGTGCTTATCCTTTGTCTTACTTTAATAATCTTCAACTGTACCACATCCAGCAGTCTTCTGCCACCTGATACTTATTCCAGTGTCATCTGCTGATGTAGCTATGTGTATTTACCCTGTACTTGTCCTATACTGTTATCAACTGTAAGTTGCTATTTTCCTGTTTGATTATTTATGTACTCTGTAATTGGGCGCTGCCGAACCCTTGTGGTGCCATATAAATAAAGGATAATAATAATAATAAGATTTTACTTACCGATAAATCTATTTCTCGTAGTCCGTAGTGGATGCTGGGGACTCCGTCAGGACCATGGGGATTAGCGGCTCCGCAGGAGACAGGGCACAAAAATAAAGCTTTAGGATCAGGTGGTGTGCACTGGCTCCTCCCCCTATGACCCTCCTCCAAGCCTCAGTTAGGATACTGTGCCCGGACGAGCGTACACAATAAGGAAGGATTTTGAATCCCGGGTAAGACTCATACCAGCCACACCAATCACACCGTACAACTTGTGATCTGAACCCAGTTAACAGTATGACAACGTAGGAGCCTCTGAACAGACGGCTCACAACAAGAACAACCCGATTTTTTTGTAACAATAACTATGTACAAGTATTGCAGACAATCCGCACTTGGGATGGGCGCCCAGCATCCACTACGGACTACGAGAAATAGATTTATCGGTAAGTAAAATCTTATTTTCTCTAACGTCCTAGTGGATGCTGGGGACTCCGTCAGGACCATGGGGATTATACCAAAGCTCCCAAACGGGCGGGAGAGTGCGGATGACTCTGCAGCACCGAATGAGAGAACTCCAGGTCCTCTTTAGCCAGGGTATCAAATTTGTAGAATTTTACAAACGTGTTCTCCCCCGACCACGTAGCTGCTCGGCAGAGTTGTAATGCCGAGACCCCTCGGGCAGCCGCCCAGGATGAGCCCACCTTCCTTGTGGAATGGGCCTTGACAGATTTAGGCTGTGGCAGGCCTGCCACAGAATGTGCAAGTTGAATTGTGCTACAAATCCAACGAGCAATCGTCTGCTTAGAAGCAGGAGCACCCAGCTTGTTGGGTGCATACAGTATAAACAGCGAGTCAGATTTTCTGACTCCAGCCGTCCTTGAAATATATATTTTCAATGCCCTGACAACGTCCAGCAACTTGGAATCCTCCAAATCGCTAGTAGCCGCAGGCACCACAATAGGCTGGTTCAGGTGAAACGCTGACACCACCTTAGGCAGAAAATGAGGACGCGTCCGCAGTTCTGCCCTGTCCGAATGGAAAATCAGATATGGGCTTTTATACGATAAAGCCGCCAATTCTGACACTCTCCTGGCTGAAGCCAGGGCCAGTAGCATGGTTACTTTCCATGTAAGATATTTCAAATCTGCCGATTTGAGTGGCTCAAACCAATGGGATTTGAGAAAATCCAAAACTACATTAAGGTCCCACGGAGCCACTGGGGGCACAACCGGGGCTGTATATGTAGTACTCCTTTTACAAAAGTCTGGACTTCAGGAACTGAAGCCAATTCTTTCTGGAAGAAAATCGACAGGGCCGAAATTTGAACCTTAATGGACCCCAACTTGAGGCCCATAGACAATCCTGTTTGCAGGAAATGTAGGAATCGACCCAATTGAAATTCCTCCGTGGGGGCCTTCCTGGCCTCACACCACGCAACATATTTTCTCCAAATGCGGTGATAATGTTGTGCAGTCACCTCCTTCCTGGCTTTAACCAGTGTAGGAATGACCTCTTCTGGAATGCCTTTTTCCCTTAGAATTCGGCGTTCAACCGCCACGCCGTCAAACGCAGCCGCGGTAAGTCTTGGAATAGACACGGTCCCTGCTGAATCAGGTCCCGTCTTAGAGGTAGAGGCCACGGATTTTCCGTGAGCATCTCCTGAAGTTCCGGGTACCAAGTTCTTCTTGGCCAATCCGGAGCCACGAGTATCGTTCTTACTCCCCTTTGCCGTATAATTCTCAGTACTTTGGGTATGAGAGGCAGAGGAGGAAACACATACACTGACTGGAACACCCACGGTGTTACCAGAGCGTCCACAGCTATTGCCTGAGGGTCTCTTGACCTGGCGCAATACCTGTCCAGTTTTTTGTTGAGGCGAGACGCCATCATATCCACCTTTGGTTTTTCCCAACGGTTCACAATCATGTGGAAGACTTCTGGATGAAGTCCCCACTCTCCCGGGTGTAGATCGTGTCTGCTGAGGAAGTCTGCTTCCCAGTTGTCCACTCCCGGAATGAACACTGCTGACAGTGCTATCACATGATCTTCCGCCCAGCGAAGAATCCTTGCAGCTTCTGCCATTGCTCTCCTGCTTCTTGTGCCGCCCTGTCTGTTTACGTGGGCGACTGCCGTGATGTTGTCCGACTGGATCAACACCGGCTGACCCTGAAGCAGGGGTTTTGCCAGGCTTAGAGCATTGTAAATCGCTCTTAGCTCCAGTATATTTATGTGAAGAGACATCTCCAGGCTTGACCATACTCCCTGGAAGTTTCTTCCCTGTGTGACCGCTCCCCAGCCTCTCAGACTGGCATCCGTGGTCACCAGGACCCAGTCCTGTATGCCGAATCTGCGGCCTTCTAACAGATGAGCACTCTGCAACCACCACAGAAGAGACACCCTTGTCCGTGGCGATAAGGTTATCCGCTGATGCATCTGCAGATGCGATCCGGACCATTTGTCCAGCAGATCCCACTGAAAAGTTCGTGCGTGGAATCTGCCGAATGGGATTGCTTCGTAAGAAGCCACCATCTTTCCCAGGACTCTTGTGCATTGATGCACAGACACTTTTCCTGGTTTTAGGAGGTTCCTGACAAGTTCGGATAACTCCTTGGCTTTCTCCTCCGGAAGAAACACCTTTTTCTGAACCGTGTCCAGAATCATTCCCAGGAACAGCAGACGTGTTGTCGGGGTCAACTGAGATTTTGGAAAATTCAGAATCCACCCGTGTTGTTGCAGCACTACTTGGGTTAGTGCTACTCCGTCCTTCAGCTGTTCTCTGGACCTTGCCCTTATCAGGAGATCGTCCAAGTAAGGGATAATTAATACGCCTCTTCTTCGCAGAAGAATCATCATTTCGGCCATTACCTTGGTAAAGACCCGAGGTGCCGTGGACAATCCAAACGGCAGCGTCTGAAACTGATAATGACAGTTTTGCACCACGAACCTGAGGTACCCTTGATGTGAAGAGCAAATTGGGACATGCAGGTAAGCATCTTTTATGTCCAGGGACACCATAAAGTCCCCTTCTTCCAGATTCGCTATCACTGCTCTGAGTGATTCCATCTTGAACTTGAATTTTTGTATGTACAGGTTCAAAGATTTCAGATTTAGAATAGGTCTTACCGAGCCGTCCGGCTTCGGTACCACAAATAGCGTGGAGTAATACCCCTTTTCCTGTTGTAGGAGGGGTACCTTGACTATCACCTGCTGAGAAAACAGCTTGTGAATGGCTTCCAATACCGTCGCCCTGTCTGAGGGAGACGTTGGCAAAGCAGACTTTAGGAACCGGCGAGGGGGAGACTTCTCGAATTCCAACCTGTAACCCTGAGATACTACCTGCAGGATCCAGGGGTCCACCTGTGAGTAAGCCCACTGCGCGCTGAAATTCTTGAGTCGACCCCCACCGTTCCTGAGTCCGCTTGTAAAGCCCCAGCGTCATGCTGAGGGCTTTGCAGAACCCGCGGAGGGCTTCTGTTCCTGGGAAGGAGCTGCTTGCTGCCCTCTCTTACCCTTTCCTCTGCCTCGGGGCAGATATGACTGTCCTTTTGCCCGCTTCTTATAGGACCGAAAGGACTGCGGCTGAAAAGACGGTGTCTTTTTCTGTTGGGAGGGGGTCTGAGGTAAAAAGGTGGATTTCCCGCCAGTTGCCGTGGCCACCAAATCCGATAGACCGACGCCAAATAATTCCTCCCCTTTATACGGCAATACTTCCATATGCCGTTTGGAATCCGCATCACCTGACCACTGTCGTGTCCATAAACTTCTTCTGGCAGATATGGACATCGCACTTACTCTCGATGCCAGAGTGCAAATATCCCTCTGAGCATCTCGCATATAAAGAAAAGCATCCTTTAATTGCTCTAAAGTCTGTAAAATACTGTCCCTATCCAGGGTATCAATATTTTCAGTCAGGGAATCCGACCAGACCACCCCAGCACTGCACATCCAGGCTGAGGCGATGGCTGGTCGCAGTATAACACCAGTATGTGTGTATATACTTTTTAGGGTAGTTTCCAGCCTCCTATCAGCTGGATCCTTGAGGGCGGCCGTATCAGGAGACGGTAACGCCACTTGTTTTGATAAGCGTGTGAGCGCCTTATCCACCTTAGGGGGTGTTTCCCAGCGCGCCCTAACCTCTGGCGGGAAAGGGTATAATGCCAATAACTTTTTTGAAATTAGCACTTTTCTATCTGGGTTAACCCACGCTTCATCACATACATCATTCAATTCCTCTGATTCAGGAAAAACTACAGGTAGTTTTTTCACCCCCCACATAATACCCCTTGTCAAAGTCAGAAAAATGTCCCAATGCACGTTGCCATATTTGCACCGCACACTGGTCCGCGCTGCGCGTGCGTACGCTCTCCCGTGGAGGCGCATACCCGCAATAGCGTGCACTCGCAGGCGCGGTATGCGTATTTACGGTAGAGTTTATGTAGTCGTAGCGTGCGACTCATTCGTTACAAATGTTCACAATTAATGTAGTTTATAGATCATGGTCCCTTTGATAGATTCTGAAAGTTTGGTTAAAATACAATGTCCCAGAGCTGAGGAATCCCTCTTTATATCGTACGAAGGGTCTAACAGGAATCATACAGCAGTGTTTGGTACCCATCGGAAGAGTATTTAATTAGCAATATTCCGGTGTTGGTTTGGAGCGTATTAATCGCTCGTGCGAATAGTTATGGACATAAGAAGTTTATGTCCATTTCTATTATTTACACATACTCAGGTATGCGGCGGGAAACCCAGTTTCCCACCCACCTGAGCTGTTGGAAATCGTCACAGCCCACCTGTATGAATCACCCTATGACCTTTTGTTATGATGCAGGGCCGAATTCCTTCGGCCAATGGACAATGGGATTGTAGGACCAGGAGATTGCATTGTGTGTGGGGCATAAATAGGCAGGCCGACCACATCCAGCTCTCACTCTCTCATCAACGGTTATCTGCTGATAGCCGGGAGCTGGATATCGAGGCGCAGGCGATCATACCCTTTGTGCGTAAGTTTCTCTCCGTAATCATTGTCTTTCTGTGAGCCAATTTCTCTCATCTCTCTCTCTCTCTGTTCTGTTCTCTCATATCTCCCCTAGACTAGGCTAGTATTGTATCGTATTAGATAGTATTGTATTGTATTGCATTTAGGTCAGTGTAGTATTGTCTTTTTGTATTTATTGTTTAGTTCTGTGGTTAGGAAGTCTTTGTTATATTGTAGTGTATCATTTGTACTGTTATCCCCTTTTTTTACAAGTATATTAGATATAATACAGTTAATAGGCTTTGGAACCTAAACCAGTATCTGTGTATTTTCTATAGTGTTAAGTGTTCACTTGAGCGTCGGTGACGCTCAAGCAGCTTTGTAGTTAGTCAGGTTACACAAGGTTGCACTTACACCCTGTACTCACATTAAGGTATTCTGTGTATTTCTTTGGTATAAGGTTTAGACATAAAGGTATAGCATTGTGAGCGTCTGCACCGCTGGTGACCTCCTCGTGGTCTCGAGCGTAAGCTACGCCATAGCGAATCATTACTCTAGTCATAGCCAATAACGTGTCCTGTGATCACTGGGCCGTGAGCGAACGTGACGCTTGAGCGTCTCGCCTACGGCTGAGCGATCGTTACGCAACTAGCGTACCATTACGGTACTTCTTAAGTAAACAGCGTACAGTGTTCTTAGCTTCATAAAGGGTTGTTTATACGACAAAGGAATTTAGCATTGTCAATTGGGGACTCGTCCTATCCTTCTCATATCTGCACTAGGTAGATCAGCAGACATTATCCCTCCAGCAAAGGGTGGGAGGTTGTCTCACAGTGCTGACGGGATAAGCGTCTGCTTCGCTTAGATAAAGAGTGCTGAAGGAATCCGGGAACCGGAAGTAAGAACAAAACGCTTGTGTCTTTTAAAACTGTTTATTTCTCTTCTGTCTTGCGTATACACGCACGCATACATATATCTGCATTTTCTGTTTCAATTTCGTATATCACTATTCCTGTTTGCCAATTTTTATAGTTGATAGAAAGTGCTAAAAAGAGATTTGCTGTTATTTCATAATAAAGGTAATAGTTAAAGTATAGAACAACACACGATTTGTCTAAGAGACAAGGCAGTCAGTGTGGATTGCGGTAGATGATCAGGGATCATTTACATTGATAAAAGTATATATTGTGTTACGGTGGATCTTTGCATTGCGTACACGTGTCGCTAACAAAGACTAGCGTACGCAATCCAAACGGCAGACGCACGCAGCGTACATTACGCAACGTAGCGTCTGGTTACGCAACGTAGCTCAAGTCACGAAAAGTTGAATTAGCGCAAAGCGATAATTAACGCAAAGGCGATAATTAACGCACAGCGGTAGATAACGCGACGCGGTAAATAACGCAAATCTATTTTTGGGAAAAAATCTGAAATTTAGTTTAACAGATCCTGCTCCTAATTGGTAACACTGTTGGACTGAAGACAATTTCTGCGCAGAAATAGATATAGAAACAAAAGTGTACATGTGTTGAGTGAGTGTGTTTTGTATACAAAAGTTTATATAACTTTAAGGTGGAACCAAAAGGAAAGTCGGGTACTCGTCAAGGGACACACGTGTAAGTGACATATACGGTGGCTAGGGAGGCATCCCTGGTTAAATAATATTTGAGCATTAGAGTATAGCGGACCATAAGGTAACAAGACCAGGAGGTCATAAGGTAACAAGACCAGGAGGTCATAAGGTAACAAGACCAGGAGGTCGTAAGGTACTAAGAGGTCCGCTATAAAAGTCCAGTGGCACAACGCCTGGGGTGTTGGTGCAGAACCCATATAGGCCATAAGCTCTTGCTGAAGGAATCGCGGCCGGAAACATCGATTCCATTGATCTTTCAGTACATGACAAGTAGTGCTTGTGTACTGAACGATTGGACCACACGTAATTGTGTGCAGTAGTTAGTAATCTGACCTAATACCATTAGAGTAAAGTGGTCACAAACGCTATCTGTACATTCTGACGTGATTTGTGTAATTTTTTATTTTTGGAAGGGAAGTTCGCTGGTCACTCAGGAACTATCTAACAACCCCACCTTTACTGGAAAGAGTAAGTGTCCTGCGGGTAACCCTCATATGTTCCAGTAAACTGAAGGTTCCATAGGGGCCCTGTATCGAGTACGCCAGCACCATATCGGTGTGATCAGGTCGTATTGGTCGAGGTGGGCGAGTGAGTGGGGTACTCGGTAAACCGCCACCGCCGGCCTACTGTGGAGTAATTTGGTTGTCTGTAAAGGCTTGCTGAAAACCTTGATACAGAAATCCAAGGAGGACTAAGCAACACCTGCAGACTATGGGGGCCATTTGTTCAGGTAGGGGGCGATCAACCTCGGTTCGGGTTGATTCAGAGAACCGACCAGTTGGGTCGGCACGATATGTAATGTGTGAAAAATACGGTAGTCACACAGAGGTTTTATGTGATGAATGGGAGAGAATGACTGTACAAGACAGGGACAAATTCCCAAGAATAGGTAGCTTCAGTCCAGACGTGTTACAAAATTTAAGGAGGAGGATATGTCTCGTAAAATCAGCAAAGAGACGAATTCAGCATCATGATTATTTACAGTTATGGCACCAGGAAGGTGAGATACAGAGAGGTTTGGCTCTGGCGGCAGGATCTGGGGCAGTCAGGAAGCTGATAGCCACAGCTCCTCCTCCACCATACATTGCAGGAGAGAAGTTGATTGCGGAGAGAAACGCACTGGGTTGTAAAACACAAACTCTTAGTAACCCTGTAAATGTTAATGATGTTAACCAAATAACTCATGCAAGTATTAACCCGTGCAAGATGTACCCTGTTTTGAACCTTCCTCAGGAGTGTGATCAAGAAGACGATTCAGCAACAATTTCAGCTCTCTCTCTTGCAGCCACCATAGCAGAGACCACAGTAGGCACAGCGACACCCACGAGATTAGTGAAAGCCCCTAGCGGAGGGATAGGTGAGGTCGTGTCAACGGGTAAGTACGGCACCATGCACTACACTGAAACAATTGTACCACAACAAGCTGTAGAATCTACACAGGAAGAGGCTGTTAGAATTGCTCCTGTAAGGGTAATAGCAGTTCCCAATGGAAAAACAGATGTGTCTGGAGCCACTCCCATAAGGAACATTGCCATGTACACTCCATTTTCCCGAATGGAATTAAGAACAATAGTGTCCGAATTTCCTGACCCCAGAAAGGACTTAGTTGCTAGCCAAAAATACATCAGGGATCTAGGTAACACTGTAGAACCCAACAACAAGGATTGGCAGATACTGCTAAGAGCTTGTTTACCTTCCAATGTTGACGCAACTCAATTTTTAGCTGACTGTGCATTGGATAAAGATGTACCGATTACAGACGTGTACAACAAGGATAATGTAAAAAGGATAAATTTACAGCTAAAGGAGTATTTCCCAGCCGTTGTTAAATGGAATAAAATATTTTCCATTAAGCAAAAGGAGTCCGAAACGGCAGCAGAATATTTCCACCGGGCACTATCAGAAATGGCAAAATACACTGGTATAGAAGACATTAAGACCAACCCAAACCATCGAGAAGTAGCAGTATCTGTACTGATGGATGGTTTGAAAGAAACATTAAAAGCTAGGGTACAGACCACGCAGCCATGTTGGCGAGGTCTGTCAGTGTCCACATTGAGAGAGGCTGCTATTGATCACGACAGAAACATCACTAGGCACAGGGAATCGCAAAGTGATAAGTTGATGTCCGTAAGTATACAGGCGCTGACCACAAGGCAGCCTGCGTATGTACCACCGAATCCTGTGGGTAAGGCAAGTGTAATAACATGTTTTTCTTGTAACAGACCGGGACACTTTGCACGAGAATGTAGAACAAAGAATGTACAAAGATCTTTTCAACCCCCTAGACAACAACACAACACACGACATTGGGAGCAGGGTCCACAGAGGCGGAGTTTTGAGCCACATACAGGGGAAACAAAAAGATATCCCCCGAACAGAGATTGGCATGCCTCTGGTAGTTCCCAGCTAACTCCCTCACAAGTAGTTGCTGCCAGCGGGATTCAGGGAGGTCAGCATACCCAATAGGGGTGTGGCCATACCTGTAATCTGCACCCAGTTAAGTTGATTGCTAGTCTTGGAAGCGAACCAGAAATTGCAATCAATGTAGCTGGTAAAACTTTAAACTTTCTTGTAGACACAGGGGCGGCCAAGTCAGTGATAAATTCGACAGTGGGCATGAGAACCACTGGTAGGACAATTCCAGCCATGGGAGTAACAGGAGTAGTCCAGCACTACCCTGTTAGCAAACCAGCCGAGATTACAATAGGGCCTTTGCATACCAAGCATTCCTTTTTGCTGGCTGCATCGGCACCAACTAATCTCCTGGGAAGAGACTTACTATGTAAAATGGGTTGCGTCATTTATTGTACTCCTGAAGGTGTATTCTTGGACATTCCTGAGAATCACGCTCAGGAAGTACGAGACATGCTAGACTCCCCATCAAAATTAATGTCACATTCCATTATGACAAATAGGAATCCATCCCAAGTAGAAGAGATGACATCTCAGATACCAGAGTCGCTTTGGACAAAAGATGGACAGGACACTGGATTAATGGCAAACGTAGCTCCAGTAGTTGTGCAAGTAAAAGATGGTAGGATAGCTCCAAAAATCCCACAGTATCCTCTGAAGCCAGAGGTGGAGTTAGGAGTTTTCCCAGTAATAGAGCGCTTGCTACAACAGGGCATTCTAGTAAGAACGTCCAGCACAGCAAATAGTCCCATCTTCCCTGTTAAAAAGAGTGGGGGGAGGGGTTACAGGCTAGTGCAGGATCTAAGGGGGATTAACAAAATAGTTGAGAGTCAGTTCCCCGTAGTGCCTAATCCAGCTGTCATCCTAATGCAAATTCCTCCCACTGCCAAATTTTTCACTGTTATTGACCTCTGCTCCGCATTCTTTTCGGTACCTCTGCACCCTGACAGCCAATATTTGTTTGCATTCACATACAGAGGAGTCCAATACACGTGGACTCGGTTACCCCAAGGTTTCATAGACAGTCCAAGTATATTTTCTCAGGCTTTGCATGATTGTTTACAGTCTTTCCAACCGGAGAGTGGATCAGTGTTGATACAGTACGTGGATGATCTACTACTGTGTTCTGATTCATTGGAAGCTTCCCTGAAGGATACGAAACAGCTCCTGTTTCATCTTTCAGACACAGGTCACAAGGTTTCCAAAGACAAGTTGCAATTATGCCAAGCTAAGGTAAAATATTTGGGACACTGTCTAACACAAGGACTGAGACACCTGACCGCTGATAGAATCCAAGCCATTAGAGACATGACACTGCCACAAACCCAACAACAGATCAGGACGTTTCTAGGAATGTGTGGGTATTGCCGTAATTGGATCCCAGGGTTTTCCATATTGGCGCTACCTTTGCAGGAAATGGTCTCTTCAAACAAACCTGATCGGATTTCGCATACAGACGAATCTGAAACAGCATTTGAGAGACTCAAACAGTGCCTAACGCAGGCACCAGCACTAGGTATGCCAGACTATGGGAAACCCTTTGAACTATACGGAACAGAAAGTGCTGGGTGCGCAGCAGGTGTACTAACACAAAAACACGGTGACGCCAGCAGGCCAATTGCATACTACAGCGCCCAGCTAGACACGGTAGCGCGATCCCTCCCCACATGCTTGCGTAGCGTTGCGGCGATAACATTGCTAGTGACGAAAAGCGAAGATGTCGTGCTAGGCCACAACCTCACAATCCATACACCGCATGCGGTATCTGCCTTATTGAATTCTGCCCAAACCAGACACGTCTCATCTGCAAGGTTTACAAGATGGGAATTGGCATTAATGGCCCCAGTAAACATCACCATAAGGAGATGCAACGCATTAAATCCTGCAACATTTCTCCCAGGTGTGCCTGGTCAGGCACAAAGGGTGGAAGGTGAGAGTGATGGGGAAGGAGGATTTAATGCAAAGGGAGATACACATGATTGTATGGAATATTTGACCCAAAATTTTACCGCAAGGCCTGACATCAGTGACAATCCACTGGAAGATGCAGAACTCACGTTCTACACGGACGGTAGTTGTCACAGACAGTCAGACTCGGGAGACTTGTGTACTGGATACGCAGTCGTAGATGACCAAGACACCATAGAAGCGGAACCGCTAGGCCCACCTCACTCAGCCCAGGTTGCTGAACTGGTCGCCCTAACCAGAGCATGTGAATTGGCTAAGGGTAAGTCAGCCAATATCTACACCGATTCTAGATACGCGTTCGGGGTAGTCCATGATTTCGGAGCGCTATGGCGGCTCAGAAATTTCATGACGGCGGCTGGTACACCGATAGCGCATGCAGCTCACATAAAAAGGCTTCTAACAGCGATACAGGAACCCGACAGAGTGGCTGTTATCAAATGTAAAGCACATACATATAGCCAAGACCCAGTATCCCTTGGTAACAGCCGAGCAGACGAAGCCGCAAAGCTTGCAGCTGCTACCCCCATACAGACAGACACCACACAACTGATGGTATTTAATACCATCAACACACAGAAGTTGTGTGAGATGCAGAATTTGTGTTCCACACAGGAAAGAGCAGTCTGGAAGGCAAAGGGATATGGCCAGGAGTCCTCAGGGCTCTGGACGGATGGACATGGTAAACTGGTGCGCCCCAGGATTCTCCTCTCATGCGAGTAAAAGAGCAATGTCATGCCTTACCTGTCTGAGAAAGAATGTTGGAAAAGCAATACCTACAGAACCATCCCATATCCCACCTGCCGGCGGCCCTTTCCAGGTAATACAAATTGACTTCATTCAATTACCCCCATGTCGAAATTTGAAATATGTACTTGTTTGTATAGATGTTTTCTCGAATTGGGTCGAGGCTTTTCCAGCAGCTACAAATACCGCTATGTTTACAGCTAAGAAAATTGTGCAGGAATTTGTATGTAGATATGGTATCCCTAGAATCATTGAAAGTGATAGGGGTACCCATTTTACAGGTGATGTCTTTCAAGGAATGTGTAAGTTGATGGGAATTGATAGCAAGCTGCACACTCCGTACCGTCCACAGGCGAGTGCGAAGGTCGAAAGAGTGAACAGCACTATTAAAAATAAATTGAGTAAAGTAATGGCAGAGACAGGATTGACGTGGCCAGAAGCTTTACCCATTGTTTTGTATAGCATCAGAACCACTCCCAGGTCCCCTCTTAATCTGTCTCCTTTTGAAATCTTGTTTGGTCGACAACCGCATGTCATGATTAACCCTCAGGATGATTTGAAATGTAACAATGAAGTAACTGTAAAGTACTTGATTAACATGAGTAAGCAGTTGAGGAGTCAAAATGATAATCTGAAGTTGGTGATTCCTGATTTACCAGATAGTAATTGTCATGACATTGAACCTGGGAATTATGTAATGATACGAAATTTTCTACGCTCAGGTTGTCTTATTGATAGATGGGAAGGACCATACCAGGTCTTATTGACTAGCACCACAGCATTGAAGGTGGCTGAGAGAGAGACTTGGGTCCATTCATCCCACTGCAAAAAGGTTGCTGATCCAGAGAAGTCCCGTGATAAGGAACAGACGGTAGAGGTTGTATCACTGGAGTGTCTGTTCCAGGAGGACTGAGGCGGCACCTGAGCCTTGAAGACCGAAAGCAGTTGTCGACTCCCTTCTCCCTTTTATTGTTTTTCTCCACTTCCCAGCCCCTCTCCCTTAAAATTTCTTTTTCCCCCTTCTCATTCTTCTCTATTTCCTCCTCAAAGATGGACTTGCCCCAAGAGACTGTGATCCGGATTTTGATGTTAACCATGATGTTGACCAGAGCAGTCTGTTCCGGCGAGAGTACCATAGAGGTCGAAAGAGGTTCTGGAATGGGTTCCGATTATGATGATGGAGGCGTAGTTTTCCAAGATCAACCAAACCAACAAGCAAAGGCGAGTATCAGAAAACGATCCGATAGAAGAAATTGTGATGGATTGTTAGCTGAAGAAAATTGTATCTGTAGGCTCTGTGATAATCTGGTTGAAGATGGATGCATAAAGAAATGCCAATCTAGTTTTAATATCCATATAGACCGGCATCCATTGAGTGACTATCACTCTTTAGTGGGTAACGTGTTAAACCAAACAGATTGTTGGGTATGCTCTCAAGTACCTCAGGGTCACAGCAAATCAGGGCTAGTACCATTTCCTTTAACGTTAGGGGAGGTACTTGAGCTAAGTGGTGGGAGACCGGTGGACCGGAGGTTTAACATCTCCAGCCCTCCTAGTTTGAAGCTCCACCAATACCATGTGGATAGGTCCCTCTTATGTTTTAACATCTCCAATCCCAGAAAACCGGGAAATTGGGAAGTGTCATGGAGCAACCTTACCATGACCTTTTCACACAGAGCAGATAGAATGCCTACAGATACAGAGCTCGTACGCCACATAGCCAGTAGAGGAAAATCTTTCCGGTATCGATATACCTTAGGAAATAGGATTACTAGAGTTGGAGAGGTATCACCAGGATACTGTGCACATATCGTACAAACCGATACGTGCATTAAGCAGTTGGAAGAATTAGGGTCAGGAGATTTCACCTGGAAGGTTTGTAACATGGTCATGTCCTTCTCCGTCCCTTATGTTCTCCCCGATGATGCATATTTCATATGCGGGAGAAAGGCGTACAAGTGGCTTGCCCCAAACTCTGAAGGATTGTGTTATATTGGAAAAGTATTGCCTGAAGTGATGACTGTTACACATGACAAAATTGGAAAAAGGGGGGTGGAAGCTGCGCTCACAGAGTGGGGTACCAATTGTGCTGCTATACCTGAAGGCGTCCTACCTCCTTGCGTGGAATAATGGTTGTAAAGGTCAGCGCACTAATTGGTTGGTGAGGGTATGTAATGGGTGTGTGATGGTCTGGGTGAAGTTTGTGTACCACGTGGATGTGTGTGTTAATGATGGTCACTCTAACCGTTGGATTGCCGTGTGCATCTAGTTTTATTTTTATTTTTATTTTTATTTTAAAAAGTGTTCATACAGTATCAAGGTTGTCCTTATTGGCAACAACCTATGAGGATTAGATAATGGTTCCTTTCAGTTATTTGTCCACCTCTTTCAGGTGTGTCCTGCAGACTACCCTTTATTTTGTATACCTTCCTAGTGGTATACAAGATGGACCCCAGTTCAGGTGAATGTCAGGTGTACCCTGCGGGTCACCTTTACCATAGGGGTGATGAGAGCCTATGTTCCCTCTGAGTCTGGATGCTGGATGGTGTCTATGGAGTATGATCAGTGCGGCGTCCCGCCTGTCATACACCTTCTGTGTGCAGCACTGAGGTGTGAGAGAGTGGGCTGTGTGCACTGACACTTACCGCCGTGGACAGGATTTTCTGCTGCCTGTCGCCGGTGAGCCGCGTCTCTGCTGTTCCCCCCTCAGGCTGTCAGTCCTCCGTTACCTCCGTCTTTCTTAGTAGATGTTCTCCCCAGCGGCAGCCGGTCCCCTCCGTGGCTTCTTCTGTCTCCCTTACTGTGCGCGCTGTCTGGCGGCAGCTGATCTCCTTCGCCTCCTCCTCGTCGTCCGCGTTCCGTCCTGCCGCTTCCGGGTTCGCGCGTCACGTTCAGTACCACGTGAGCGCTCTTTCAGTGCAAAGTTCAGATTGCCCTGTTCCCTTCTCCGGCCGGAGAGGGGAATCTGTAGGCTGTATTTTTGTGAATGAGTGTGATGTTAATTACGTCCCAACGTGACGCGCGAACCCGGAAGCGGCAGGACGGAACGCGGACGACGAGGAGGAGGCGAAGGAGATCAGCTGCCGCCAGACAGCGCGCACAGTAAGGGAGACAGAAGAAGCCACGGAGGGGACCGGCTGCCGCTGGGGAGAACATCTACTAAGAAAGACGGAGGTAACGGAGGACTGACAGCCTGAGGGGGGAACAGCAGAGACGCGGCTCACCGGCGACAGGCAGCAGAAAATCCTGTCCACGGCGGTAAGTGTCAGTGCACACAGCCCACTCTCTCACACCTCAGTGCTGCACACAGAAGGTGTATGACAGGCGGGACGCCGCACTGATCATACTCCATAGACACCATCCAGCATCCAGACTCAGAGGGAACATAGGCTCTCATCACCCCTATGGTAAAGGTGACCCGCAGGGTACACCTGACATTCACCTGAACTGGGGTCCATCTTGTATACCACTAGGAAGGTATACAAAATAAAGGGTAGTCTGCAGGACACACCTGAAAGAGGTGGACAAATAACTGAAAGGAACCATTATCTAATCCTCATAGGTTGTTGCCAATAAGGACAACCTTGATACTGTATGAACACTTTTTAAAATAAAAATAAAAATAAAACTAGATGCACACGGCAATCCAACGGTTAGAGTGACCATCATTAACACACACATCCACGTGGTACACAAACTTCACCCAGACCATCACACACCCATTACATACCCTCACCAACCAATTAGTACACATGACAAAATGAAGGACATACACCGTGGTGCCCAAGCTCCTTATACTCACACTCATTACGAGCACCGAGTTAAAAGACAACTGTCAGAAAGGTTAGAGCATCCGGCCTCTGATCTTATCCATGAATCCACCGGGATTCAGGTTCTGGTAGCGTTAGATTTCACTCGTACCGCTCGAGGTGTGATGAATTATAGATACATTTCCGCACTCGCCAATTTGTTAGATAATATCACTGAAATGTATGATGACACGTTTAGATACACTGGAAGAGAACTTCAAGCCTATAAAACAGAACTAGTTCAGCATAGGATGGTTCTTAATTATCTTACAGCAGTAACAGGCGGATATTGTGTTACATTGGCAACACAGTACGGCATAAAGTGTTGCACGTACATTACAAATAGCACCGAGGATCCGGTAGAGGTCATAGACCAAAAGATGGACGACATTCTCCAATTAAAGTGGGAATTTCGTCGAAAACACAATCTCACCCTTGCTGCTGTAAGTAATGAGCTGACTGGTTGGGTGTCATGGTTGAACCCGCGAAATTGGTTCTCCGGTTTGGGAGACTGGGCTCAAGGAGTCATAATGGATGTTGGAAAGTTTCTACTATGTATCTTGGGTGTCGTTATATCGATTGGATTGATATTTAGATGCGGGCAGGCTTTAATGAGGTGCAAACAAAGTACAAAAGTGATGAGCTTGAGGAGTGAGGAAACCGTAATTAACCTGGATTTGATTTATGACCCAATGATAGAAACCAGGATGTGATGAAAATGCGATTATACGGTCCGTTTCTTTCACCTGTTTTTCTGCTTTTCTCCAAGATACAAAGACCCCCTTTGGACGAGGAAGCTGACGAGACGAGATGTATACAGACAACGGATTGACCAAAGAAGAAGATTTGACAACTTTAAATATGGACACTTGATGAACTTTGCCATGGATCCCCAGTTTCCCTAGTATTTTTAAACTCACGCTAGCCCAACATTTTTTTGTAAATCTGATGGCTCAGACAAAGCTATTTGCTCATGCCCAAGGAGCAATACAGCGCAAAGAAGACGACTCTCAACAGATACCGAACACAACTTCGACGACAGATGTACATTTCCCTGACATAGAATATCATTGCATTTTTCGTAAGTGTTCTTTATCTTCATCTCTACAACCCTCAGGTAATGACACACATAGACGATAGGGAATACAGGCACAGATATCAGCAACCACATACCTCCCCCATTCATGTATCATCAACTAAAATGTGCTCCCCATTTTGTTCAAAATCCGAAAAGAGCTCGGTAAAGTTTGACAGCCCATCCACAGACCTGTACCACAGGATAAGAAGGAATTCAAATGTATACTTCGCAATACCTCGAAGCTTGATTTACAACACGTACGGCACGATGATACATGACCCTCCAAACATGGATTCATACACACATGCTTCTGCTATCTCACTAGGTCATACCCTCTTCACACCTTCTCCTCTCTCCTCCCTTACCCAACCATGGAAATCAATTAACCCCTGACTTGCATTTTTCTCCTTAAATGTTTTGTGGCAGTTATTATTGACTGCCAAAGGGTGGACTGTCAAAGTCAGAAAAATGTCCCAATGCACGTTGCCATATTTGCACCGCACACTGGTCCGCGCTGCGCGTGCGTACGCTCTCCCGTGGAGGCGCATACCCGCAATAGCGTGCACTCGCAGGCGCGGTATGCGTATTTACGGTAGAGTTTATGTAGTCGTAGCGTGCGACTCATTCGTTACAAATGTTCACAATTAATGTAGTTTATAGATCATGGTCCCTTTGATAGATTCTGAAAGTTTGGTTAAAATACAATGTCCCAGAGCTGAGGAATCCCTCTTTATATCGTACGAAGGGTCTAACAGGAATCATACAGCAGTGTTTGGTACCCATCGGAAGAGTATTTAATTAGCAATATTCCGGTGTTGGTTTGGAGCGTATTAATCGCTCGTGCGAATAGTTATGGACATAAGAAGTTTATGTCCATTTCTATTATTTACACATACTCAGGTATGCGGCGGGAAACCCAGTTTCCCACCCACCTGAGCTGTTGGAAATCGTCACAGCCCACCTGTATGAATCACCCTATGACCTTTTGTTATGATGCAGGGCCGAATTCCTTCGGCCAATGGACAATGGGATTGTAGGACCAGGAGATTGCATTGTGTGTGGGGCATAAATAGGCAGGCCGACCACATCCAGCTCTCACTCTCTCATCAACGGTTATCTGCTGATAGCCGGGAGCTGGATATCGAGGCGCAGGCGATCATACCCTTTGTGCGTAAGTTTCTCTCCGTAATCATTGTCTTTCTGTGAGCCAATTTCTCTCATCTCTCTCTCTCTCTCTCTCTCTCTCTGTTCTGTTCTCTCATATCTCCCCTAGACTAGGCTAGTATTGTATCGTATTAGATAGTATTGTATTGTATTGCATTTAGGTCAGTGTAGTATTGTCTTTTTGTATTTATTGTTTAGTTCTGTGGTTAGGAAGTCTTTGTTATATTGTAGTGTATCATTTGTACTGTTATCCCCTTTTTTTACAAGTATATTAGATATAATACAGTTAATAGGCTTTGGAACCTAAACCAGTATCTGTGTATTTTCTATAGTGTTAAGTGTTCACTTGAGCGTCGGTGACGCTCAAGCAGCTTTGTAGTTAGTCAGGTTACACAAGGTTGCACTTACACCCTGTACTCACATTAAGGTATTCTGTGTATTTCTTTGGTATAAGGTTTAGACATAAAGGTATAGCATTGTGAGCGTCTGCACCGCTGGTGACCTCCTCGTGGTCTCGAGCGTAAGCTACGCCATAGCGAATCATTACTCTAGTCATAGCCAATAACGTGTCCTGTGATCACTGGGCCGTGAGCGAACGTGACGCTTGAGCGTCTCGCCTACGGCTGAGCGATCGTTACGCAACTAGCGTACCATTACGGTACTTCTTAAGTAAACAGCGTACAGTGTTCTTAGCTTCATAAAGGGTTGTTTATACGACAAAGGAATTTAGCATTGTCACCCTTTTTGTGGTACTTGTAGTATCAGAGATATGCAAAGCCTCCTTCATTGCCGTGATCATATAACGTGTGGCCCTACTGGAAAATACGTTTGTTTCTTCACCGTCGACACTAGATTCAGTGTCCGTGTCTGGGTCTGTGTCGACCGACTGAGGTAAAGGGCGTTTTACAGCCCCTGACGGTGTCTGAGACGCCTGGGCAGGTACTAACTGGTTTTCCGGCCGTCTCATGTCGTCAACTGATTTTTGTAATGTGCTGACATTATCACGTAATTCCATAAACAAAGCCATCCATTCCGGTGTCGACTCCCTGGGGGGTGACATCACCATTACCGGCAATTGCTCTGCCTCCACACCAACATCGTCCTCATACATGTCGACACACACGTACCGACACACAGCAGACACACAGGGAATGCTCTATTGAAGACAGGACCCCACTAGCCCTTTGGGGAGACAGAGGGAGAGTTTGCCAGCACACACCCAAGCGCTATAATATATATGGGAACAACCCTATATAAGTGTTGTATCCTTATAGCAGCTTAAATATAGTAATATCGCCAAAAAAAGTGCCCCCCCTCTCTGTTTTACCCTGTTTCTGTAGTGCAGTGCAGGGGAGAGTCCTGGGAGCCTTCCTCACAGCGGAGCTGAGCAGGAAAATGGCGCTGTGTGCTGAGGAGAATAAGCCCCGCCCCCTATTTCGGCGGGCTCTTCTCCGGAGTTTGTGAGATCTGGCAGGGGTTAAATACATCCATATAGCCTCAAGGGCTATATGTGATGTATTTTTTAGCCATAAAAAGGTATTATACATTGCTGCCCAGGGCGCCCCCCCAGCGCCCTGCACCCTCCGTGACCGCTGTGTGAAGTGTGCTGACAACAATGGCACAGCTGCAGTGCTGTGCGCTACCTCAGGAAGACTGAAAAGTCTTCTGCCGCCTGCTTCTGGACCTCTTCCATCTTCGGCATCTGCAAGGGGGGTCGGCGGCGCGGCTCCGGGACCGGACTCCATGGCTGGGCCTGTGTTCGATCCCTCTGGAGCTAATGGTGTCCAGTAGCCTAAGAAGCCAATCCATCCTGCACGCAGGTGAGTTGACTTCTCTCCCCTAAGTCCCTCGATGCAGTGAGCCTGTTGCCAGCAGGACTCACTGAAAATAAAAAACCTAAAAACTTTTTCTAAGCAGCTCTTTAGGAGAGCCACCTAGATTGCACCCTGCTCGGACGGGCACAAAAACCTAACTGAGGCTTGGAGGAGGGTCATAGGGGGAGGAGCCAGTGCACACCACCTGATCCTAAAGCTTTATTTTTGTGCCCTGTCTCCTGCGGAGCCGCTAATCCCCATGGTCCTGACGGAGTCCCCAGCATCCACTAGGACGTTAGAGAAAATAATAATATAGGGTGTATAATCCCCAGGTGTATCTCACACATCACACAGTACAGTATATAGGGTGTATAATCCCCAGGTGTATCTCACACATCGCTCAGTACAGTATATAGGGTGTATAATCCCCAGGTGTATCTCACACATCACACAGTACAGTATATAGGGTGTATAATCCCCAGGTGTATCCCACACATCACTCAGTACAGATTACAGGATGTATAATCACCAGGTGTATAACACACGTCGCACAGTACAGTATACATACAGGTCACCACAATGCAGCAGATATTGAGCACTGATGAGGATACTAGAAGTGACACAGAGCTGCAAGATACAGCAATGGCCTACTGTACTGTACTATATATGTATACTGCTGGTCACCAAAATGCTGCACTGTCCTACTATATACTGCTCACAATAATGCAGCACAGATATGGAATGGATACTTGCAGTGACACAGAGCTGCAAGATACTACAGCAATGGCCTAATGTACTGTACAACTATATACTGTTGGTCACCAAAATGCTGCACTGTCCTACTATATACTGCTCACAATAATGCAGCACAGATATGGAATGGATACTTGCAGTGACACAGAGCTGCAAGATACAGCAATGGCCTACTGTACAACTACATACTGTTGGTCACCAAAATGCTGCACTGTAATACTATATATACTGCTCACAATAATGTAGCACAGATATGGAATGGATACGTGCAGTGACACAGAGCTGCAAGATACAGCAATGGATTACTGTACTGTACTATATATGTATACTGCTGGTCACCAAAATGCTGCACTGTCCTACTATATACTGCTCACAATAATGCAGCACAGATATGGAATGGATACTTGCAGTGACACAGAGCTGCAATATACTACAGCAATGGCCTAATGTACTGTACAACTGTATACTGTTACATAGAAACATAGAATTTGTCGGCAGATAAGAACCACTTGGCCCATCTAGTCTGCCCCTTTTTTTTTTTTTTACATTATTTTTATCTCTAGCCTTAATTGATCCTTATTTCTTTGTAAGGATATCCTTATGCCTATCCCATGCATGTTTAAATTGCTCTACTGTCTTAGCCTCTACCACCTCTGATAGGAGGCTATTCCACTTGTCCACTACCCTTTCTGTGAAGTAATTTTTCCGCAAATTTCCCCTGAAGCTCCCCCCCTCCAGTCTCAGTGCATGTCCTCGTGTCCTATTGCTTCTCTTCATTTGGAGAATGTTTCCCTCCTGAACTTTGTTAAAACCCTTGATATATTTGAATGTTTCTATCATGTCCCCCCTTTCCCTTCTCTGCTCCAAACTATACATATTGAGATTTCTTAGTCTTTCTGGGTATGTTTTGTGATGTAGGCCATGCACCATTTTAGTTGCCCTTCTTTGTACAGTTTCTAATGTATTAATATCCTTTTGAAGATATGGCCTCCAGAATTGAACACAGTATTCTAGATGAGGGCGCACCAATGACCTATACACTACAGTGGCATTATTACTTCTTTCTTTCTGCTGCTGATTCCTCTCCCAATGCAGCCAAGCATCTGACTAGCCTTCCTCATTGCTTTGTTACATTGCTTACCTGCCTTTAAGTCATCTGAAATAGTGACTCCTAGATCCCTTTCCTCCTCAGAAGTTTCCAGTATAGTGCCATTAATACTATATTTAGCCTTTGGATTTTTGAGACCCAAGTGCATGATTTTGCATTTTTTGGCATTAAACTGTAATTGCCACACTCTTGACCATTTTTCTAGTCTACCTAGATCCTCAATCATTTGTTTTACCCCACCTGGTGTGTCTACCCTGTTGCATACCTTTGTGTCATCTGCAAAAAGGCATACTTTCCCTTTAATGCCATTTGCAATGTCACCAATAAAGATATTAAAAAGCACTGGTCCAAGTACAGATCCCTGGGGTACTCCACTGGTAACATTTCCCTCCTGTGAATGCACTCCATTTACCACAACTCTCTGTTTTCTATCCTTCAACCAAGATCTTATCCATTCAATAATCCTAATATCCAATCCCAAACTTTCAAGTTTATTTAGCAGTCTGTGATGTGGAACAGTGTCAAAAGCCTTACTAAAGTCAAGATAAGCTATATCCACGGCTCCACCTTTATCCATCACTTTAGTCACACAGTCAAAAAAGTCAATAAGATTTGTTTGACATGATCTCCCCCCAGTGAATCCATGCTGTTTGGGATCCTGTAAATTGCTGGATTTGAAATAATCTACAACTCTTTCTTTTAAGAGTGTTTCCATCAATTTCCCTACTACTGATGTAAGACTCACTGGTCTGTAGTTGTTTGCCTCTTCCTTGCTTCCACTTTTGTGCAGTGGGACTACGTTTGCTCTTTTCCAGTCCTCTGGAATTACTCCTGTAGCTAATGACTGGTTGAATAATTCTGTCAATGGTGCTACCAGCACCTCTTTAAGTTCTTTTAGTATCCTTGGATGTATCCCATCTGGCCCCATAGATTTGTCCACTTTCAGCGTTGAGAGTTCTGTTAGGACCTTCTCCTCTGTAAATGTACTTGTGTAATTTTCCTGAATATCCCTGAAACTTAACTGTGGCCCCTTCCCCTCTCTTTCAGTAGTAAATACTGAGCAAAAATAATTATTAAGATGATCTGCTATTAAATTGTCTCCCTCAACAAGACTCCCAGGGGTAAATTTACTAAAATGGGAGTTCTATTTACTATGGGATGTTGTCCATAGCAACCAATCAGATTTCAGGTATTATCTTCTAGAAGGTGCTAGATAAATGAGAAGTAGAATCTGATTGGTTGCTATGGGCAACATCCCATCTTAAATAGAACTCCCATCTTAGTAAATTTACCCCCCAGTGTCTGTCTTTAGTTTTATTATTCCGCCTTTTGTTTTTCTCCTTTCGCTTATATATCTAAAAAAAGTTTTGCCTCCTTTACCCACTGACTGGGCCATTTTCTCCTCAGCTTGTGCCTTTGCACATCTGATTACCTTCTTAGTCTCCTTCTGTCTAACAAGATATATCTCTTTGTCTTCATTATTTTGTGTCTGCTTATATTTCCTAAAAGCCATCTTTTTTGCTTTCACAATATTTGCTACTTCTTTTGCAAACCACACTGGCTTCCTTTTCCTTGTGTTTTTCCTAACACTTTTGATACAAAGGTCTGTTGCCTTTAATATTGCACATTTTAATGTTTCCCACCTCTCCTGCACGGCTTCCAAGTTCCTCCACTCTGCCAAAGAATCACTTACACATTTTCCCATCCCTACAAAATCAGCCTTCCTAAAATCCAACACCTTTGTTTTTGTATGGGATGAGTCAGTCTCTGTCTTTATGCTGAACCATACTGCTTGATGATCACTGGATCCCAGGTTTTCACCCACTTTTACGTCCGATATTCTGTCTCCATTTGTAAGTATTAAGTCTAATATAGCATCTTTCCGATTGGGCTCTCTCACCAATTGGTGGAAGGATGCTCCCTGAAGGGAATTTAAAATGTCCCTACTTCTAGTGGAACTAGCAACAGACACTTCCCAGTTTACATCAGGAAGATTAAAGTCTCCCATGATTATTACCTCTCCTTTTAATGGCATTTTAGTTATGTCCTGCAATAGGTACTTGTCGAGTTCCTCTTCCTGACCTGGTGGCCTGTATATCACGCCAATACGAATAATCGACTTTTCCCCTGTTTCTATGGTCACCCAAAGGACCTCAGTTTTTTCTTCAATACTTTGTATTAATGTAGTATTTATGCATTTTTTTACATACATTGCTACCCCTCCTCCGATTTTTCCAATTCTGTCCTTCCTAAATAAAGTATATCCCGGTATAGCTATGTCCCAGTCATGATTTTCATTGTACCATGACTCTGTAATTGCCACAATGTCTAGATCATCCCTTGTCATTATTGCAATTAGTTCTGGGATTTTATTTCCTAAGCTCCTAGCATTTGCACACATAGCTTTTAGAGTTTTGTTTGTGCTTTTTCTGTTCCTAGCTATGTTCTTCTCTCTGCCTATGTTTATTTGGTTTTGATCTGAATTATCTTCTGTTGCTGTGGATATGCTTCCTATTCCCTTTGCCTGCAGAAACAATACCTCTGTGTTGGGGGAGCAGATTTCTTTATTCTTGTTTGGTTCACTGCCCCCCTCTGTTAGTTGGTCACCAAAATGCTGCACTGTCCTACTATATACTGCTCACAATAATGCAGCACAGATATGGAATGGATACTTGCAGTGACACAGAGCTCCAAGATACAGCAATGGCCTATTGTATTGTACAACTATATACTGTTGGTCACCAAAATGCTGCACTGTAATACTATATATACTGCTCACAAAAATGCAGCCCAGATATGGAATGGATACTTGCAGTGACACAGAGCTGCAAGATACAGCAATGGCCTACTGTACTGTACTATATATGTATACTGCTGGTCACCAAAATGCTGCACTGTCCTACTATATACTGCTCACAATAATGCAGCACAGATACGGAATGGATACTTGCAGTGACAGAGCAGCAAGATACTACAGCAATGGCCTAATGTAATGTACAACTATATACTGTTGGTCACCAAAATGCTGCACTGTCCTACTATATACTGCTCACAATAATGCAGCACAGATATGGAATGGATACTTGCAGTGACACAGAGCTGCAAGATACAGCAATGGCCTACTGTACAACTATATACTGTTGGTCACCAAAATGCTGCACTGTAATACTATATATACTGCTCACAATAATGCAGCACAAATATGGAATGGATACTTGCAGTGACACAGAGCTGCATGATACTACAGCAATGGCCTACTGTACTGTACTACTATAATACTGGTGGTCCCCAGTCCCACAATGCAGCACACTGAGCACAGATATTTGCAGCACAGTGAGCACAGATATGGAGCATTTTCAGGCAGAAAACATAGATATTTTCAGCACACTGAGCACAGATATTTGCAGCACACTGAGCACAGATATTTGCAGCACACTGAGCACAGATTATGGAGCTTTTCAGGGAGAGAACGCAGCCACGTCCTCTCCATTGAATCTCCAATGCACGAGAGAAATTGGCGGCGACGCGCGGCTCTTTATATAGAATACGAATCTAGCGAGAATCCGACAGCGGGATGATGAAGTTCGGGCGCGTTCGGGTTAACTGAGCAAGGCGGGAAGATCCGAGGCTGCCTCGGAACCGTGTAAAATAGGTGAAGTTTGGGGGGGTTTGGATCTCGGAGAACCGAACCCGCTCATCTCTACTGTGAACTATGTAGCACACCCTGGATGGCTGCCTCTTCTGGTGCCATCAAGGGCAGGATGAGCTACCCGTTGACTCATGCATCAGATATCTGGTTAGTTCACTGTGTCTTATCCTTGTATGTCTCATTTTCCTGTATTGCTTATTCGCACATTGTAACCAACATGGCTGCCTCTCCTGGCACTCTGTAGAATGAACACCGTATGGTTCTGTTGCACTTGCAAAGATCCCAACTAGTATTTTTATCTCATACTATCTGTTTAGCACCTTGAGTCCTATTGGTGAAAGAGTGCTATATAAATAAAAATTCATAATATCCTTCTTCTTATTTTGTATCATATCTGTGTCCCTATCTCAGTTTACCTGGGAGAAGACCTTGCCTCTCTGCCGTGGTGGGGTTCAGCAGGAAAGTATTTTCAGAACAGGACAATTCTACATCATGGTACCTCCCACTTCACCCCACCAGCCACCGGGGAAACCCAGTCGACATTGTGAACATATTGATATTATGAACTAAGTTGTTGACATTCTGATGTCAACATTTAGAACCATTTGACGTTACAGAGTTGACATTGTGAATGGCAACAATATAACTGCATACCATTGCAAATGAGTTTGGTACATGATACCGACATGTTGGATGCCTGCGGTCGGAATACCGACACCAGCATCCCGACTGCCATAATCCCAATGGGTTGAAACAACAAAACTATCGCTAAACCTAAACCCTAACCATCCCTACCAGCGACCTAACCCTAACCCTCCTACCCGCAGCCTAACCCTCCTACCCGCAGCCTAACCCGAACACTCTCTACCTGCAGCCTAACCCTCCCTACCTGCAGCCTAACCCTCCCTACCCGCAGCCTAACCCTAACCCTCCCTACCGCAGCCTAACCCTCCCTACCCGCAGCCTAACCCTCCCTACCCGCAGCCTAACCCTCCCTACCTGCAGCCTAACCCTCCCTACCCGCAGCCTAACCCTCCCTACCCGCAGCCTAACCCTAACCCTCCCTACCCACAGCCTAACCCTAACCCTCCCTACCTGCAGCCTAACCCTCCCTACCCGCAGCCTAACCCTAACCCTCCCTACCTGCAGCCTAACCCTCCCTACCCGCAGCCTAACCGTAACCCTCCCTACCTGCAGCCTAACCCTAACCCTCCCTACCCGCAGCCTAACCCTAACCCTCCCTACCTGCAGCCTAACCCTAACCCTCCCTACATGCAGCCTAACCCTAACCCTCCCTACTCGCAGCCTAACCCTAACCCTCCCTACCTGCAGCCTAACCCTCCCTACCCGCAGCCTAACCCTCCCTACCCGCAGCCTAACCCTCCCTACCTGCAGCCTTACCCTCCCTACCCGCAGCCTAACCCTAACCCTCCCTACCCGCAGCCTAACCCTAACCCTCCCTACCTGCAGCCTAACCCTCCCTACCTGCAGCCTAACCCTAACCCTCCCTACCCGCAGCCTAACCCTAACCCTCCCTACCTGCAGCCTAACCCTCCCTACCCATAGCCTAACCCTAACCCTCCCTACCTGCAGCCTAACCCTCCCTCTAGTGCCTAACCCTAGCCCTCCCCCCACAGACTAACCCTAAACCTTCCCCCTGCAGCCTAACCTTAACCCTCCCTTCCCGCAGCCTAACCTTAACCCTCCCTACCTGCTGCTTAACCCTAACCCTCCCTCTAGTGACTAACCCTCTCCCTGCAGCCTAACCCTCCCTACCTGCAGCCTGACCCTCCCCCCGCAGTCTAACCCTAACCCCCCCTATCTGCAGCCTAACCCTCCCCCTAGTGTCTAACCCTCCCCCCATATCCTAACCATCTCTACCTGCAGCCTAACCATAACCCTCCCTACCCGCAGCCTAACCCTAACTTTCCCTCTAGTGCCTAACCCTCCCTACCTGCAGCCTGACCCTTCCCCGCAGTCTAATCCTAACTCTCCCTATCTGCAGCCTAACCCTCCCCCTAGTGCATAACCTTCCCCCCACATCCTAACCATCTCTACCTGCAGCCTAACCATAACCCTCCCTACCCTCAGCCTAACTGTACCCTCCCTTCCCGCAGCCTAACTGTAACCCTCCCTACCTGCAGCCTAACCCTAACTTTCCCTCTAGTGCCTAGCCCTCCCTACCTGCAGCCTAACCATCCCCCTAGTGCCTAACCCTCCACCCACAGCCTAACCCTCCGTATCTGCAGCCTAACCCTCTCCCCGCAACCTAACCCTCCTCCCGCAGCCTAACCCTTCCTACCTGCAGCCTAACTCTAACTCTCCCCACCCACAGTCTAACTCTAACCCTCCCTACCTGCTGCCTAACCCTTCCCCTAGTAAAGGGGTGGCCAACCAGGTAGAGGCAAAGAGCCCCAAAAAATCTGTAGTCAAGACAAAGAGCCGTTATCATGCGCGCGCCTAAAACTGGGGTGTGGCCTAACTGGCACAAGGCCACACCCAATTTTTGTGCGCCCGCCTTCAGTATGACGTTCGTAGGAGCATGACCGTGTATCACCCCCCCATTTTTAGTTACACTGGGGGCGAGAAACACAAACATTTTACACATTACGGCAGGCAGAGTCCCCATTTTACACATTACGGCAGGCAAGAGTCCCCATTTTACACATTACAGCAGGCAAGAGTCCCTATTTTACACATTACGGCAGGCAAGAGTCCCTATTTTACGCATTACAGCAGGCAAGAGTCCCCATTTTACACATTACGGCAGGCAAGAGTCCCCATTTTACACATTACAGCAGGCAAGAGTCCCTATTTTACGCATTACAGCAGGCAAGAGTCCCCATTTTACACATTACGGCAGGCAGAGTCCCCATTTTACACATTACAGCAGGCAAGAGTCCCCATTTTATACATTACGGCAGGCAAGAGCAGGGCCGGTTCTTGGGCGTTGTGCGCCCCGGGCGACAATAGGGGGCGTGGCTTCATACAGGGTCGTGGTCATTTACGCCCCCTGTACAGACTGAAATGATGTGCGGTGCGCGATGACGTCATCGCGCACCGCACAGCAAAGGTCCTCTTCACGAAGGGAAACTAGACCCTTCACAGCGGCAGTGGGGGGCAGCGGGTAACGGGGGGCACAGCGGCAGCGGATCTTGCCCTGGTGCGGCGCCCTCCGGATGGCGCCCTGCGCCCTACGGAAGGCGGCGCCCCGGGCAAAAGTCCTGCTTGCCCGTGGCAAGATCCGCTACTGGGCAAGAGTCCCCATTTTACACATTACGGCAGGCAAGAGTCCCTATTTTACACATTACGGCAGGCAAGAGTCCCCATTTTACACATTACAGCAGGCAAGAGTCCCTATTTTACACATTACGGCAGGCAAGAGTCCCTATTTTACGCATTACAGCAGGCAAGAGTCCCCATTTTACACATTACGGCAGGCAAGAGTCCCCATTTTACACATTACAGCAGGCAAGAGTCCCTATTTTACGCATTACAGCAGGCAAGAGTCCCCATTTTACACATTACGGCAGGCAGAGTCCCCATTTTACACATTACAGCAGGCAAGAGTCCCCATTTTATACATTACGGCAGGCAAGAGCAGGGCCGGTTCTTGGGCGTTGTGCGCCCCGGGCGACAATAGGGGGCGTGGCTTCATACAGGGTCGTGGTCATTTACGCCCCCTGTACAGACTGAAATGATGTGCGGTGCGCGATGACGTCATCGCGCACCGCACAGCAAAGGTCCTCTTCACGAAGGGAAACTAGACCCTTCACAGCGGCAGTGGGGGGCAGCGGGTAACGGGGGGCACAGCGGCAGCGGATCTTGCCCTGGTGCGGCGCCCTCCGGATGGCGCCCTGCGCCCTACGGAAGGCGGCGCCCCGGGCAAAAGTCCTGCTTGCCCGTGGCAAGATCCGCTACTGGGCAAGAGTCCCCATTTTACACATTACGGCAGGCAAGAGTCCCTATTTTACACATTACGGCAGGCAAGAGTCCCCATTTTACACATTACGGCAGGCAAGAGTCCCCATTTTACACATTACGGCAGGCAAGAGTCTCCAGTCTCCCCAGGCTCGCCCCCCAGGCAGGCTCCAGACTCGCCCCACAGGCAAGCTCCAGGCTCGCCCCCCCATTCCCCCCCAGCATAGTCTCTGTGGGCTATTAGGCCAAGGGATAAATACATACTTACCGCGGCATCCACGAGTCCCGCGACCATGTCTCTCCTCTCCTCGTGGCAGCGGCTCCGCCTCTCATTACGCGATGTGACGTCATGACGTCACATCACGCACAAAACGGAGCTGTGCCGGCACATCCCAAGCCTCCTGTGAAGGAGGCAGGATGATATTGGGGGTGATTCCGAATTATTCGCTCGCTAGCTGATTTTAGCAGCATTGCACATGCTAGGCCGCCGCCCTCTGGGAGTGTATCTTCGCTTAGCAGAATTGCGAACGAAAGATTAGCAGAATTGCGAATAGAAAATTCTTAGCAGTTTCTGAGTAGCTCGAGACTTACTCCTACTCTGCGATCAGATCAGGCCGTTTCGTTTCTGGTTTGACGTCACAAACACGCCCTGCGTTCGGACAGCCACTCCCCCGTTTCTCCAGACACTCCCGCGTTTTATCCTGGCACGCCTGCGTTTTTCCGCACACTCCCAGGAAACGGTCAGTTTCCGCCCAGAAACACCCACTTCCTATCAATCACACTCCGATCACTTCAACGATGAAAACTCTTCGTTCTGCCGTGAGTAACTCTACTAAGTTTTGAGCTAAAATACTTAGCGCATGCGCACTGCGTACCATGCGCATGCGCATTTTCGCGTTAATCGCTCCATTGCGAAAATCGGCAACGAGCGATCAACTCGGAATGACCCCCATTGGCTGCTATTGGGAGGCTGGGACCAGTGACAACTGCGGGTGCGGGAGCCGCATCATATGAAGGGGAGAGGCGCATGCGGTTCGAGAGCCGCGGGTTGGCAACCCCTGCCCTAGTGTCTAACCCTAACCCTCTCCCAGCAGCCTAACCCTCCCCCCGCAGCCTAACTTTAACTCTCCCTACCCACAGTCTAACCCTGCCTACCCACAGCCTAACCCTAACCCTCCCTACCTGCAGCCTAACCCTCTCCCCGCAGCCTAACCCTCTCCCCGCAGCCTAATCCTCTCCTAGCAGCCTAACCATTCCTATCTGCAGCCTAACCCTCTCCCTACCCACAGTCTAACTCTAACCCACCCTACCTGCAGCCTAACCCTCTCCCCGCAGCCTAATCCTCTCCCCGCAGCCTAACCATTCCTACCTGCAGCCTAACCCTCTCCCAGCAGCCTAACCCTCTCCCCGCAGCCTAACCCTCTCCCCGCAGCCTAACCCTCTCCCTGCAGCCTAACCCTCCCCCGCAGCCTAACTTTAACTCTCCCTACCCACAGTCTAACCCTAACCCTGCCTACCCACAGCCTAACCCTAACCCTCCCTACCTGCAGCCTAACCCTCTCCCCGCAGCCTAATCCTCTCCTAGCAGCCTAACCATTCCTATCTGCAGCCTAACCCTCTCCCTACCCACAGTCTAACTCTAACCCACCCTACCTGCAGCCTAACCCTCTCCCCGCAGCCTAATCCTCTCCCCGCAGCCTAACCATTCCTACCTGCAGCCTAACCCTCTCCCCGCAGCCTAACCCTCTCCCCGCAGCCTAACCCTCTCCCTGCAGCCTAACCCTCCCCCGCAGCCTAACTTTAACTCTCCCTACCCACAGTCTAACCCTAACCCTGCCTACCCACAGCATAACCCTAACCCTCCCTACCTGCAGCCTAACCCTCTCCCCGCAGCCTAATCCTCTCCCCGCAGCCTAACCATTCCTACCTGCAGCCAGTAGCGGCTCTTGCCACGGGCAAGCAGGCTTTTTGCCCGGGGCGCCGCTACCCTGAGGGCGCTGCCGTGGCAAGAGCCGCTCCTGCTCCTCCTTCCCTCCCTGCTCCCCGGCTGCAGCCGGCGTCACTGACTGACACTAGAGGTCAAAATTGACCCCTAGTGTCAGTGCGGCGCTACTATGGGAAATACGTCATTACGTCTCTCCCATAGAGCGGAGCTGGCGCCTGGAGACAGCAGCAGTGGCAACAGCGGTCCGGAAACAGGAGCGAGGCTGGTAAGTATTTTCTTCTTTTTTTTAGGTTTTGAAAGCGTCGCTACTACTGGGGGCACATATAGGGGGCACAGCTACAAGGGGCCCTATCACTGGGGGCACAGCTACAAGGGGCACAACTACAGAGGGCACATACTGGGGGCACTGCAACAGGGGGAACAGCTACTGGGGGCACTACTACAGGGGGCATATACTGGGGGCACTACTACAGGGGGCACATTCTGGGGGCACTACTACGGGGGCAACAGCTACAGAGGGCACATACTGGGGGCACTGCTACTGGGGCCACTACTACAGGGGGAACAGCTACTGGGGGCACTGCTACAGGGGGCATATCTACAGGGGGCACATGCTGGGGCACTGCTACAGGGGGAACAGCTACTGGGGGCACAACTACAGGGGGACCAGCTACTGGGGGCAAATTAACTGGTGGCACAGCTACTTGGTGCAAATCTACAGGGGGCACAGCTACAGGGGGAAACCGGCCAGTGTGTTACAGCCCTAACTCTCCCCACCCACAGTCTAACTCTAACCCTCCCTACCTACTGCCTAACCCTCCCCCTTGTGCATAACCCTAACCCTCTCCCTGCAGCTTTACCCTTCCTGCCTGCAGCCTGAGGGCTGTAACATACTGGCCGGTTTCTCCCGGATGGCAAAAAGCCGGACAAACTTTGTCCGGCTTTTTGCCATCCGGGAGAAACCGGCAGAGTCTGTCACACAGGACGGCTTTGAGCCGTGTGTGATGCTGTGCGCATGCGCAGCATCAGACATGGCTTGGAAAAAAAACGTTGTGTGTGAAAGCTCCCCTTCACACACACGGTTCACTGGCTGCAAAGAGGGCGGCTGCCGGACCTTCCAGTGGTGAGACCCGGCTGCAACCCGGCAGCCGGGCCGGGGCCGTGTAGTGTGAAGGGACCCTAACCCTCACACTGTTAACTACAATGCCGGCACGGGAAAAAAACGTCCGGCTTTTTCCCGGCCGGCAAAAGCCGGGTAGTGTGTTTTAGCCCTAACCCTAATGCTCCCTGGCATATTTATGTTCAGGATTCCGGTTGTTGGGATGCCAACTACATCCCTTCCAGACAAGGTAGTACCTGGACTACTTAAAATGTACTGAGTCAAAGTTTTCCTCTGAAGTTTCTACAGGAGCAAAGTCTAAATAAGAGCAATCAAGTGATTTCTTTGTAACTTGTGTTTCATTATTCTTAGGAAGTAATTACTGTAAATGTGAATAAGCAACCACCTGTAAACAGAACAAGGGGGGGGGGGGGGAGATATTATCGCTGCTGAGGGAATTGAAAGAAAACATTCAGGAATACCAAGGTGAGTGTCAAAGAGGGAAGTAAAATGTATTACTTAGGGGGAGAAGTCTCAAGGCTTGGAGAGAGATAAAGTGGTGAAGTCAAAATCAACCTATCAGTTTCTGTCATTAATCTAGCGCAGTCTTTGGAATTACAGAATTGATTGGTTGCTTTGGGCAACTGCTTCACTTTATCTCTCTTCAAGGTTTGATACATCTCTCCTAAAGTAACTTATGTTTCATTTATACTCTGTACACTACCAGTTCTAGCTAAAGCTCTGTCCTTCACGCGGATTTAAATCAGTTTAAAATTAATGTTATTAACGTATATTTCCACAGGGACATCATCATACTCAGTAGTGCTCTACAACTGGCCATGTTCCCGGAGACCTGCGCATACGCAACATACTGTAGATGCCCCTGACATCAGAGTGTACTTGCTGCCAGAGTGGAGGGGGGGATGCACTCACCCCTCTCCTCTCTTACACAGGGGTGTTACCTGGGTAGAATAGTGGTGTGGTAACGGTTGTGTGGCGCTGACGTCATTTCTGTTACTGTATGGCTGTAACGCCTTGTGAAGGAAACCTCACTTGCATCCTCCTACTATCAGAACCACTCCTCTCTCCAAGGGGCTCTCACTCTATTTGTCCAAGCACGTTCGAAATACTTACCTGGCACGTTCTTCTTTGGTGTAGTGCTGACAGCTTCCTCATTGTTGATGAAGATCCTCTTGACCATGGGGGTCATTCCGAGTTGATCGCTCGCTAGCTACTTTTAGCAGCCGTGCAAACGCATAGTCGCCGCCCACCGGGGAGTGTATTTTTGCTTTGCAGAAGTGCGAACGCCTGTGCAGCAGAGCGCCTGCAAAATCATTTTGTGCAAAACAAGACCAGCCCTGTAGTTACTCTTCGTGTGCTTTGATTCTAACGTTGCAGGGTTGACTTTTGATGTCACACACCCGCCCAGCCACGCCTGTGTTTTCCCCGGCACGCCTGCGTTTTTCCAAACACTCCCTGAAAACGGTCAGTTGACACCCAGAAACGCCCCTTTCCTGTCAATCTTCTTGCGTTGTGCCGTGCGACTTAAAGCTTCGCTAGAACCTGTGCAAAACCACAAAGGTCTTTGTACCCGTACGTCGCGCGTGCGCATTGCGGTGCATACGCATGCGCAGAAATGCTGATTTTTAGCCTGTTCGCTGCGCTGCAATCAATGGCAGCTAGCGATCAACTCGGAATGACCCCCTATATACTGTACAGTACCTTTGGTCTGCTGTCAGCTCCTGACCCTCGAATGTTAGAAGCTATTCCCTCTCCAGCCCTTGATATTTCTGTGTGTCATCAGATATGACTAATTCTATATCTGCGCATTACCTACATTCAGATATGCTGTAAGTGGTGTATTATATGTATTTGCAGGTGAGTACTTTATAGACATTGGGGGAGATGTATGAAAAACGTTCTAACGGACGTTATGTGCCTTGGGCCGTATCAGCACATTATCGTGGTGATATGCCCTGTCCCTCCGACCCAATGTACTAAACAGGCCTCCGCCAATGTGTGGGGGGGGGGGGGGGCGGGCGCTATGTCACCTTCCAGTGATATGCGCCCTCCCGTGCGTCCTCCCACATTGGCCAGACTGATATCGCCGCTAGCTGTACTAGCGCGCATGCGCCATCACCTCAGCTGCGCGGTTAGGCTGTGAGGCCGCCGTGCGGTGGCGGACATTGAGGAGACGTGTGGGGGTGACGTCAGAGGCCGCAGGGGAGACATGGTGGCGGCGAGCAATAACGTTTTTTTAAAGGACAAAAAAACCTGTACAAACACGGCCAACGCCAGCCCCGGCCTGACGAAAGGACAGAGGGGGATTATCGTGAGGTGAAGAGCCACCTCACCGTTCATACATCAGGTGCAATCTCCTTTATTGGGATCCAATGGCAACTGAACACTGATTATTACATGACCGATGCCAGAATCCCAACAACACACAGGACACCGGCACTGGTACACCGACCACCGGGATCCCGAAGGTACATATCTCCCTGCCTCTTAGGGCTAGGGCCCCGGGGTACAGTGTCCCCTGCACCCCTCCCCCCATTCAGCTCTGGTGGGTGGGGGGGGTCTAGGTGAGAGGTAAGAAACCACCACCGAATACAGTCAGTGTCGGACTGGGGCGTGAAGGGCCCACCGGGGGAATGCAGTGATAGGGGCCCATACTTAGGGGTGTGGCCAGCCTACAAAGGGGGTGTGGCCAGCCTCCACAGAGGCTTGAAATACACAATAGCCTAGTGCAGTGTAATGCAACATATCTACTATGTATAATACAAGTGCACAGTCTGGAACCTGATCCCTAGAAGAAGGAGTGGGCCCTCAGGCAGTGGGGCCCACCAGTGTACCCCTGTATCCCTGTGGGCCAGTCCGACCCTGACTACAGTAAGCTGACGCACGTGCTAGTTTGTGACAAGATTGTTTGGTCAGTTATGAAGATATTAATACACAGATCAATGCCGGATGTGCACTGTCGTCAGATAACAGGATCTTGATAACCTACTGTGTGGATCATTTTTATGACATTTTATCAGAGAGTGTTGCTGGTATCTAGACAGGTTTCAGAATTGACAATGTTGTCGCTGCACGTACTAGAGCAATTTCATGACGGGCAACGACTTACTGTGATCCGCTTATCATTTTAAAATGAAAATCTGTTTATAGCTTTGTTTTATTTAGCATGCTGTAAACTAATAAACATTGCATTAACTTGTGATTCTTGGTCATCATCATTATATCAGCCTTCAGGCAAGATGGAAGGATTTCAACAAATATACTAGATGTAGCCCTGCGCTGCAATGAAAATTAAGATCAATGGAATTTACCCTTCAAAAATTCCCAAATATGGACTCATGCAAACAAATAAACGATAAAAAAACTAGCGCTGCTGATGTTTTATAAATTATTAAAACAGTAGAACTTTCACAATGAAACATCTGATGGGGGAGTTTTAGATACGAAATGCTTCATCCACAATCTGCCCTCAAATGGCTCCACGTATTTAGAAAGACACTCACATCAATATTCAGCCTCGCGTTCCTATAAGGGTATACCCCGTTATGCCGGCAGGCGAGACACCCGCTTTCATTACACTGACAGCGGCATCCCACCCACCAGAATGCCGGCAGCGGGGCAAGCACTAAGTGTCCCCTTGTGGGATTGCTGCGCTCGGCTGACATCGGCCGTTTGAGGTTGCAACTTTTTGAGAGAAAAAAAACTCACGGTAATTTACTAAACTACCGTGTTTTTTCAATTCGATGTCCTTCGTATTGTCTGGCAGTGTTTTACAGGAAAGATTAGTAAACCACTGCCGGACATAACACAATGAAGCCCGGCCGGATCAGTGAGATCAGTGTAGGGATTCATTGTGTACAGTATTTAAATAGTTAAATAAAAATGTAAAAAAATTGCATGGAGGGGGATCCTAAGCATAACCAGCCATGGGCTCTTTGAGCCGGTCATGGTTGTTAAAATACCAGGGGGAAAATTGCAGAGTGGTTTCGCATATTTTAACAACCAGCACCGGGCTCTTGGACCAGTCCTGGTTCCAAAAAGAAAGGGGACAAAGGACGTAGGGGTTCCCCGTATTTTTTAAACCAGCACCGGGCTCCACTAGCCAAGGAGATAATGCCAAAGCCGGAGGACACTTTTATACTGGTCCCTGCGACCGTGGCATTACCTCCCCAACTAGTCACCACTGGCTGGGGTTCCCTGGGGGATTGGGAACCCCTACAATAAAGGGGTACCCCCCTCCAGGCACACAAGGGCCAGTGATGAAGCCTGAGGCTGTCCCTAGCACCTGTGGGTGGTGGGTGTTGGGCTGATAGCCAAAAATGTGTAAAATTAATAAAGAAATCAATATTGTCTTTTGTTGTGGAACTACAGGTCCCAGCAAGCCTACCCCGCAAGATGGTACTTGAAGAACCACAAGTACCAGCATGCGGGGCATTAAAGGGCCCACTGGTACCTGTAGTTCCACAACAAAATAAATATTCAAATAAACACACACACGCAGACACACACACACACACACACACACACACACCGTGAAAGTATAATTTTATTAATACACACTTACATATACTTATCTACATCCCATGCAGCCAATCATGTCCACTTGTCCCGTAGAATCCACGGGTACCTGTAAAAAAAAAAAAATTATACTCACCTAATATCTGGCGTAGATCGGTCCTCTTCTTTCCATGTAGGAATCCCGGTCCACCGCACTAAAGGGGATCCATGTTTACACATGGATGCCTTTTCCCCAAATGGTGGGACCCCTCGTGACCTCTGTCAGTTGGGGACCAGCCAGCAAATCAGGAAGTGCCACGACATATTGATTTCTTTATTATTTTTACACATTTTATGGCCATCAGCCTGGCACTCACCACCCACGGGTGCTGGGGACAGCCTTGGTCTTCACTCCTGGCCCTTGGGTGCCTGGAGGGGGGGGCCCATTTATTGGGGGGTCCCCACTCCCCCAGTGAACCCCGGCCAGGGGTGACTAGTTGGGGGGGTGATGCTGCATCCGCAGGAACCAGTATATAAATGTGCCCCCTGGCTGTGGCACAACCTTCCTGGCTAGTGGAGTCCGGTACTGGTTCCAAAAATACCGGGGACTCCTACATCTTTTTCTCCCCGTATTTTTGGAACCAGGACTGGTCCAAGAGCCCAGGGCTGGTTGTATAAATACTGGGAAAACCCTACATAATTTCCCCCCCGGTATTTTAACAACCGGCTCAAAGAGCCCGGGGCTGGTTATGCTTAGTAGGAGGGACCCCACGCAATTTTTTTATTTAACTATTTCACATACTTTTACACAGAGAAGCATCCAATGATCTCACTTGTCCGTGCATGATTCTCCAAACATGCCAGCCAGATGCAGGTTTGTTTAAAAGTTCTATTTCTGTGTGAATGCTTTTGTCACAGCAAGGTGTTCCTGTGGATCCGTTGAACTTTGACCAACCAAAGGAGCAGATGCCCCTGAGTTCTGGAAACAAGGAGGACGAAGATAATTCCTTCTCATATATTTATTAAGGATAATAGATAGAATGAGACTGTAGGAAGACTGAGACTAATTAGTTCTGGATTGGAAAACTGCAGGAAAGGAAGTCACTGAATGATACGAGGCCGAGACTGAAGAACAGTGAAGAATATGCTTTAGTTGGTGGCTGAAGAATCGTGGAGTTGAGTTGTTGAGTGATGCGAAGGCAAGGCTGAAGAACTCTGAATACGGTGTGCCGGATGATATAAAGACGTGAATGTGGAACTGTGAAGACTGACTGCTGGATGATGCGAAGACGTGAATGAAGAACTGTGAAGACTGGTTGTTGGATGATGCGAAGACGTGAATGAAGAGCACAGGCTGAAGCGAGCGAACCACCTCGGGAATCCTATGGTATCCGAAGGTACCGGTGGGAGAGCGGTTGACCGTGACCGCGCACTGGAGGACTGGTGAGATCCTTGCAGCGGGAGACGGCGGGCAACCACTGAGAGCGGAGATAGGACCCAAACAACTGGAAACGCGCAGATATGATCTGCAGAAGCACAGAGCTAGTACAGAGTATCTACAACAAAGCACTGGCACAGAATGCAATAATCCCAGCCTATTTATAGGCAGCAGGAAAACAGGATTGGCTGACACTCACCCATCATGCTCATTGGTGCACACTTGGTCTCCAACATGGCCGCCCCCTATGCTGCAGACACACAGGAGCGCTCTAGGCCACTAGCTCTCCACACTCCCGGCTCCCGGAAGCCGCATCATCCCCGACCCCGATCGTGCTGCGTCCCCCCACGTGGGCACACAGCACCTCAAGCAGCTGCACCGGTAATGGACGGACCCCGGGACCTACAGCGGTAAGCGTCCCCTTTGTGACAGCTTTCCTGCCAGTGTTTGGCTATTGTCGGCAGTGATTCAGAATACGAATCTTTAGTAAATTCCCGTGTTGTATGAAGTGTATGTGAACAAACCACTGTGTTTGACCGATGGTCTATTGATTCATATTTGTGTGGACGGCTGTGTATCTCAATATGAATTGGCCAACACTGCCGTGATTTGTGTTTAGTAAATTTCCGAGTTGCATTGTCGGATGAAAATGCAATCTCGAATCAAATTGGGAGTAAATTTCCACCTATGGGTGTCATGGACACCCACGTGTGAGAATAGCCCTGTTGCATCGGGATACCGGCTGTAGGCAGTCCGGATTTCGGCGTTGGTATCCTGAACGCCGGGATCCTGACAGCTGCCATTTTATTATTATTATTATTATTATCCTTTATTTATATGGCGCCACAAGGGTTCCGCAGCGCCCAATTACAGAGTACATAAACAAATAATCAACCAGGAAAACAGCAACTTACAGTTGACTACAATATAGGACAAGTACAGGGTAAATAAACATAGCTACATCAGCAGATGACACTGGAATAAGTATCAGGTGGCAGAAGACTGCTGGATTTGGTGCAGCTGAAGATTATTAAAGTAAGAAAAGGGTAAGCACATGAGGGAAGAGGGCCCTGCTCGTGAGAGCTTACATTCTAAAGGGGAGGGGTAGACAGACAGGGGTGAGACAGATGGGGTACATAGAGAGCGTGGAACAGTGGTTTAGGATGAGATTTGGCTGGGTTTGGTGAAGAAGTGGGTCTTGAGAGCCCGTTTGAAGTTTTGTAGAGAGGTGGAGAGTCTGAGGGAGAGAGGTAGGGAATTCCAGAGAAGTGGTGCAGCACGTGAAAAATCTTGGAGGTAGGAGTGGGAGGAAGTAATCCGTAGGCAGGAGAGTCGGCGAGCATTAGCAGAGCGAAGAGGACGGGTGGGAGTGTAAAGCGAGATAAGATCAGAGATGTAGATGGGAGAGGAGTGGGTGAGGGCTTTGTAAGCGAGTGTGAGAAGCTTGAAATGGATTCTGAAAGGGAAGGGGAGCCAGTGAAGGTCTAGTAAGAGAGGAGAGGTGGACGTAGTGCGTTTGGTGAGGAAAATGAGCCGGGCAGCAGCATTGAGGATAGATTGGAGTGGAGAGAGGTATTTGTCAGGAATGCCAGTCAGGAGCAGATTACAGTAGTCCAGTCTGGAGATGACCAGTGAGTGTATAAGAGTCTTAGTAGCATCCTGGGTCAGAAAGGGTCTGATCCTGGAAATATTTTTTAGATGATTTAGATTTTTTAGATTTTAACTACATCCCTATACACTAATGCAGACAACCCCTATATTTTTATAATGTACATAAACTCGAGATGTGCATGGAGCCCTACGTTTTGATTTTGCCAAAACCGTCCTCTATGTTTTGTTTTCATTTTCTGGCTTAGGCATAACCCCCCTCACGTGTTTTGCTCTTACTAAAACAGCTAAGACCATGTCATTTGGGACTGTTTTTGTTCATATAGTATTATTAACCTCAATAACATTAATTTCCAGTCATATTTGACCACCTCACAGCTCACAATATTGTTCACCAATATTGGCCAATGGCTGGCTGGCTATATGAATTGACAGAGCAGCGGCACAAACACACGGCAGTTTAAAAGAATATAGCACGTCTAGGAAGCATTGCGGCACAGCGGTGGCAGAAAGGAGGGCAGTTTTATAAACGACTGTGTATACTACACCATAGAAAGTTTTCAAAAGAAGAGGCCCATGGGCAGTACAGGGTTATGGAGATGCCATAGGTATTTCTATAATGGGGGGTCCAGGGAGCGCCCACACCGCTCCCATATCTTAATACTTACCTTTCCAGAATCCAACATTGGGTGCTGCTGTCGCACCAAAAATCAAGCCAAAATGGCAGCTGCACATGCGCAGTAGTCAAACTGGTCTCCGGAACATGACGGGCGCCATGTTTCCGGAGACCAGCACATGCGCAGTAGACTCCGGCACAATGCCAGACACTAGTGCGCCGTACAGAGGAGGGGGCCCACCTGGAGGTGCACACGGGCCCCCTCCTCTGTTAAAATGCCACTGGTAGGTGCAGTATGTAGTGGCAGTGCAGGCAGGGCCGTCTTTTCATATGGGCTCAATGGGCTCTTGCCCAAGGGCCCCAGGAGAAAAAGGGCCCTAGGCTTATAGCTGAGGGTCCCCTCTTTCCAGGGGCACCAGATTTTTGAAAATCGGCCCAGGGGAACTGGAGATATCCGACTTCAAAGCAGTGGTCCCCATCCAAGCCTGTTAATTGTTCTTCCCAGCCAGATATATCAAGTTCTGTCTGACTTAGCGTTTTTCTGAGGGTATACTCCAAAAGCTGGGACTCTCCTCTTTCAGTGAACACTGGCAGCTTGTCTCTACTAAGCCCAGAACCAGAGATATCAGCCTTCAAGCAGCTGGTCCCTGATCCAGCTCCACACACCTAATATGCAGTTTTATATATTTGTTGGTGGATTGCTCTGGTTCCTGAAGTCTGATCCCCAAGTCCCCAGTACCTCCTGAAAGGTGGGACTCCCTAGGTTTTTTTTTATCCCATTAAAACTAAGAAATCTATTTCCAGGAACTGGAGATATCTGCAGTAAAGCAAGCTGTCCTGACCCCCGGAAAATGATGACTATTAAGCCCACTCCACTATCCACCCCTCCCCTGTGCATTAAACACCCCCTACCACCCTGGAAGTCATGTACCGGGGCCCCTTCATTCAGCACAATGTCCCCTTCTACAGGTTAGTGTTCTCCTTCCCGCCCCATCTGTGCAGTAAAGGTGTAATTAGCAGAAATTATTTCTCCAGGTCCTAAATGCTGAGCAAAAGATAGAACCCCCCTAACCCCCGCGGGACATCAAAGCTGCCGCTGATAGCACCCCCACCCCTACCAATGATGGGTGGGTAGGGGCCCCAGTGCATTGCTGTGCCCAGGGGCCTACACTGCTGTTAAGACGGCTCTGAGTGCAGGTGCTGATGTGCTTTATTCAATTCTCATATTTTAAACATAGGAAATATATTAGTTCTTACTTCCCTTCCCCAACCTTTCCTTATGTGTTTTTCCCTTGTCTATTTGTTTGGCATGACCACGATCAAGGGATAATTCTAGTCTGTTTATGAATCTGTTACTTTTGGTTCATTTTCATCTCTACCATTGACTTGTTTCATGTATATAGCAGCGGAACATAGCATGTCTTATATCACTGAACACGACAGACCATTTTCTTGGTTGCTAGTGGTTGTACGTAACTATGTTTATTGTTTTCTCCATCGGCTGGTCCATGGTCCACGGCCACTGATCATATGATAAATTGTTTTACTACTGTTATCACAAGGATGATCTTTACATTGACCTGTCATTTGAAAATGCGATATATATATATATATATATATATATATATTGAAAGGATCACATATGCTGGATTCAGTTGCGGAACTAGCGAGCGGTGGGCCCAGGTGCGACAAAATGCTTTGGGCCCCCCCATCCCATCCAAGTCCACCCCCTCACCCCTGGAGAGGATCTGGTGAGGGGGACCTGCTCAGGATACCTAGCAACAGTGCCGTAACTAGACATTTTAGCGACGTGTACAAGAAACGGCATCGGAGCCCCCCCCCTCTATGTAAAACAGGGGCAGCGTGCGCCGTAGTCTTTATTGTCAGGTAGGTAAACAGCGCCAGGTTAGCTTTGGACAGTATACACTTCACAGCATGGCAGTTTACAGTTCACAAGCAAGTTGGTAACACATCCACGTGACTTCCTGTCGTAATCCCACACCCCCAGCCTATCGCCCGAGCAACTGGTTCACCATCGGAAGCCCTGTGGATCTGCACTGACACAACTTTAAAGGCAGATGTCACGTGCTGCTAATTAGCGTTGTTTGTTCTAGGAAAACCTGGACTGCATCTCATTACCCCATGCTGTTTATTGCTCCATCTCTGCACACACCTGTGGCTCCATATTAACCTCAGTTTTAGGCAGGTGCGGAAAAAATGCTGCAAAAATAAAGGCGCATACACACGGTGAGATTTTGACTTTGCGATTTCCCCTGAATTCCCAGAAGCACTGATTTTGACTATCTGTACCTTCAATATGTGCGATTTTGACTATACTTTGTACTAGATAGTTCACTATATAGTCAAGATTGACTTGCCTACACATTCTATCTTTCCTTGCGATACCGACCCTGCAGGAGTGCGCATCGGTATTGCAACCTGTGTACACAGTGCGATTTGCACTAACTTTCCTTGCGATTTTTTTTTTTTACGTAAACTGTTTTTATTGCGACAATAGACAAACATGTTGAACAACAAATTTCTGACAATAGGAGACAAAATCATTGCAGGTCAAATATAGCAATAAATCATAACTTAGGGGCAGATGTATTAACCTGCAGAAGGCATAAGGAAGTGATTAACCAGTGATATGTGCAAGGTGATAAAGGCACCAGCCAATCAGATCCTAACTGTTAATTTACATATTGGAGCTGATTGGCTGGTGCCTTTATCACCTTGCACATATCACTGGTTTATCACTTCCTTATGCCTTCTACAGGTTAATACATCTACCCCTTAGTCTCCTAAAATATAGAAAAGCGTTGTCTATTTTCAATCTTAAGCAAATATACAGAGATAACATTATGATAAGACAACGGAAAAAGAAAGACTAAGAAAAAAGAGAAGCAAGAAAAAGGAAAGGAAAGAATAGAGGGGGGAGAGAGGGTAGAGACGCAAAAATTAGGAGTAGGTAAGCTTATCCTAGATGAGCGAATGGGCCTCACAGTAAATTAGAGGAAGGGTAAAACCGGTAGGTGGTCTGAAATGTGCTGGGAAATTATCAGGATTATTAGTGGGAAAAAGTCTAAATAGACATGTAAGTACGATATACAGGTGACCCCTTGAAGTCATACCAGGGAAACCAAGTGGCTGTAAAGTTAATGGATCTTCCCAATGAGAAGGAGATAAGGTCCTCCATATCTAAAAAGTAATCAATCGTGTTAAACCATTGTTTGATCGAAGGAGGTGAGGTTGACCTCCAAAGAGTCGGTATAACGGCCTTAGGCGCATTGCTAAGATGTCTCAGTAGTGAGCTCTTGTAGGTGTGGGCACCTACCGAAGTGAGGTTGAGGAGCCAAAACGCCGGGTCTTTAGGAACTACATCTCCCATTATCAATTCTGAACATTTAAAACCTTCCATCCAAAAGGAAACTATAAGAGGGCATTCCCACCATATATGCAAAAAGCTCCCCGGGGCTCCCCTACATCGCCAGCAAAGGTTTCGAGAGAGTAGGAAACATCTTGTTACGCACCAGAGGGGTCCTGTACCATCTATATATGAGTTTATAAAGAGTTTCCATCGTAGATAAGCATAAAGAGCTAGCCTGGGTATTACGGAATATAGATTCCCAATTAGATTGTATCGCCAGCTTCGTAATTTCCTTCTCCCAAGTACTCATGAAAGTAGGGGGTTGTGGGAAGAGGTCTTCCATGATAAGCACATAGATTTGGGATATGGTGTGTGTGGGAGGTCAAGGGGAAACGCACAGTTTTTCAAAAGCGGTAAGATTTCTAGTTATGTCAGAGAGATTCTTGGAAGATGTTAAGAAATGATGAACCTGAAGAAATTTCCAAAAATTGGGATTTGATATATTCCAAAGAGATTGAATATCTGAAAATGAACGCACCCTGCCCGAACTCACCAGCTGACCGACTCTGAAAAGCCCAACCCCTGCCCATAAGGTGAAGGCCGTTCCATGAAGACCCAGAATAAATTCAGAATTAGAAAGAAAGGAAGTTAAGGGTGACCATTTGGAGGATATGTGGCCCCTCAGCCTAAGCGTGTTCCATAATTTAAGCGTGGGGGAGACTGTGGGGTGGGAAACCTTCGGGAGGTTGGGAAGCCACGGCGTGATTTCTATATAGTGTGGCAGACATCTCTCTTCCAGAAGTACCCATTGTTTACAGTCCTTTGCTCGTGTCCATTCTAGAATTATATTTAAATGTACAGCATGGTAATAGCTGGGGATGTGTGGCAGCTGCTGTCCTCCCTGGTGTTTTCTCCAAAATAGTATGTCATGTTTAAATCTAGGTGTGTTGCTGCCCCAAACAAATGCTCGGATAAGATTCTGAATATCTCAGGGACGTGCAGTCAGGGGAGGCAGGGGAGGCAGTGCCTCCCCTGTGATTAATTATTAAAATAATATAAAGAAGATACTTATGACACATATTCTGTGTCATAAGTATATTCTTTATGTAATTATAATAATTTCCCTGGTTTAAATGTGTTTGGGAGGCACTGATAGCAGGTGCCTCCCAAACATAATGGAAACGGGACTGAGCGGGGGGCGGAGCCTAGCACTGGGCTGTAAAAGCCCATTCAAATAGATGGGGAAAGCGGCACCTCTACAAGTGCCTCGCTGACAGGGACACCACTCCCATGTCAGCGAGGCACCTGTGATTGGACAGCGGATCCAGTGCTGGATCCGCTGTCCAATCCTACACATGCGGCGCTGGAGGCGGCGGGTCCCGGCGGTGAGTGTCGCTGGAGGTAGGCAGGAGTGCGGCTCTCCCCCGACCTCCTCCGTCTTCCTGCTGACTCAAGCGCCGTGGTGTGCGGCTCTCCCCCTCCTCCCGCTGACCGGAGCGGCTCTCTCTCCTCCGGTGCGGCATTCTCCAGCAGAGGTAGTGTGTGTCCAGCAGCAGCGGGGCGGGGGGGGGGGGGGGGGGTTAGTGTGTGTGTGTGTTGCGTATGTGTGTGTGACCAGCAGCGGGGGGGGGGGGGGGGATGTCCAGCAGCAGGAGCAGGTTATTGTATCCAGCAGCAGGTAGGAGGGAGGTGTGTGTGCAGCAGAGGTAGTGTGTGTTGCGTGTGTGTGTCCCCAGCAGCAGCAGGCAGGTGGGGGTGGGGGGGGGGATGTCTAGCAGCAGCAGGTTATTGTATCCAGTAGCAGGTAGGAGGGAGGGGGGGGGGGGTGCAGCAGCAGGTAGGGGGTGAGGGGGGGGGGGTGCACCAGCAGGTAGGGGTGTGTGTGTGTGTCGGTCTCGTGCGGCTCTCCCCAGCAGCAGGTATCCACAGCAGGTGGGGGGGGGGGGGGGGGGTCGGTCTCATGCGGCTCTCCCCAGCAGCAGGTATCCCCAGCAGCAGGTAGGGTGTGTGTCGGTCTCGTGTGGCTCTCCTCAGCAGCAGGTAGGGGTGTGTGCGTGCAGCGCGTGGCTCTCCCCAGCAGCAGGTAGGGGTGTGTGCCTGCAGCGTGTGGCTCTCCCCAGCAGCAGGTAGGGGTGTGTGTGTGTGCAGCGTGTGGCTCTCCCCAGCAGCAGGTAGGGGTGTGTGCGTGCAGCGTGTGGCTCTCCCCAGCAGCAGGTAGGGGTGTGTGTGTGTGCAGCGGGAGGCTCTCCCCAGCAGCAGGTAGGGGGGGGTGTCCTACCAGCTCAATATCTTTTCCCCGTATTTAATTAACCCCCAGCTTGTCACTTGCACCTGTTACACGTGACTTCTGCACGATACCTGCTCTCATAGGTAGCCTATTGGTCCACCGCGGGCACCGTATATACAAACGTACGGGACCCATCACCTCCGATCATTAAACGATGGCACATATGCCTGGAGGTGACGGGTCCTGTACGTTCGTACATACAGTGCCCGTGGTGGAACAATAGGCTACCTATGATAGCAGGTACCGTGCCGAAGAAGTCACGTGTAACAAGAGATGCGGAAGCAACTGACAGCGCAGTAGGCTGAGGATTAATAGAACATACGGGGAAAAGAGATCGGGCTGGCAACAGGTTTTACTGCTGTATTACTGCTTAGTACATCCCGCCCTCTCTCTCTCTCTCTCTCTCTCTCTCTCTCAGTTTGTAAGTATAATGTTAATTTTTACAGGTACCCCTACCCTATTGGATTCTACTGGACAAGTGGACGCGATTGGCGTGGGATGTAGGTAAGTATTCTGTCTCTCATTTTTACAGGTACCCCTATTGGATTCTACTGGACAAGTGGACGTGACCGGCGTGGGATGTAGGTAAGTATGTGTGAGTGTGTAAGTGTGTTTTAATACATTTTTACTTTCACGGTGTGTGAGTTGTGTCTTTATTTGGGTATTTTTGTTGTTGTAGAACTACAGGTACCAGCGGGCCCGTTATTTCCCCGCATGCTGGTACTTGAGGTTCTCCAAGTACCAGCAAGCGGGGGAGGCTTGCTGGGCCTTGTAGTTCCACAACAAAAACCAATACTTTTTTTTACACACATGGCTATCAGCCCGGCACCCACCGCCCAGGGGTGCTGGGGACAGCCTCGGGCTTCACCCCTGGCCCTTGGGTGCCTGGAGGGGGGTGACCCCTTGATTTAAGGGGTCCTCACTCCTTCAGGGAACCCCGGCCAGGGGTGACTAGTTGGGGGGGTAATGCCACGGCCGCAGGGACCTACATAAATTTGTCCCCCGGCTGTGGCATTATGTCTCTGGCTAGTGGAGCCCGGTGCTGGTTTTAAAAATACGGGGGACCCCTACATCTTTTGTTTCCCGTATTTTTGGAACCAGGACCGGACTAAGAGCCCGGTGCTGGTTGTCTAAATACGGGGAACCCCTGTCCAATTTTTTCCCAGTATGTAAACAACCAGGACCGGTTCAAAGAGCCCGAGGCTGGTTATACTTACGAGGGGGGACCTCACGCATTTTTTTTTTACATTTTTTTTTTACATTTTTTTAACCCATTCAGCCCCTTCTCCATTAAGTTAATGGAAGCCCTGGACAACAAAATTGCATTCATGCCCTCCTCCCACTCCCTTCCCAGTCCCAAACACTAATCTTTTGTTTTTTTTCAATAAAAATGTACAATATATCACAAGTATGATGAGCAGGCAGGCAGCGGGCATTGGCGGCATCGGACTGAGATGCAAATGAGTGTCGGAGGGCTGGGTCAGTTGATGGTGGGCTAGTTTGTAAGCCATTGGCGGTGGCAGCGGGCATCGGCTCAGAGGCAGTAGCGGGCATTGGCTCGGCGGCGGTAGGGGTCATCGGCAGGATGCGGCGGACATTATGGCTGTAGTGCCTCACCAGCAACTGACCTCACCGCACGCCACTGGAATATCTTGAAACCATCCTTGCGATTTTTGACTATATAGTCAAAATCGCAAGAATAAATCTCACTGTGTATACACACCTTAAGAATGGTTTAAAAAAACGCAGAGCAGGCCCTAACCAATATGATGCCCTAGGCAAAAATTTGGCTGGTGCCCCCTACCACCACCACTGGTTCCGCCTCTAACCTTGCACCTCTTTCCCAGCACCATCACCCCTCACCCATAGCAGTCCTTATTTTGGTGTTTGTACCCCCTATATTTTAAATAGGAACAGTTCGCACATTTGGTGCTCAGCCCAAAAAGGGTTGTGTTTTTGCTGGCAAGGAGCATGGCCACACAATAGTAACCCCAATTCCAATTACACCACACAGTACTGCAACTTTATTTACATTTGATAATGCGATAGTGTCCATAATTCATATTACATCCCACAGTAGTATCACTTTACCTTATAAACGTTACTCCTCACAGTAGTGCCCCTTATTCACATTACATCACACTGAATTGCTCCTTGTTCACATTACACCACACCCTATTGCTCTTTATTCACATTAGACGACACAGTAGTGCCCTCTCTATACGCAACGCCACATAATAGAGCACCTTATACACATAATACCACACAGTAATGCCCCTTACACATATGAGACACATTATTAATGTCCTTATAAACATAATGCGCCTTACACATTATGACAACCTTTATTAATGCCCTTTTACACATAATGCCCCTTACACATATGCCGCACATTATTAATGCCCTTATACACATAATGACACACATAGTGCCCCCTACACATTTGCTGCACATTATTAGTGCCCCTATACACATAATGACACACATACAGTAGTACGCTGTTACACTTATGCTGCATATTATTAATGCCCTTATACACATAATGACACACATAGTGCCCCTTACACATATGTTGCACATTATTAATGCATTTTTACATGACTCACATAATGCTCCTTACACATATTCCGAACACTGCTGCACAACCAACCCACTCACATGCACACAGCACTCACACTGCCACTAACACTGTGACTTCTGCCTCTGCTTGGATACAGATGTGTCCTCATAAATCTTGCCTCAATGCTAATGTCGGCACCTTTTTTATGAAAATGCAGCTTATTTGCATTGCTATGTGGCTAGGATGCACAAGCAGCTTCTGCTGATTAAAATGATATGTAGCATGCCTATATACTATGTGAGACTGTGGCTGTATCTGCATATGAAATCAGGGCCGGTTCTAAGGTTTGTGGCGCCCCGGGCAAAATATGGGGGCGTGGCTTCAATTGGGGGCGTGGTCAATGCGCTGAAAGAAAAAATAAAAATAAATAAAAAGAATACTTACCTTAGAGATGAGCGCCTGAAATTTTTCGGGTTTTGTGTTTTGGTTTTGGGTTCGGTTCCGCGGCCGTGTTTTGGGTTCGAACGCGTTTTGGCAAAACCTCACCGAATTTTTTTTGTCGGATTCGGGTGTGTTTTGGATTCGGGTGTTTTTTTCAAAAAACACTAAAAAACAGCTTAAATCATAGAATTTGGGGGTCATTTTGATCCCAAAGTATTATTAACCTCAAAAACCATAATTTACACTCATTTTCAGTCTATTCTGAATACCTCACACCTCACAATATTATTTTTAGTCCTAAAATTTGCACCGAGGTCGCTGTGTGAGTAAGATAAGCGACCCTAGTGGCCGACACAAACACCGGGCCCATCTAGGAGTGGCACTGCAGTGTCACGCAGGATGTCCCTTCCAAAAAACCCTCCCCAAACAGCACATGACGCAAAGAAAAAAAGAGGCGCAATGAGGTAGCTGTGTGAGTAAGATTAGCGACCCTAGTGGCCGACACAAACACCGGGCCCATCTAGGAGTGGCACTGCAGTGTCACGCAGGATGGCCCTTCCAAAAAACCCTCCCCAAACAGCACATGACGCAAAGAAAAAAAGAGGCGCAATGAGGTAGCTGTGTGAGTAAGATTAGCGACCCTAGTGGCCGACACAAACACCGGGCCCATCTAGGAGTGGCACTGCAGTGTCACGCAGGATGTCCCTTCCAAAAAACCCTCCCCAAACAGCACATGACGCAAAGAAAAAAAGAGGCGCAATGAGGTAGCTGTGTGAGTAAGATTAGCGACCCTAGTGGCCGACACAAACACCGGGCCCATCTAGGAGTGGCACTGCAGTGTCACGCAGGATGTCCCTTCCAAAAAACCCTCCCCAAACAGCACATGACGCAAAGAAAAAAAGAGGCGCAATGAGGTAGCTGACTGTGTGAGTAAGATTAGCGACCCTAGTGGCCGACACAAACACCGGGCCCATCTAGGAGTGGCACTGCAGTGTCACGCAGGATGTCCCTTCCAAAAAACCCTCCCCAATCAGCACATGATGCAAAGAAAAAGAAAAGAAAAAAGAGGTGCAAGATGGAATTGTCCTTGGGCCCTCCCACCCACCCTTATGTTGTATAAACAAAACAGGACATGCACACTTTAACCAACCCATCATTTCAGTGACAGGGTCTGCCACACGACTGTGACTGATATGACGGGTTGGTTTGGACCCCCCCCAAAAAAGAAGCAATTAATCTCTCCTTGCACAAACTGGCTCTACAGAGGCAAGATGTCCACCTCATCTTCACCCTCCGATATATCACCGTGTACATCCCCCTCCTCACAGATTATCAATTCGTCCCCACTGGAATCCACCATCTCAGCTCCCTGTGTACTTTGTGGAGGCAATTGCTGCTGGTCAATGTCTCCGCGGAGGAATTGATTATAATTCATTTTAATGAACATCATCTTCTCCACATTTTCTGGATGTAACCTCGTACGCCGATTGCTGACAAGGTGAGCGGCGGCACTAAACACTCTTTCGGAGTACACACTTGTGGGAGGGCAACTTAGGTAGAATAAAGCCAGTTTGTGAAAGGGCCTCCAAATTGCCTCTTTTTCCTGCCAGTATAAGTACGGACTGTGTGACGTGCCTACTTGGATGCGGTCACTCATATAATCCTCCACCATTCTATCAATGTTGAGAGAATCATATGCAGTGACAGTAGACGACATGTCCGTAATCGTTGTCAGGTCCTTCAGTCCGGACCAGATGTCAGCATCAGCAGTCGCTCCAGACTGCCCTGCATCACCGCCAGCGGGTGGGCTCGGAATTCTGAGCCTTTTCCTCGCACCCCCAGTTGCGGGAGAATGTGAAGGAGGAGATGTTGACAGGTCGCGTTCCGCTTGACTTGACAATTTTGTCACCAGCAGGTCTTTCAACCCCAGCAGACTTGTGTCTGCCGGAAAGAGAGATCCAAGGTAGGCTTTAAATCTAGGATCGAGCACGGTGGCCAAAATGTAGTGCTCTGATTTCAACAGATTGACCACCCGTGAATCCTTGTTAAGCGAATTAAGGGCTGCATCCACAAGTCCCACACGCCTAGCGGAATCGCTCCCTTTTAGCTCCTTCTTCAATGCCTCCAGCTTCTTCTGCAAAAGCCTGATGAGGGGAATGACCTGACTCAGGCTGGCAGTGTCTGAACTGACTTCACGTGTGGCAAGTTCAAAGGGCATCAGAACCTTGCACAACGTTGAAATCATTCTCCACTGCACTTGAGACAGGTGCATTCCACCTCCTATATCGTGCTCAATTGTATAGGCTTGAATGGCCTTTTGCTGCTCCTCCAACCTCTGAAGCATATAGAGGGTTGAATTCCACCTCGTTACCACTTCTTGCTTCAGATGATGGCAGGGCAGGTTCAGTAGTTTTTGGTGGTGCTCCAGTCTTCTGTACGTGGTGCCTGTACGCCGAAAGTGTCCCGCAATTCTTCTGGCCACCGACAGCATCTCTTGCACGCCCCTGTCGTTTTTTAAAAAATTCTGCACCACCAAATTCAAGGTATGTGCAAAACATGGGACGTGCTGGAATTTGCCCATATTTAATGCACACACAATATTGCTGGCGTTGTCCGATGCCACAAATCCACAGGAGAGTCCAATTGGGGTAAGCCATTCCGCGATGATCTTCCTCAGTTGCCGTAAGAGGTTTTCAGCTGTGTGCGTATTCTGGAAAGCGGTGATACAAAGCGTAGCCTGCCTAGGAAAGAGTTGGCGTTTGCGAGATGCTGCTACTGGTGCCGCCGCTGCTGTTCTTGCGGCGGGAGTCCATACATCTACCCAGTGGGCTGTCACAGTCATATAGTCCTGACCCTGCCCTGCTCCACTTGTCCACATGTCCGTGGTTAAGTGGACATTGGGTACAACTGCATTTTTTAGGACACTGGTGAGTCTTTTTCTGACGTCCGTGTACATTCTCGGTATCGCCTGCCTAGAGAAGTGGAACCTAGATGGTATTTGGTAACGGGGGCACACTGCCTCAATAAATTGTCTAGTTCCCTGTGAACTAACGGCGGATACCGGACGCACGTCTAACACCAACATAGTTGTCAAGGCCTCAGTTATCCGCTTTGCAGTAGGATGACTGCTGTGATATTTCATCTTCCTCGCAAAGGACTGTTGAACAGTCAATTGCTTACTGGAAGTAGTACAAGTGGGCTTACGACTTCCCCTCTGGGATGACCATCGACTCCCAGCGGCAACAACAGCAGCGCCAGCAGCAGTAGGCGTTACACGCAAGGATGCATCGGAGGAATCCCAAGCAGGAGAGGACTCGTCAGAATTGCCAGTGACATGGCCTGCAGGACTATTGGCATTCCTGGGGAAGGAGGAAATTGACACTGAGGGAGTTGGTGGGGTGGTTTGCGTGAGCTTGGTTACAAGAGGAAGGGATTTACTGGTCAGTGGACTGCTTCCGCTGTCACCCAAAGTTTTTGAACTTGTCACTGACTTATTATGAATGCGCTGCAGGTGACGTATAAGGGAGGATGTTCCGAGGTGGTTAACGTCCTTACCCCTACTTATTACAGCTTGACAAAGGGAACACACGGCTTGACACCTGTTGTCCGCATTTCTGGTGAAATACCTCCACACCGAAGAGCTGATTTTTTTGGTATTTTCACCTGGCATGTCAACGGCCATATTCCTCCCACGGACAACAGGTGTCTCCCCGGGTGCCTGACTTAAACAAACCACCTCACCATCAGAATCCTCCTGGTCAATTTCCTCCCCAGCGCCAGCAACACCCATATCCTCCTCATCCTGGTGTACTTCAACACTGACATCTTCAATCTGACTATCAGGAACTGGACTGCGGGTGCTCCTTCCAGCACTTGCAGGGGGCGTGCAAATGGTGGAAGGCGCATGCTCTTCACGGCCAGTGTTGGGAAGGTCAGGCATCGCAACCGACACAATTGGACTCTCCTTGTGGATTTGGGATTTCGAAGAATGCACAGTTCTTTGCTGTGCTGCTTTTGCCAGCTTGAGTCTTTTCATTTTTCTAGCGAGAGGCTGAGTGCTTCCATCCTCATGTGAAGCTGAACCACTAGCCATGAACATAGGCCAGGGCCTCAGCCGTTCCTTGCCACTCCGTGTGGTAAATGGCATATTGGCAAGTTTACGCTTCTCCTCCGACAATTTTATTTTAGGTTTTGGAGTCCTTTTTTTTCTGATATTTGGTGTTTTGGATTTGACATGCTCTGTACTATGACATTGGGCATCGGCCTTGGCAGACGACGTTGCTGGCATTTCATCGTCTCGGCCATGACTAGTGGCAGCAGCTTCAGCACGAGGTGGAAGTGGATCTTGATCTTTCCCTAATTTTGGAACCTCAACATTTTTGTTCTCCATATTTTAATAGGCACAACTAAAAGGCACCTCAGGTAAACAATGGAGATGGATACTAGTATACAATTATGGACTGCCTGCCGACTGCAGACACAGAGGTAGCCACAGCCGTGAACTACCGTACTGTACTGTGTCTGCAGCTAATATAGACTGGTTGATAAAGAGAAGATGTCTATGTAACTATGTATGTATAAAGAAGACTGAAAAAAATCCACGGTTAGGTGGTATACAATTATGGACGGACTGCCTGCCGAGTGCAGACACAGAGGTAGCCACAGCCGTGAACTACCGTACTGTACTGTGTCTGCAGCTAATATAGACTGGTTGATAAAGAGAAGATGTCTATGTAACTATGTATGTATAAAGAAGAATGAAAAAAAACCACGGTTAGGTGGTATACAATTATGGACGGACTGCCTGCCGAGTGCAGACACAGAGGTAGCCACAGCCGTGAACTACCGTACTGTACTGTGTCTGCAGCTAATATAGACTGGTTGATAAAGAGAAGATGTCTATGTAACTATGTATGTATAAAAAGAGAATGAAAAAAATCCACGGTTAGGTGGTATTACAATTATGGACGGACTGCCTGCCGAGTGCAGAGACACAGAGGTAGCCACTGCCGTGAACTACCGTACTGTGTCTGCTGCGACTGGATGATAAATGATATAAAAAATATATATATATCACTACTGCAGCCGGACAGGTATATATTATATATTATATAATGACGGACCTGCTGGACACTGTCTGTCAGCAGAATGAGTTTTATTTTTATAGAATAAAAAAAAAAAAAACACACAAGTGAAGTCACACGACGAGTGTTTAACTTTTTCAGGCAATCACAATATAAGTATACTACTAACTATACTGGTGGTCAGTGTGGTCAGGTCACTGGTCAGTCACACTGGCAGTGGCACTCCTGCAGCAAAAGTGTGCACTGTTTAATTTTAATATAATATGTACTCCTGGCTCCTGCTATAACCTATAACTGGCACTGCAGTAGTGCTCCCCAGTCTCCCCCACAATTATAAGCTGTGTGAGCTGAGCAGTCAGACAGATATATAATATATATAGATGATGCAGCACACTGGCCTGAGCCTGAGCAGTGCACACAGATATGGTATGTGACTGACTGAGTCACTGTGTGTATCGCTTTTTTCAGGCAGAGAACGGATATATTAAATAAACTGCACTGTGTGTCTGGTGGTCACTCACTATATAATATATTATGTACTCCTGGCTCCTGCTATAACCTATAACTGGCACTGCAGTAGTGCTCCCCAGTCTCCCCCACAATTATAAGCTGTGTGAGCTGAGCAGTCAGACAGATATATATAATATTATATATAGATAATAGATGATGCAGCACACTGGCCTGAGCCTGAGCAGTGCACACAGATATGGTATGTGACTGACTGAGTCACTGTGTGTATCGCTTTTTTCAGGCAGAGAACGGATATATTAAATAAACTGCACTGTGTGTCTGGTGGTCACTCACTATATAATATATTATGTACTCCTGGCTCCTGCTATAACCTATAACTGGCACTGCAGTAGTGCTCCCCAGTCTCCCCCACAATTATAAGCTGTGTGAGCTGAGCAGTCAGACAGATATATATAATATTATATATAGATAATAGATGATGCAGCACACTGGCCTGAGCCTGAGCAGTGCACACAGATATGGTATGTGACTGAGTCACTGTGTGCTGTGTATCGCTTTTTTCAGGCAGAGAACGGATTATAAAGTAAACTGCACTGTCCTCACTAGTAAACTCTCTCCACTCAGTCTCTACACTTCTACAGTAACAGTACTCCTCCTAGTCAGCTCCAGTAAATCTCTCTCAGTCTCTTATAATCTAAATGGAGAGGACGCCAGCCACGTCCTCTCCCTATCAATCTCAATGCACGTGTGAAAATGGCGGCGACGCGCGGCTCCTTATATAGAATCCGAGTCTCGCGATAGAATCCGAGCCTGGCGAGAATCCGACAGCGTCATGATGACGTTCGGGCGCGCTCGGGTTAACCGAGCAAGGCGGGAAGATCCGAGTCGCTCGGACCCGTGAAAAAAAACATGAAGTTCTGGCGGGTTCGGATTCAGAGAAACCGAACCCGCTCATCTCTACTTACCATCCCCGTTCCTGATCCAGACCCCCTCCGCCGGCGGCGCCGATCTTCTGCTCTCCTCTCTTCGATCTATGGGAGAGACGTTATTACGTCTCTTCCATAGAACAGCATAGACACTAGAGGTCAATTATGACCCCCTAGTGTCTGTGCCACTATGCTGTGCGGTGCGCGATGACGTCATCGCGCATCAAAGGTCCTCTAGACGAAGGGAAACTAGACCGTAGCGACTAGTTTCCCTTCATGTAGAGGACCTTTGCTGTGCGGTGCACGATGACGTCATCGCGCACCGCACAACTAAGGTCCTCTCAATGAAGGGAAACTAGACGCTACGCGTCTGGTTCCCTTCAAAGCGGGGGGCACAGCAGGGCACTGCGGGGGGCACAGTGGCGGTTCTTGCCCTGGTGCGGCGCCCTCCGGATGGCGCCGGCGCCCTCCGGAAGGCGGCGCCCCGGGCAAAAGTACCGCTTGCCCGTGGCAAGAACCGCCACTGTATGAAATACTACACACAGAATATAGGCATGCTGCATATCATTTTAATCAGCAGAAGCTGCTGATGCCCCTAGGCTTATCAAATGCCCTAGGCAATTGCCTAGTTTGCCTATGCCTATGGCCGGCTCTGAAAAAAACGTTTTTTATGGTAAGAACTTACCTTTGTTAAAACTCTTTCTGCGATGTACACTGGGCTCCACAAGGAATAGACATAGGGGTGTAGAGTAGGATCTTGATCCGAGGCAACAACAGGCTCAAAGCTTTGACTGTTCCCAGAATGCACAGCGCCGCCTCCTCTATAACCCCGCCTCCCTGCACAGGAGCTCAGTTTTTAGTTAACCAGCCCAATGCAGTAGCAGGAAAAGAGACGACAACGGTTAGTAGCCACATACACCACACTCTCTCGACAGGAGAAGTGTCAGCGGCTAATGCCATACCAACCCAAAGAAGCTAAGTGCGTCAGGGTGGGCGCCTTGTGGAGCCCAGTGTACCTTGCAGAAAGAGTTTTAACAAAGGTAAGTTCTTACCATAAAACTCGTTTTCTGCTGCGGGGTACACTGGGCTCCACAAGGAATAGACATAGGGGATGTCCAAAAGCAGTTCCTTATGGGAGGGGACGCACTGTAGCCAGCACAAGAACCCGGCGTCCAAAGGAAGCATCCTGGGAAGCGGCAGTATCGAAGGCAAAGAACCTTATAAACGTATTCACAGAGGACCACATAGCCGCCTTGCACAATTGTTCAAGGGTCGCACCACGGCGGGCTGCCCAAGAAGGTCCAACAGAATGAGTAGAATGGGCCGTAATGTGAGCAGGAGCTGGCAGACCAGCCCTCACATAAGCATGTGCAATCACCATTGTAATCCATCTGGCCAAAGTTTGCTTGTGATCAGGCCAGCCCTGTTTGTGAAATCCAAACAGCACAAAGAGAGAATCAGATTTCCTAATAGAAGCAGTTCTCTTCACATAGATACGGAGAGCCCGTACCACATCCAAAGACCGCTCTTTGGGAGACAGATTAGGAGAAACAAGTGCCGGAACCACAATCTCCTGGTTAAGGTGGAACGAAGAAACCATCTTAGGTAAATATCCGGGACCAGTCCTAAGAACCGCCCGGTCACGGTGAAATATCAGATATGGGGAACTACAGGACAAGGCACCCAAATCCAACACTCTTCTAGCTAAAGCAATAGTCAGCAGAAACACCACCTTAAGGAAAAGCCACTTAAGGTCAGCTGAACCAAGTGGTTCAAACGGAGACTCTTGTAACGCCTCCAAAACCACCGACAAGTCCCAAGGAGCCACAGGCGGGACATAGGGAGGCTGGATACGCAACATGCCCTGAGTAAAGGTATGCACATCAGGTAAGGTCGCAATTTTTCTCTGAAACCACACCGACAAGGCAGATATTTGAACCTTGAGGCCCTGCTGAAGAAAAGCCAACAACTTGGCTATACTAAACTTGGAAGCATCATAATCGCACCAAAGAAAGTAAGAATGCCAGACCCTATAGTAAATCCGAGCCGAAACTGGTTTCCGGGCCCGTAACATAGTTTGAATGACCGTCTCAGAAAACCCTTTAGCCCTTAAGACGGAAGCTTCAAGAGCCACGCCGTCAAAGACAGCCGGGCTAGGACAGGGGCCCTGAACGAGGAGGTCTTGGCGTTGTGGAAGTAGAATTGGACGCTCTGACAATAGGCCTTGCAGGTCTGAGAACCAGTGCCGTCTGGGTCACGCTGGAGCTATGAGAAGCAGAATTCCTTTTTCTTGCTTGAACTTCCGAAATGCCCTGGGCAGGAGTGACACCGGAGGGAACACGTACGGCAGCTGAAACCTCCACGGTACCGCCAGCGCATCCACGAATGCTGCTTGAGGATCCCTTGTCCTTGCTCCGAAGACCGGAACCTTGTGATTGTGTCAAGACGCCATCAGATCCACGTCTGGAAGGCCCCACTTTTCCACTAGGAGTTGAAACACTTCTGGATGGAGGCCCCACTCGCCGGCATGTACGTCCTGATGACTGAGAAAGTCCGCTTCCCAATTCAGGACTCCCGGAATGAATATTGCCGATATGGCCGGTAGATGGCGTTCTGCCCAATGTAGAATCCGTGAGACTTCCTTCATTGCCAAATGGCTTCGAGTGCCGCCTTGATGATTTATGTAAGCTACTGTGGTGGCGTTGTCCGACTGCACTTGAACAGGACGGTTCTGAATTAAATGCTGGCTGGGCTAGGTTCAATGCATTGAAGACCGCCCGCAATTCCAGAATGTTGATTGAGAGGAGGGACTCCTCCTTGGTCCACCGACCCTGAAGGGAGTGTTGCTCCAGCACCGCGCCCCAACCCCTTAGACTGGCATCTGTCGTCAACAGGATCCAGATGGATATCCAGAAGGGACGGCCCCTGCACAATTGTTGGTCCCGGAGCCACCAGAGCAGCGACAGACGGACCTCCGGAGTCAATGAGATAATTTGAGACCTGATCCGGTGAGGCAGGCCGTCCCACTTGGCTAGAATCAGCCTCTGGAGGGGACGAGAATGGAATTGAGCATACTCCACCATGTCGAATGCTGATACCATGAGGCCCAGCACCTGCATCGCCGAATGTATCGACACTTGCGGACGAGAAAGGAAGCAACGAATCCTGTCCTGAAGCTTCAGGACTTTCTCCTGACACAAGAACAACCTCTGGTTGTGAGTGTGCAATAGCGCTCCCAGATGCACCATGCTCTGAGCAGGGATCAGGGAAGATTTCTTCCAGTTGATGAGCCACCCGGGGGCTTGTAGAAACCGGACCGTCATATCCAGATGACGCAGGAGAAGTTCTGGGGAATTTGCCAGGATCAGGTCAGTATCCTGACCCCTTGACGGCGGAGTACCACCGTCATCATGACGGTGGAGAAGTTCTGGGGAATTTGCCAGGATCAGGTCAGTATCCTGACCCCTTGACGGTGGAGTACCACCGTCATCACCGCCATAACTTTGGTGAAGACTCGCGGAGCCGTTGTTAAACCAAAAGGTAACGCCCGAAACTGGTAATGGAGGTTGCCAATAGCAAACCTCAGGTATTGCTGATGTGACGCTGCTATAGAAATATGCAGGTAAGCATCCTGTATGTCCAGGGAGACCATGTAGTCTCCAGGTTCCAAGGCCAGAACTATAGAGCGAAGGGTTTCCATACGGAACTTGGAAACCTTCACAAACCTGTTCAATGCCTTGAGGTTGAGAATGGGCCGGGAGGACCCATTCGGTTTTCGGGACTAGAAACAGCGGAGAATTGCCCCTCTGCGCAAGAGGCACCTGTACTACGACTCCTGTATCCAGGAGGGTCTGTACCACCGATTGCAGAGTGTTTGCCTTTGTCTGGTCCAACGGGACGTCTGTCTGTCAAAATCGATGAGGGGGTCGGTTTTTGAAGGCTATGGCGTAACCTCGAGTGACGACTTCCCGTACCCAGGCATCTGAAGTGGTCTTCAACCATTCCTGAGTATACCCTAGAAGCCGGCCCCCACCCTGGGATCCCCCAGGGGGAGGCCCGCCCCGTCATGCGGCAGGCTTATCGGCCTTGGAAGCTGGCTGACGGGCCGCCCAGGCTCTTTTTGGCTTTGGCTTACCAGGTTTGGAAGTGCGGGCCTGCTTGTTGTACGACTGACCTTTTGCTTTACCTGAAGGATGAAAGGGGCGAAAGGAAGTACCTTTAGCCTTTGACACAGAAGGAGCGGTACTTAGCAGACAAGCAGTTTTGGCAGTAGCCAAGTCAGCCACTATCTTACTTAAGTCCTCCCCAAACAAAATATCATCCGTAATCTGTATAATTAACTTAATAGCCTCCAAAAGATCAGGAACATCCACATGTGAACTACCCTCCCCATCAGCAGTATCTGAGTCAGAACCTGTGGGGTCAGTGTAAGTGCCATCTTCATCAGACGAGGTGTCAGTGACAGCAGTGGATTGTGAGGAGACAAGCGCTCGCTTAGAGGACCTCTTGGATTTAGGCGAGCGATGTTCAGACTTACTTGTAGTCAGGGCCGGATTAACAATGGGGCGAGTGGAGCTGCAGCTCCAGGCCCCCCATCAAAATAGGCCCACAGGATCTGCTTTGCTGCAGCCAGGGAATTTTATTCCTTGCTACAGTGCTACAGCAAGAGCCGCCCCCTCCTGCCAGCAGCGTAGATGCCAGCAGCCAGCCATACCCACGCTTCTGGGAGCCGCTCTGGCAGCCGCAGGCAGGGCTGCTGGCAGCGCAGGGGATACAGGTCAGGAACAGTCACAGCCGGACACATGACTCGGGGGCGGAGCTACACGGGACTCGGGGGCGGAGCTACACGGGACTCAGGGCAGGCTGCTGCTCACATGCTGTGAGAGGGGAGAGGAGAAGCTGCTGCACATCATCCAGGGACGGCCCAACCTGTGAGACATCACTCTGGGTAGATGCTAGAATCAAGTGGGCTAAGGGACCTTTTCCGTCTGGGGGAGGAGTCACAACACAAGGGGGAGCTGCACTCTGCTGTAGTGTGTAAGGTAAGAGTGAATGGAGGAGGACACAGTGTGTGTGTGTGTGTGTGTGTGTGTGTGTGTGTGTGTGTGTGTGTGTGTGTGTGTGTGTGTCTTGATTGTGAACTTCTGCAGGGAGTAGGGTAAAATATAGCACGAGGGTGAGGAAGTATGTCAGTGAGATAGAGCGCAGGGGGAGGGAGAGCGTCAGTGAGATAGAGCGCAGGCTGCAGGGTGAGGGAGAGCGTCAGTGTGATAGAGCGCAGGGTGAGGGAGAGCGTCAGTGAGATAGAGCGCAGGGTGAGGGAGAGCGTCAGTGAGATAGAGCGCAGGCTGCAGGGTGAGGAAGAGTGTCAGTGAGATAGAGCGCAGGGTGAGGGAGAGCGTCAGTGTGATAGAGTGCAGGCTGCAGGGTGAGAGTGTCAGTGTGATAGAGCGCAGGGTGAGGGAGAGCATCAGTGAGATAGAGTGCAGGGTGAGGGAGAGCGTCAGGGAGATAGAGTGCAGGCTGCAGGGTGAGGGAGAGCGTCAGTGTGATAGAGCGCAGGCTGCAGGGTGAGGGAGAGCGTCAGTGTGATAGAGCGCAGGGTGAGGGAGAGCATCAGTGAGATAGAGTGCAGGGTGAGGGAGAGCGTCAGTGAGATAGAGCGCAGGCTGCAGGGTGAGGGAGAGCGTCAGTGAGATAGAGCGCAGGGTGAGGGAGAGCGTCAGTGAGATAGAGCGCAGGCTGCAGGGTGAGGGAGAGCGTCAGTGAGATAGAGCGCAGGGTGAGGGAGAGCGTCAGTGTGATAGAGTGCAGGCTGCAGGGTGAGAGTGTCAGTGTGATAGAGCGCAGGGTGAGGGAGAGCATCAGTGAGATAGAGTGCAGGGTGAGGGAGAGCGTCAGGGAGATAGAGTGCAGGCTGCAGGGTGAGGGAGAGCGTCAGTGTGATAGAGCGCAGGCTGCAGGGTGAGGGAGAGCGTCAGTGTGATAGAGCGCAGGCTGCAGGGTGAGGGAGAGTGTCAGTGTGATAGAGCGCAGGGTGAGGGAGAGCGTCAGTGAGATAGAGCGCAGGCTGCAGGGTGAGGGAGAGCGTCAGTGAGATAGAGCGCAGGGTGAGGGAGAGCGTCAGTGAGATAGAGCGCAGGCTGCAGGGTGAGGGAGAGCGTCAGTGAGATAGAGCGCAGGGTGAGGGAGAGCGTCAGTGTGATAGAGTGCAGGCTGCAGGGTGAGGGAGAGCGTCAGTGTGATAGAGCGCAGGCTGCAGGGTGAGGGAGAGCATCAGTAAGATAGAGCGCAGGTGCCGGGGGAGGGAATGTGAGTGTGATAGGGTGCAGGGGGACGGAATGTGTGAGTGTGATAGGATGCAGGGGGACGGAATGTGTGAGTGTGATAGGGTGCGGGGGGAGGGAATGTGTGAGTGTGATAGGGTGGCTGGGGAGGGAATGTGAGTGTGATAGGATGCAGGGGAAGGGAATGTGTGAGTGTGATAGGGTGGCGGGGGGAGGGAATGTGTGAGTGTGATAGGGTGCCGGGGGAGGGAATGTGAGTGTGATAGGGTGCAGGGGGACGGAATGTGTGAGTGTGATAGGGTGCAGGGGGAGGGAATGTGAGTGTGATAGGGTGCAGGGGGACGGAATGTGTGAGTGTGATAGGGTGCAGGGGGAGGGAATGTGAGTATGATAGGGTGCAGGGGGACGGAATGTGTGAGTGTAATAGGGTGCGGGGGGAGGGAGTGTGTGAGCGTGATAGGGTGGCGGGGGAGGGAATGTGAGTGTGATAGGATGCAGGGGAAGGAAATGTGTGAGTGTGATAGGGTGCGGGGGGAGGAAATGTGTGAGTGTGATAGGGTGCAGGGGAAGGAAATGTGTGAGTGTGATAGGGTGCGGGGGAAGGGAATGGGTGAGTGTGATAGGGTGGCGGGGGAGGGAATGTGAGTGTGATAGGGTGCAGGGGGACGGAATGTGTGAGTGTAATAGGGTGCGGGGGGAGGGAGTGTGTGAGCGTGATAGGGTGGCGGGGGAGGGAATGTGAGTGTGATAGGATGCAGGGGAAGGGAATGTGTGAGTGTGATAGGGTGCGGGGGGAGGAAATGTGTGAGTGTGATAGGGTGCAGGGGAAGGAAATGTGTGAGTGTGATAGGGTGCGGGGGAAGGGAATGGGTGAGTGTGATAGGGTGGCGGGGGAGGGAATGTGAGTGTGATAGGATGCAGGGGAAGGGAATGTGTGAGTGTGATAGGGTGCGGGGGGAGGGAATGTGTGAGTGTGATAGGGTGCCGGGGGAGGGAATGTGAGTGTGATAGGATGCAGGGGAAGGGAATGTGTGAGTGTGATAGGGTGGCGGGGGAGGGAATGTGAGTGTGATAGGATGCAGGGGAAGGGAATGTGTGAGTGTGATAGGGTGCGGGGGGAGGGAATGTGTGAGTGTGATAGGGTGCCGGGGGAGGGAATGTGAATGTGATAGGGTGCAGGGGGACGGAATGTGTGAGTGTGATAGGGTGCAGGGGGAGGGAATGTGAGTGTGATAGGGTGCAGGGGGACGGAATGTGTGAGTGTGATAGGGTGCCGGGGAGAGAGTGTAGGGCCAATATTTTTTTCCTATTGCAGCTATTAAGTTTTGTTTCCCCCCCTTTGGGGTTCAGTGTGTCTTATTTTACCTGTAGTGGCCAATGTTTTTTATTTATTCCTATTGATGCCATTATATTCGTTTTTTTTCCTGTAGTGGGGACAGTGTTATTTCCTGTAAGTTTTTTGTGGGGATTGGGTAAAAACCAGAATGGTCCGGACCCTAGAACGCCGGACAGGACCTGCTCCCTGCAGCAAACTGTCATTCTGGAGCTTGTAGTATTTGTCCTCATCCGGGTGGTGTTATGTTCAGGAGGGTGCTTGTGACAGCTGTCACCAGGGAGGCAGTGAGGGAGAGATTACAGCCTCCCTGTATGATTCCAACCATTACGGCTATTACCCCATCTCTGGATTATACAGGGAATGGTAATCTTTCCCTCCCCAACTCCCTTGTGACAGCTCCCCACAGGTAGGACACCCCCTGGACAGAGACGAGCACTACAAGCTCCAGGAAGCGGGTCCGGTCCGGCTTTCCAGGGTCTGAACTGTTCCGGTTTCTATCTAATCCTGTTTCTTTTTCCATGTACAGTAGGTGCTGTTTTATTATTTTCCAGTAGGGAGAGAATGTGTGTGACAATAGGTGTCTCAATCCTCGCACATTCGGACGCATGCATGTACAGATGTAGCCAGTCAGTCTTCCCCCTGTTTGGCCCTGTCCAGGCGACACCCTCTCTCCAACCCCACTCCATCTATCCACCAGTCCTGATACGTATCTCTTCTTAGCATAGCTGTTATTAAAAAGGTAAGGTCTTTTTTTACATATAGAAAGATTTCACATTTACAGTATGACATCACTAAGCAACCCGTAGCCTCTTTCGTTAAGAGGTTTCATATTTACGTCATCACTATATTTTTCATATTATGGTCATGTTAACAAGATGTTTTCCTTTGTCCATTTGTAGATTGTCACATTACACTATTGATATAAGAGAAGAAGGGAGGGAGATTGAAGTTTTTCAAGGTAGGCGCTAGTCACACCCTATGGCACAGGCCACATCCCCTGTGCAGACAGACCTTATAACATCAACCACACCCCCCCATTACTAGTCATACCCCCACAACGTTTTTCACTTCCTCTGCGGTGGCATATAATAGGCCCTTCATAAATTTCAGCTCCAGGCCCATGTGGACCTTAATCTGGCACTGCTTGTAGTCAGGGACTGGTTCAACTTCTTCAATTGAGCAGATAAATCGTCCGCCCACGGCGCGTTAGCTGCAGGGACCACATACGGTTGTACTAGCATTGGAGGTCCCATAGGGGGTGTTAGTTTATGAACTAGCGTATGCAGAAAAAGTGGCCCATGGTGGGTCATTATGTACCTCCGTTGCCACAGTCCCACTGGGGGGCAAGGAGCCCCCAGAACCAGAGCCCACAGCTGCTATATTCCCCTCATAGTGACACTCAGCAAAACCGGCAGTGTGTTCAGCCCCAGAACCGTTACCCTCAGAAGCAGACATGATATAACTTGCAGTATCAGGTAACACAGTACAATTGGCAGCAGCACAATACCTCTTACCCAAACCCCTGCGCAGTGTAGTCAGCACTAGCAGAGATAAAGGAGAGATATGGTGACTAAATCACAGAGAAAAATACGTATCAAAGTATATCTTTGTGAAAATCCTATATCAATAGAAAACCTGACGCACCAAGCCCCCTCAGGTTATAGAATATAGGGATAGCAAGTTGAGTGAAAGACATGAAATGGACACCACTCAGCTATATAATGCACACACATATAGTCACAGTTTGTACGGGATGCAGTCAGTTTACCTCCAATAAAAATCCCGACGTTCAAAATCCCGACACCAATTGACCGATGGTCAAAATCCCGACAAGGTCAAAATCCCGACATGGACAAAATACCGACATTTAAAATACCGACAAGGTCAAAATACCGACGTGTAAAATGGCGACAGGTCAAAATACCGACATGAGTTTTTCATGATTTTTTTCATTGAAACCGACTTGTTCATACTTTACCATCCCAGTGGACCTGAAGGGGGAATATAATAGTGTGCCGAGCGCAGCGAGGCACCGTGCCCGAAGCATGGCGAGCGCAGCGAGCCATGCGAGGGGACGCGGTACACTTTATATGGTGTCCATGTTGACTTATGTCGACATACACACAAAAAACCAACAAAAACCCCGCATGTCGGTATTTTGACCTGTCGGCATTTTACATGTCGGTATTTTGACCTTGTCGGTATTTTAAATGTCGGTATTTTGTCCATGTCGGGATTTTGACCTTGTCGGGATTTTGACCATCGGTCAATTGGTGTCGGGATTTTGAACGTCGGGATTTTGATTGGAGGTATTTCATACCGATCCCGTTTGTACAATGCAGAGGTTATTACTAACAATAATACTGCACTGGACCAGCTTATATATATAGCTATATAGTCAATAGATATAACACTGCACAGTAAGAACTGGATATATATCACAGGGTAATTGTACTAGAAAACCCTGACTAAATGCACTCTTTCTTAACTAGCACTGTCTAAAAAGGCAGGTAGAATACTTAAGTGTCATGTAAAGTCACAGCACTGACATCCAGGCAGCTTTACACAGGAGGATTTGCCCAAGCAGTCCCAGGAACAGTGAAACTGAGGGATAATGGTGCCCAGACACTGACAGGGAGTGAGGGAGACAGATATGCAGCTCCAGGGCGGGAACATTTGCAGGAAATGGCGCCCTGGGGCTGGGGGAGGGGCTTCAGGTCTAAGCCTTATCCCCCTGCTGGCAAAACCACCGGGTACTGTGGGCTACTGAAAATGGTTTAGAGAGAAAACCTGACCTGCACCCATGCCCTGGTGATCTAGTGGGATCGCCTGTACTGCCACAGTGTCCACCGCCAGCACACGGCTCGCCTCCCACTGACCGTGCCGGATCGCGATAAAGACCGTGTCCCGAATGTGGGACCCACTCACCACCTCCCGAAGCGCGGCCACGCGATCCCGGAGAGCCCCAGTCGTGTGTACCTGACGTGAAGAAAACCAGAGCCTCCTGCTGTAGTTACCCGGCAACCAGGGCTCGGGAGTGTACAGCGCCGCTGGGGAGTGCTGGAGCTGCAGCAGTGAATGTCTTCTAACATTTACCACCGCTGCTGCCCTTGAAGTCTTCACTTTTTTCTTCAAAAAAAGCTCTTCTTAGGGCTGCCTGGAGTAGCCCCTCTGTTATGTGCCTGCTTACTGCAGCACCAACTACAAAACTGAGCTCCTGTGCAGGGAGGCGGGGTTATAGAGGAGGCGGCGCTGTGCATTCTGGGAACAGTCAAAGCTTTGAGCCCGTTGGTGCCTCGGATCAAGATCCTACTCTACACCCCTATGTCTATTCCTTGTGTAGCCCAGTGTACCCCGCAGCAGAAATAGAAGTGTTAATAGTTTTTTTTTATCAATTAACAAAATACAAAGGGAATGAACACAAGAGAAATCTAAATCAAATCAAAATTTGGTGTGACCACCCTTTGCCTTCAAAACAGCATCAATTCTTCTAGGTACACTTGCACACAGTGTTTGAAGGAAGTCGGCAGGGAGGTTGTTCCAAACATCTTGGAGAACTAACCACAGATCTTTGGTGGATGTAGACTTGCTCATATCCTTCTGTCTCTTCATGTAATCCCAGACAGACTCGATGATGTTTAGATCAGAGCTCTGTGGGAGCCATATAATCAGTTCCAGGACTCCTTGTTCGTCTTTATGCTGAAGATTGCACTTAATTACATTGGTTGTATGTTTGGAGTCATTGTCCTGCTGCAGAATAAATTTGCAGCCAATCAGATGCATCCCTGGTAATTTTGTATGATGGATAATTACCTGCCTGTATTTCTCAGCATTGACAACACCATTAATCCTGACCAAATCCTCAACTCCAATGTTCTTCTCCATGCACTTCATAGGTGAGATGTAATACAGTAGCATCAATGGGGACAATATGGCAGCCCCACCGCCGGCCACACTGCCAACACGGATGGCCATCACCCCCCCCTTTGCAGAAACCGCCAAACCCCTCCCCCTGCTGCCGACACTGCCAACACCCTTGCACTGAGAACATCACTGGGCCACCCGCACTGCCGGCACCCCTGCAATGAGGACACCATTGGCACCTCATTGCACTGAGGACACCACTAGGACACCTGCACTGCCGACACTGTCTGCACCCTGGCACTACGGACACCACTGGGACACCCGCACTGCCCGCGCCCCTGCAATTAGGACGCTGTCGGCACCCTGCAGTGAGGACACCACTGAGACACCCGCACTGCCAACACTGTCTGCACCCCTGCACTGAGGACACCACTGGGACACCTGCACTGCCGACACTCCTGCAATTAGGACACGGTTGGCACCCCTGCACTGAGGACACCATTGGGACACCTGCACTGCCGACACTGCCGGCACCTCTGCAATACATTACTAATTTCTAAAACATTTTTAAACAGAAATAACTGCCGTGTGTTTGTGCCGCTGCTGTGTTGCTTAGTTATCCAGCCAGGCGTGTTGGTGAACAATATTGTGAGCTGTGAGGTGGTTAAAACTGACTGGAAATGACTGGGAATGGATGTTATTGAGGTTAATAATACTCTAGGAACACAAACAGACCCTAGTTCTGTGAAAGCCAAAACACACGTTAATCATCCCTTTTCCTTGCATTTTAAAGAGAAACATGAAAAATCAGTTAAGGGTCTAAAGAGCTTCTGTGCAATCAAATGGATACAAAATAACTTGAGGACAAGGGATAGGGATAACAGGTTAGCCAAGGCGGAAATGAGGAACATCTATGAATTCAACAGCCTTAGACCTCATGGTCTAAACCACGATTTTGGAATTAGGTGGTTTCTGTAAAGTGATGTTAGGTTCATTCTACTAGGGCTTATACCTTTTTGAAATTTTGGGATTATTCCCAAGTGTTCTTCTATCTAAATAGGGAGTTTTTTCCAGCATTATTGTAATTATATGTGTTCAAAGAAATTCATATGTAAATGTGAGTTTATTTATGTAAAATGTACATTGCAGTAACCATTATGTTGCCATGTTAATTACGTTCATAATACCTTTCCCTGTGCATAGGGGGCTGTAGCATAGGTTGTGTGCCCGGGTCTATTTAGAATGTAGGATATGGGTAATATGTATAGTTTTGTTCCCCCCATTATACGCAGTTGGCCCAGGACTTTCAAATTATACTTGTTTCCAGGATGGCGCTCTGTTATAAAATGTTTGTACCAGAGGCGGAGTACAGATAACTCCGTTTTGGTTACTAGGAAGTAACTGTGTCCTTGATGCGTCACTATGGAAACAGGACGCTGGCCTTCAGTATGGAGGGGATATGTGAAGAAACAAGCGGGTCCGTTTATGAGAACATCAGTGACGTATTAAGTGGGCGGAAGTCACGGCGAACCATGTTGGAAAAGGGCAAAGTTGAGAACTTGCCCTACATCCTAATTCCGTGCCCGCGACTGCAGTGAGTATAGGACGTTGAGGCGAGATTACGGGGTATTGGTTCCCAGGACCAGGTTTTGTTCCAACATGTTAGTAATGTAAATGTGGTTTAGATTACTTTCGTTTTTAGCTGTTAGGATAGCACGTGTAAGCCGCATGACTGGTCTAGACCCCGGAAGTGTTACCAAGGGAACGGGACGCACAGCTGGCAGGATGTTACGATGGTAATGGGAGGAAGTAATGCTAGCCATAGTATTGGTCTGTGCACCGAATGTGTTACCAAGGGAACGGGACGCAGTTTAGAGGAAACAGGAACTAGTTAGATTATGTGATTGCGGCCCGGGCGTGTTGCCATGGAAATGAGATGCGGGGCAGTGCCATGAAGGGGATCTTTGAATCCTTTTGGCGCCAAATTTGTAAATTCAGGTCCCTTGTGAATTGCAAACTATTGGCTATTGTGAATGTCTATCATGCTGGTGGTCAGCTTATTGGTTGATTAGGATTAAACCTATTAAGGTTCTGCTATTTAAGGGAGGTCAGACTGGGAGTTTTTCATTCAGCTGACCACACAGGAGAGGCTGCATATTGGTGGTATGTTTTATGTCCACATTTGTTTTTATGATTGTTTTTATGATTATTTTTTGCAAATAAGGAAAGTGTTTTATTGGATTTTCTGTATATTATTATAGTGAAACACACTGTTAAATCTTGACAAAGACGCCGCAGAGCATCGAAACGCGTTGATACAGTGCTATATTGATGTCCTAAACCAGTACATCCATTGAAGGGGGCATATGACATTTATGATATCCGGATCACTTCATGTCAGTTGATTTCCATCTCTGCCCCCTATTTGGTACGGCTGGTTGTCTATTTATGTTTTAATTGTATATTTTAATAAAAGGAGGGTTCTTTTGGCCCTAATTGGCTTTCCCCTTTCTTTTTCAATTGCATACTCACCATATGAGTGATATTCATACTCAATATACGGTGTCACAGAGGAAAAAAACCCTTACGGAAAAGAAACCTTTATGTGCTTTCTATCCTCCATTTTCAAGTAAGCATACACATAAGGATCTATTACCGTATCTTCACGGAATCACTTTGGGTGACCCTATAAGAAGGTAGACGGCTCATTTCTCTTTTGGGACCATCTTCATCACCTAGTTCTCCCTTAACACAGTGGAAAGAACTTTTATGCTCATACAGGATTACACTATTATATTTTTTTGTCTTTTTTTCATGAACAATATGACATCGCTGTGAGGATCGTTTAAAAACAAGGGGACATTTGGAGCGCAGAAAGTGAGACTGTATTTTTCTGTTTTATATGAGCCAAATATATACTTATACCCATTTTTATGTACCGCAAATTTAATGACAGTACTTATTTTGCTAAAAAAAAAAATAGCTTTCTATCATGTTTCCACATTTAAAAAAAAATGCATATAACAGAAATTTGACCCAATTTAACGACACCAAATAGTTTTATTATGGCCACTAATAGACTTCTATAATGTTTTCCTATGTTAGTTTTGCTTTTTTAGGGGTACAGACACATGTCCCCACTTTCTCCTTTACGTAGCTCAGCTTTTGCCAGCTAGAATTATTGTGCGAATCCCGTTATCGACATTTTGAAATAGGATAGCTGTGATGAACGGGAGCGAGCAGGGTGTGATACCCAATTTTTAGGGAGATAGATGCGATAACATTAGCCGTAATTGCGTTATCATGACTAATTGGATACCCTTCTTTGAATCCTGCTGGAGTAAAGCACTGTATTAATAAAATAATAATAATCATCATCGTTATCGTAATAATAATAATAATAATAATAATAAATCCAAATGCTTATACTATTGATTGATAAGAAGCAATAAGAAAACACCCATCTATGGGGGTAATTCAGACCTGATCACAGGGCTGCATTTTTTGCTGCCCTGCGATCAGATAGTCGCCGCCTATGGGGGGGGGATGCTGTGCTTCATGAGCAGAGCTGCCTCTGCGCTGCCCAGGACTTACTTTGCCGCTGCGATGCGATACTGCTGATCGGGGCCGGAGATGACGTCAGACACCCTCCCTGAAGACGCCAGATCCCGCTTGCTTTTTTTTGGTCATCCGACGCACTGGCGCATACGCAGTTCAGATCTGATCGGCTGCTGTGCGAAAACGCACGGCAGCAATCAGGTCTGAATTACCCCCCATATCAGTAGCTTCTGGGAAATTACTGCTACAGGGCACATTGCTATAATGCAAACGCTTTTAATAAAGTTATTCAAATGATACATAACTCACCATAAACCTAACCATAACAATAACACAAAAATGTACTGTTGACATTTCGGTGTCGACATACAAAATATGGACAATATAACATATCAACAATTTGACCTTGCCAACATTAACGGATGTTGACATTTTACATGTTTGACTTATCATCCACGTCGACATTCTGAATGTTGACGCTGCAACCTAGTGTCGACATTCTGACCTTCAACATTTTGAAATTCGATATTCCGACCAGAAAACATTTATTTGTACATTTTAGATATAAAGGTTAAGCCAGTTGTTTCCATTCTCGGTCCTCAGATCTTTCTAGCAGTCAAGGTTTTCAGTATATCCCTGTTTAAGCACAAATGACTTAATTAGTACCTCAATCAGTTTCATTATGCCCTCTGTGCACCAACATGGATATCTTTAAAGCCTGCACTGCTATAGTGCGTTGAGGTCAGAGAGAAAGAGAAACCATAAATTATGCCATACATAAGCAATATTGAGTTTATAACAGTTTATAAGTAATGTATTTTTTCTTTATGTCTTGTAGACTCATAAATCTTTATTGGCTGTAGTTATAATGTCCAATCTGGTCATTTTTAGAAAGTGTAGGTGAGAATATGTGAGAAAAGCAAAGTTCAGCACCTATCCTGATTTTCGAGGGACAGTACCATTTTTTTGGGACTGTCCCGCTGTCTCACCCACGGGCCGCAGTGTCCCGCGGTGTTGGGGGGGGGGGGCAGTTGGGAGGCTCCTGTCAATTACTGCTCTGCCTAACAGAGCAACGGTGAACAGACGCTGTCTATTCACTAGAGACGGAGGGACAGGGGGCATGCCAGCAGCTCACAGAGCCCTGGCCAAGCACCCATAGTAAAGAAAACGGGGGCGTGGCTCGCGATTGCGGAACCCCACAAAGCCACGACCCCTTTTCTACAGGACACGCCCCCTTTCCAGACGGGCGCGGCTTTGCCACGCCTTAGTGTTCCTCTTTTTTGTCTCACAATGTTGGGAGGTATGCAATTGTTTCACAAAGGTAATTACAGATGGGTCCACATTTATCTTCACTTCTTTGCTGCGCCTAGGCACACCATGGTTTATCAACATAATCCTTTCATCTATTGTTCTCAGCTGCAATACAATACAGAGAGAACAATACATCAGGGGATTATGGGGTACATCTACTAAGCAGTGATAAAAGAGGAGAAGTGAGCCAGTGGAGAGGTTGCCCATGGCAACCAATCAGCATTGACGTAACATTTATAATTTGAATACTACAAACATATACAGAGCAGCTGATTGGTTGCCATGGGCAACTTCTCCATTGGCTCACTTCTCCACTTTGATCACTGCTTAGTACATGTTCCCCATAGTCATTACAGCAGGGGATTAAGTCTGACTGACCTGGCTCAATTAATCCTATTAAAGGTCAAGATAAACATGGACCCATCTGTATCTACAATATACAGTATATGGTGCATAATGGCAGAGCCAGTAATGTGATTTCAAGCTTACAGTAGCTGACCAGAGATTTAGCTCCAGATTTATCAAGCCTTGGAGAGTGATAAATAGCACGGTGATAAAGTACCAGCCAATCAGCTCCTAAATGTCATTTTTCAAACTCAGCCTGTAACACAGCAGTTAGGAGCTGAGATTTTATCACCGTGCTATTTATCACTCTCCAAGGCTTGATAAATGGGGGCCCAAGTTTGCTTAGTGTTGTGTCTTGGTGGGCAAAAAAGCACAATCTGTTAAACTGTGCTTGTCAAGGGGAGATAAAAGGACAGACACTGCATTCATACCTCCCAACATTGCTGTGTCTTGAATTAGGACCCTGCATGCACAGAGGGCTCATGCACCTTGACAAGGGGTGGTTCCTCATGGGAAAGGGGGTGGAGCCTTGTTGCAGTACACATTTAAACGGTATATATCCTGTGCATGAGGGGCAGAGACAATACCGTGATTGCAAGCTTAGCTGACCAAAAAATACTGTACTGTGTGTGGGTGAGTGATACGTAACCCAAAGAAGACATCTTTTTCTGATCTGAAAATAAATTCTCATCTTTTATTTCAATTATTACAGATGAAATTATGCAATACTGTATGTGTTTAATACGCACTGTAAATCTGCCAGGAAGGGGTAAAATACTCTAGTTACTGGGTGTTGTAGCTATGTTAGCCATGCCAAAGACAATCAAAAGTGGTCCCAGACCCGGTACTGTGGTGTGTGGCCAAATCAGGGAGGCGTGGCCATGATCCCGCAAGAAAAATGTCAAGGAAACAAAACAAGGGGGTTCCGCATGCATCAAGGGGGGATATTCACCCCCCTCACCCAGCGGTGGATCCAGGAGGGAGGGTGATCAGTGCGATCACCACTGCCTATAGCACCTCATATTTGCCCACTACAACTGGCCACTGCATGGCAGTGCAGCGGAAGTGTGACATCATACAAGGAGAGAGAGGAGACTGCTACTGCGCTGTGGTAGCAGCTTCCCTGGACCCTCTGCAGCTCAGCACACAACAGTGTGTGCTGGGATAGGGAGAGAGGCTGCTGCCACTGAGTCGCAACATTCTCCTGTTCTCTCCTGCCCAATGTGTAACTGATCCAGGCCCCTGCGGCCCCCCTGGCTGCACCCCAAATTTGAATTTTAATTTAAGTTAGATATTTCAAGGGAAGATTGCGTGTGTTTGAGTGGCAGTGGGTATCTGCCAGTAAGCGGTCAAATCAGTGTCAGACTGGGGTATTCTGGGTAAATGCAGTGGTAGGGGCCCATGCTTAGGGGTGTGGCCAGCCTCCAGAGGGGGTGTGGCCAGCCAACACAGAGGCTTGGCTAACCATTTGAGCATGTATGCTCTGGGCCCCTGATAAATATAATCCATGCATGATAATGTACCAGGTTAATAACAGCAATGCAGTGTAGAAAATACACCATAGTCCTGTGCAGTATAAGGTAACAAGTATGGGGGTAATTCCAAGTTGATCGCAGCAGGATTTTTTTTTAGCAGTTGGGCAAAACCATGTGCACTGCAGGGGAGGCAGCTATAACATGTGCAGAAAGAGTTAGATTTGGGTGGGTTATTTTATTTCTGTGCAGGGTAAATACTGGCTGCTTTATTTTTACACTGCAAATTAGATTGCAGATTGAACACACCACACCCAAATCTAACTTTCTCTGCACATCTTAAATCTGCCTCACCTGCAGTGCACATGGTTTTGCCCAACTGCTAAAAAAATTCCTGCTGCGATCAACTTGGAATTACCCCCTATAATTCAAGTGCACAGTCTGGAACCTTATCCCTAGAGGAGGGAGTGGGCCTTCAAGCAATGAAGCCCACCGGGGGTTTCACCTGTACCCAGGGCCGGCAACAGAAATCTTGGGGCCCAGTACACTGATATCTCTGGGCCCCCCTCCTCCCTCAAACATCCCCTTCCCCCAGACACGCAGGATGCTGTATTAAGTGTACAGGAGGAACCTACTGAACTTGCTGTGCATATTTTTATATATATCTGCATATTCAATATTCCATATTCATATTGCATGCATTGCATATTCAGTGTTGCTTATTCACAATTCTCTTAAGAGAATGAAACTTCTACGCTGTCATTTGACTTACTAACACACTGGTAATGCCGCTATCCTGTGCAGGTTCAATGTTGCAGCTGTTCCTCCTGCTGCTCTTAGGAAGACACTGTAGAACATTGCAGAGCAGGCAAGTGGGCGGGTGCATTGTCATGCGGCTCGTGATGTCATATACGCAGTACGGGGATCCGGACAGGACAGATTACCAGGGGGTTACCAGAAGGGGATTCGAGTTGTTAACTATGTATTTTATGCCTATCTGTGCCACAGACTCCAGTTCCCTTCCAAGCAGGTGGGCGTCCAGCGCGATCCTTTCATTTAAAATCTATTACTAGGTGCCGCTCTGCTGCAACCATGCATACTGCCCCTCAGTACCTTGGGGCCCCTCACAACGTCGGGGCCCGTTACAGGTGTCCCCTTTGACCCCCCCTGTCACCGGGCCTGCCTGTACCACCTGGGCCAGTCCAAACCTGGGTCAAATACTATACTTACTGGCTGTTGTGGCTCCGTCAGCCGCACCCCAAATTAACAAGAGCTGAAAGAAAAAAGTTTTATGGTTTAAAAAAAAAAAGTCAAGGATCTTGATAAAACTTTACAATATATATTTATATATATTTCCATGGAAGATTGTGTGTGATTGAGGGGCAGTGAATATCAGGCAGGTAGGGGTCACATACTTTACATATTCAGTGATGTGGCTCCGTCATCTGTACCCTGAAAATAAGAAACTCTGAAAGACGATATATTTTTTTCTGGTTTAATTTTTAGATTTATTTTTAGATATTTCAAGGTAAGATGCAGTGTACAGATGTGTAATAGTATTAATTGAGTCAGGGCAGTCAGACTTAATCCCCTGCTGTAATGACTCTGGTGGTCATTCCGAGTTGATCACTCGCTAGCTGTTTTTAGCAGCCGTACAAACGCTATGCCGCCTCCCACTGGGAGTGTATTTTAGCTTAGAAGAAGTGCGAACGAAAGGATCGCAGAGCGGCTACAAAGTTTTTTTGTGCAGTTTTAGAGAAGCTTCAGACCTACTCAGCGCTTGCGATCCCTGCAGACTGTTCAGTTCCTGTTTTGACGTCACAAACACGCCCTGCGTTCACCCAGCCACGCTTGCGTTTTTCCTGGCACGCCTGCGTTTTTCCGCACACTCCCTGAAAACGGTCAGTTGACACCCAGAAATGCCCACTTCATGTCAATCACACTGCGGCCACCAGTTTGACTGAAAAGCTTCGCTAGACCTTGTGTGAAACTACATAGTTCATTGTAATAGTACGCATGCGCAGAAGTGCCATTTTTTTGCCTCAGCTAGCGATCAACTCGGAATGACCCCCTCTATCCCCTGCTGTATTGTTCTCCCTGTATTGTATGGCAGCTGAGAACAATAGATGAAAGGCTTATGCTAATAAGCCTTGGTGCACCTAGGCGCAGCAGAGAAGTCTAGATGAGCGTAGCTCCATTTGTATGTTACTGTACTTAGTGGGTGTTTTGGCCCCGTCAGATGCCCACCAATATAATAAAGGCTGAAAGAAGACTTTTTTCTGGTTTAAAAAAATATTCTCAAGTCTTTTAATAGAAGTGCATGGTAAAAGTGACAGTCCCTCATTTCCTCATCTCAGTGTACTGTACGTGTTGTTTTGGCGTGGCACACATAACTATAACTTCACTTTTACTACATTAATACAAAACATCCAAAACTGGACACAATGTAGAGAAAAATAAAAAGATTTACACACAAAGTGGTGATTACAGTGTCCTGCTGTGTATTTCTTCCTGTATTATATACCGTGGCGGTTCTCGCCACGGGCAAGCGGTACTTTTGCCCGGGGCGCCGCCTTCCGGAGGGCGCCGCACCAGGGCAAGATCCGCCGCTGTGCCCCCCCGCAGTGCCCTGCTGTGCCCCCCCGCTTTGAAGGGAACCAGACGCGTAGCGTCTAGTTTACCTTCATTGAGAGGACCTTAGTTGTGCGGTGCGCGATGACATCATCGCGCACCACACAGCAAAGGTCCTCTCCATGAAGGGAAACTAGACGCTACGGTCTAGTTTCCCTTCATGTAGAGGACCTTTGCTGTGCGATGCGCGATGACGTCATCGCGCACCGCACAGCATAGTGGCACAGACACTAGGGGTCATAATTGACCTCAAGTGTCTATGCTGTTCTATGGGAGAGACGTAATAACGTCTCTCCCATAGATCGAAGAGAGGAGAGGAGAAGAGCGGCGCCGCCGGCGGAGGGGTTCTGCAGCGGGTCTGGATCAGGAATGGGGATGGTAAATATACTTTTTTTTTATTTAATTTTTTCTTTCAGCGTCGTGACCACGCCCCCATTTGAAGCCACGCCCCTATATTTTGCCCGGGCGCCACAAGGCCAAGAACCAGCCCTGATTAGATAAGCTGAAGGCTGCATAAGCCTGAAGCCATATAAGAGTCCAATTTTTTGTGATTGGTTGTTGGTGACTAAGCAGTTGCTAGGCAGATCAGTGTGTTCTTGGGTATTTTTCCCATATTATAGGGCTGTCCATCAAGAGGGTAGGGGTTGGTCTTGGAATAATATATAAGCCATGGTCATATGACTCAGACTTCCTCTTGCCATTTTGGAATGGCCCAGGAAGGCTGAGTACACATACTGTATGTTATGCTGTGCTTTTTTTTTTCATGTGGCTTGCTTTGATTCTTTGTTTAGGGATCGGTTTCCCCGTCATTTGTCTGTTATTATTCCCTGGGGTCCCTAAGTGGTGCTGCTTTCACTATCTCTCATGCGCATCCCCACTGGTCTGCCCCCCTCCCCCCCCTTCCACACTCCCGGCATTTTGGCTGCGGCCGTCGCTTGCACCGCCCGGCCTGTGGTCTCCCTTGCCTCGGCCCCGCTCTGGCCGGCGGGTCGCGTCGGGGGCCCTGCACGGCGGTCCGCGCCTCTCCCCTGTCTTGTTTGTCGGAGGGTGGGACGGGTGCCCCTGCAGCGGCAGCAGCGGGCGTTGGACGGCGCGCGGACGCGGGTGTATTACCCGGCGCCTGCGACGCTGCAGTTCCCCTCTCCTCCCGGCCGGCGTCTCCGCGCGCGGCTCTCTCCTCCTTACCGCTTTGGCTGGTGGCTACGGCGTCCGCGTGGTGCCGTGCGGCCCCTGGGGTGGCTACAGGGTGGGACGGGCGGCAGCGTGTGGCGGCCGGGACTGTGTGCGGGTGGCGACCTCTCCTGGCCTTGCCTGGTAGAGTGTTCCTGGGTGAGGGTTTTAGCCCCACCATATATACATGTGGTGTGTTTAAAAGTATTTCTTATTTTTACCTTTTTCTGTTTTGTTTTGTTTTCAGTTTAATTTTTTTTTTCTTTCTCTTTTTTATTTATATATAAGGGCTGATGCAGCGGACCTTCGTGGTGGTGTTTTCACCCACACCATGGCAGAATTGCTGTATTGGCCCAAGGTTATACGGTTTTCTGGGATGCGGTTTCGTTTAGGTGGTAAATTTGGTGCTGCCACAGGCACATTACACCATGCAGCTGCAGTACATTGAAATTAATTTTGCTATTGGGACTATTATATTTAGTTCATTTATAGTACTGTTCATTTTAGTACGAGCACCTGGAAGGGCAATGCAAAGGGCACAAATACATGTATTGCACATTAGGTGGCACAGTCCTCCCTGGCAGCCTCCTGCCCTTGCCTGGCCTTCCTCCCTGCTTTCTGCGTTGGTCGGGAGTAACGGGGGGTTCGTATCCCGGCATTAGCCACCCGGTTGCGGCCGCACAGGCCCGGTTTTGCCCTTCCAGTCTACTAAGTTGGTCCTGTTTCTGTTGTTGGTGCGCAGGAGCTTCCTGCGCTTGTTGTCCCCTCTGTTTTTTCTGCGCAGGTGTCTACGGGTCCGGAGGAATCGGGGCGTCAGCACGGAGGAACCGGAGGTCGAGGAGGGATGCGATGGCAGGGGAAGACGCACCGCCGGAATCGGTGGCGGCAGCTGATGGTATTCCAGGTACGTCAGGCACCGGTGAGCATGCTCTTGTTTTCACCTTATTTACAGTGCGTTAACTTCTGTAGTGTTCCCCTGGTTCTGCTTGGCGCCCGCGTTAGTTGGCTAGGCTCATTGCGCGGCGCGTGGCGTTAGACGTCTAGGAAAGGCAAGGCACCGGCGGTTACGGTTCCCTCCACCCCCTGCGGGTCGCGAAGAATCCAGACAGGGGAAGGGGGCATTGGGGCGAAAGCTTTCCTTACTTTCATCTGTAGTTGCGGTTTTGGATTGATTTTACGGATTGCGGCATCGGGTCACGACCTGCCGCGTATCCCCACATGGTGCAGTTTTTGTGTCAGCGCCCGCAATTGAAATCCTAGGTTTCCGCTTGGGGAGATTACCACGTGAAGGCCATCATGGTCGGGGTGGGAACGTCGTTTTCCTTGGTTGTGTGGTTGGGGTCACCTGGCAGGCCGGACCGCACAGTGGGGTCCCAGGTCGCAGGCCCCTCGCAGTTGGCACTTCTGTTTTGCGCCCCGTGGTTGGGGGGGGGGGTTCGCTTGTGGCAGGGGCTAGTATACCACAGGCGTCCGCCCCAGTTTTCGTCACTCATGCAACTTTGTGAGACCTGTCGCCCGGCCAGTGACTGTGCCCCAGCCGCGAACGGATAACCTGCCCGTGGTGGCGCGCCGGTGTTTTTTATGTCTGCTCACGATGTCCCGCGTCAGGTCCGGCGGAAGGTGGGCGCAGAACCGGCTTGGGCATTTGTCTTAATCCTCACGGGGTTTTCTTTTCATGCTCCGTGTCCGATACCGTGCGCATAGAGAGGGTTAGTCTTTTAGGGACTCTGCGTTTTGTTTCAGGCTATGGGCCGGGTACCCCCCTTTTGGCTAAGTCATACGTTGGGTCATGTTTTCGCCTCTTCCCCTGCGCCCATATCCCCTGCAATTTTTCGGGCCTCGATTAGGTGCCAGTTTTCTGTGGACGGGGCGTGTCCCTGGGGTTTTCTGTCTCACGTGCCTCTTTGAGAAATGCGGCACTGTCCTGCGTTGGTATTTTGACATTGTCGGTAATTTAAATTTCGGTATTTGAAATGTCGGTATTTTGACATTGTCAGTAATTTAAATGTCGGTATTTTAAATGTCGGTATTTTAAATGTCGGTATTTTGACCATGTCGTTTTTTTTACACTTGTTGGTAATTTGACTGTCGGGATTTTGATTGTCGGTAAATAGCCTTATTATTAAGGTACAATATACAGGCTGATTATTGGCGATTATGCACAAATCCTTCTCATATGGAATGTACACATACTGCTCATTCATTTACTGGGTTCAGTATAGTGTTATAATACACAGCATCTCTGTCATTAGCCTTTATATCAGGCACAATATTGCTGTTCAGGTGGATAATTCAATAATAGTGCAAAGATCCTTTTCAATCAAAAAGCATCTGTATCGCTTATCATTACCCACGGTATCAGACACTCGGGCTCAGCGTATAAAAGCTGAGCTAAGTAAATAAATATATTGTTGGGATCAGAAGTGTATGCACCATAAAACAGATATAGGTATTTCTGGGCTCATTTATCAATGAGTGATACATTTCACTGTGAGTGATAAATTGCGCCAGCCAATCAGCTCCTAACTGCCATGTCACAAGTTCTGTTTGAAAAATGACAGTTAGGAGCTGATTGGCAGGTGCAATTTATCACTCACAGTGAAATGTATCACTCATTGATAAATGAGCCCATTACTGTCTGTAATTATTATGAGTTAGGCACATACAGGCTGATCGCTCTATCCACAGATCCGTATTACACATAATCACATATAACTGATATCTTCATGAATTGTGTAAGGGTGCTGTGCTGAGATTGATATTTAAATAATCCCTTTACTCCATTACAAAGACGACGTCACAGGAGTGTGTAAGAAACACTTCCTAGGTATAATCATTCCATGCTAAGGTTTAACTAACATCTCATCCAGAGAATTCCCCCCATTTCCTTGTAACATATACAGTAGCTGTAGATCAGATTATTGACTGTAAAGTGTGGGTTCTTCAGGGATTTCCATGTTGAGATGCAGAGTGGCAATTATCATTCATATATTATAGCAATGTGTCCTGATCTACAGCATACCTCACAGGGAATCCCGTTTTCTGACTAGTCTAACTATAACCAGGCTTGCAAGTAGGCGTTACGCTAGGGTACGGCGTACCGTTAAGAATCCAGACGCCGGAACGCATCACACTATAACTGCTGTGTTCCACCTCCACTTCCTATCCTGCTGGGAGTGTGACTGTGACGTAGTCATGCTCCCGCGGCTAGTGCGCAGGGGACCCTGGGGGCTGACTGGGCGTGCCGCGTCTGATGCTGGGCTTCCTGCGGCTCTACTTGCTGGCGGTCTTAGAGACTTTGCTGGTTCTTGCCAGCTTCCAGTTCTCCAATGCGCAAAGTAGCACACCATAGTATCCAGAAAACCTGCCACTGCTGATTACAACATTGCAGTATCCATTGTGCAGAACCACCACATCACAGCTACAGGGAAACCAGCAGTGTCGACATTGCACTGCACAGCATACGGAACCCCCATTGCGCTACCTCAGCTGTCCAGCATATGGAGACCTGTGTTGCTGACATCTTCAGCTTCATCTACAAGTATTGCCGACGTCCTCAGCTTCTGCTACAAGCATTGCCGACATCCTCAGCTTCTGCTACAAGCATTGCCGACGTCCTCAGCTTCGATTACAAGTATTGCTGATGGGTGTGGATCATGAAATCGACAGTATTTAGGTCAACAATGTTTAGGTTGACCACTGTTGGTCGTCAGTCACTAGGTCGACAGGGATGGAAGGTCGACAGGGTTTTTAGGTCGACGTGTGGTAGGTCGACAGGTCAAAAGGTCGACATGAGGTTTTTTTTGTGTGTGTTGTTTTCTTCATAGAGTGACCGGGAACCCCAATTAGTGCACCGTGTCCCCTCGCATGGCTCACTTCACTCGCCATGCTTCGGGCAAGGTGCCTCACTCCGCTACCACTTCGCTCGGCACAGGTTACCGTTCCAATCGTAGTCTACGTGGATCGTTAAGTATGAAAAAGTTCAAAAAAAGAAATAAAATGTAAAAAACCTCATGTCGACCTTTTGACCTAGCACACGTCGACCTAGAAACCCTGTCGACCTTCCATCTCTGTCGACCTAGTGACTGTCGACCTATGTTGGTCGACCTAAACAGACCAGATCCCATTGCTGACATCCTTAGCTTCCTCTTCAAATATTGCTGACATCCTCAGCTTCATCTCCAAGTACTGCCGACATCCTCAGCTTCGTCTACAAGTACTGCCAACATTCTCAGCTTCGGCTACAGTCATTGCTGATGTCCTCAGCCTCGTCGATAGCTATCACACTGGTTCCAGACAGTGATCTGTGACTTTCCTGCATTGCTGATCCTCCCAGCATTCCGTCAACTCACCAGTTCTCAAGTAACTGTCCATTAGGTGACTACCCAGCTACCCATTGCACTGGTGGCTTCCACCACCAGTGTTCCAGTACCCATGGCTGGTCACCTTTCCTCATAGAGTACACTGCCTGACTGCCACGTCTGGATGAGCGGATCATTGACTAAGCCAGCCCGATATTGGCCACTGTGCTCAAGACTAAACCCAGTGTCCAGTACTAGTCCGGGTTCACAAATAACCTCAGCCGTGACACTTTTGTGTTGACCATTATTATGTCAACCTTTTGACCCTGTCGGCCATTTGTTCCTGTTGACCTTGACCACTATTGACTATTGATATTCTGTACCTGTCGACCTAATGCACGTCAACCATATGATGTTGACCTATTGATTGTCTATCTATTCAGTATAGATCTTCTATGCCACACCCGGGGCAATAACCATCTAGGCACCTCCTCCCTATTACTTAATTTGCAGCAAATTCATGAAAGTTGTTTATCTAAATCTGGAAAAGCATATACAGTATAATAACAAGCAGTCCAGCTTCAGCTACCAGAAGCATGGATAGATACCAGCACATGCAATCTCCACCACCAGCACCTTCATGATAAAACTCCTCAATACTTTTCGGAGCTTTGTGCTCCTGCACCCAATTTGTAAAGGCAAAATGAATCCATAAATGCAATTCGAGATTGCCAAGAAAAATCTTTGTGTGCTAGGGCTTCTGCTGCTGGGGGTGAAATCTCATCACAGAAGGGGACCAAGAAGGGCATTAGTTTTAAACAACAATGTTGTGAAGCCATCATTTGCAAGTGGAACCAACTATGAAGGCTGCCACCCTGTTCTACAACAGATCACTGAAGCCATCATGGCTATGCTGGTTTTAAATCATCCTCCAATATCTGCCACCAATGCATCTAGTTTTAGTCAATTAGATGAGATCATGTCACCACTACCACATTCCATCTCAATTCAAATTTTCCAGAACAGCAATTCCTCACCTGTATTGGGATGCTAAACAAAATAAGAATTTACTTACCGATAATTCTATTTCTCATAGTCCGTAGTGGATGCTGGGGACTCCGAAAGGACCATGGGGAATAGCGGCTCCGCAGGAGACTGGGCACAAAAGTAAAAAGCTTTAGGACTACCTGGTGTGCACTGGCTCCTCCCCCTATGACCCTCCTCCAAGCCTCAGTTAGGATACTGTGCCCGGACGAGCGTACACAATAAGGAAGGATTTTGAATCCCGGGTAAGACTCATACCAGCCACACCAATCACACCGTACAACTTGTGATCTTCTGAACCCAGTTAACAGCATGATAACAGAAGGAGCCTCTGAAAAGATGGCTCACAACAACAATAACCCGATTTTTGTAACAATAACTATGTACAAGTAATGCAGACAATCCGCACTTGGGATGGGCGCCCAGCATCCACTACGGACTATGAGAAATAGAATTATCGGTAAGTAAATTCTTATTTTCTCTAACGTCCTAGTGGATGCTGGGGACTCCGAAAGGACCATGGGGATTATACCAAAGCTCCCAAACGGGCGGGAGAGTGCGGATGACTCTGCAGCACCGAATGAGAGAACTCCAGGTCCTCCTCAGCCAGGGTATCAAATTTGTAGAATTTAGCAAACGTGTTTGCCCCTGACCAAGTAGCTGCTCGGCAAAGTTGTAAATCCGAGACCCCTCGGGCAGCCGCCAAAGATGAGCCCACTTTCCGTGTGGAATGGGCTTTTACAGATTTTGGCTGTGGCAGGCCTGCCACAGAATGTGCAAGCTGAATTGTACTACAAATCCAACGAGCAATCGTCTGCTTAGAAGCAGGAGCACCCAGCTTGTTGGGTGCATACAGGATAAACAGCGAATCAGATTTTCTGACTCCAGCCGTCCTGGAAACATATATTTTCAGGGCCCTGACTACGTCCAGCAACTTGGAATCCTCCAAGTCCCTAGTAGCCGCAGGTACCACAATAGGCTGGTTTAAGTGAAAAGCTGAAACCACCTTAGGGAGAAATTGAGGACGAGTCCTCAATTCTGCCCTGTCCGTATGAAAAACTAGGTAAGGGCTTTTATAGGATAAAGCCGCCAATTCTGAGACACGCCTGGCTGAAGCCAGGGCTAACAGCATTACCACTTTCCATGTGACATATTTTAAGTCCACAGTGGTGAGTGGTTCAAACCAATGTGATTTTAGGAATCCCAAAACTACATTGAGATCCCAAGGTGCCACTGGAGGCACAAAAGGAGGCTGTATATGCAGTACTCCCTTGACAAACGTCTGAACTTCAGGAACAGAAGCCAGTTCTTTTTGGAAGAATATTGACAGGGCCGAAATTTGAACCTTAATGGACCCCAATTTGAGGCCCATAGACAGTCCTGTTTGCAGGAAATGCAGGAAACGACCCAGTTGAAATTCCTCTGTAGGGGCCTTCCTGGCTTCGCACCACGCAACATATTTACGCCAAATACAGTGATAATGTTGTACGGTTACATCCTTCCTGGCTTTGATCAGGGTAGGGATGACTTCTTCCGGAATGCCTTTTTCCTTCAGGATCCGGCGTTCAACCGCCATGCCGTCAAACGCAGCCGCGGTAAGTCTTGGAACAGACATGGTTCCTGCTGGAGAAGGTCCTTTCTTAGAGGTAGAGGCCACGGGTCTTCCGTGAGCATCTCTTGAATTTCCGGGTACCAAGTCCTTCTTGGCCAATCCGGAGCCACGAGTATAGTCTTTACTCCTCTCCTTCTTATGATTCTCAGTACTTTTGGTATGAGAGGAAGAGGAGGGAACACATACACTGACTGGTACACCCACGGTGTTACCAGAGCGTCCACAGCTATTGCCTGAGGGTCCCTTGACCTGGCGCAATATCTGTCCAGTTTTTTGTTGAGGCGGGACGCCATCATGTCCACCTTTGGTTTTTCCCAACGGTTCACAATCATGTGGAAGACTTCTGGGTGAAGTCCCCACTCCCCCGGGTGAAGATCGTGTCTGCTGAGGAAGTCTGCTTCCCAGTTGTCCACTCCCGGAATGAACACTGCTGACAGTGCTATCACATGATTCTCCGCCCAGCGAAGAATCCTTGCCACTTCCATCATTGCCCTCCTGCTTCTTGTGCCGCCCTGTCTGTTTACGTGGGCGACTGCCGTGATGTTGTCCGACTGGATCAACACCGGCTGACCCTGAAGCAGAGGTCTTGCCTGACTTAGGGCATTGTAAATGGCCCTTAGTTCCAGGATATTTATGTGAAGTGACGTTTCCATGCTTGACCACAAGCCCTGGAAATTTCTTCCCTGTGTGACTGCTCCCCAGCCTCTCAGGCTGGCATCCGTGGTCACCAGGACCCAATCCTGAATGCCGAATCTGCGGCCCTCTAGGAGATGAGCACTCTGTAACCACCACAGGAGAGACACCCTTGTCCTTGGAGACAGGGTTATCCGCAGATGCATTTGAAGATGCGATCCGGACCATTTGTCCAGCAGATCCCACTGAAAAGTTCTTGCGTGGAATCTGCCGAATGGAATCGCTTCGTAAGAAGCCACCATCTTTCCCAGGACCCTTGTGCATTGATGTACTGACACTTGGCCTGGTCTTAGGAGGTTCCTGACTAGGTCGGATAACTCCTTGGCCTTCTCCTCCGGGAGAAACACCTTTTTCTGTACTGTGTCCAGAATCATCCCTAGGAACAGCAGACGTGTCGTTGGAATCAGCTGCGATTTTGGAATATTTAGAATCCATCCGTGCTGTCGTAGTACTACTTGAGATAGTGCTACTCCGACCTCTAACTGTTCTCTGGACCTTGCCCTTATCAGGAGATCGTCCAAGTAAGGGATAATTAAGACGCCTTTTCTTCGAAGAAGAATCATCATTTCGGCCATTACCTTGGTAAAGACCCGGGGTGCCGTGGACAATCCAAACGGCAGCGTCTGAAACTGATAGTGACAGTTCTGTACCACAAACCTGAGGTACCCTTGGTGAGAAGGGCAAATTGGGACATGGAGGTAAGCATCCTTGATGTCCAGAGACACCATATAGTCCCCTTCTTCCAGGTTCGCTATCACTGCTCTGAGTGACTCCATCTTGAACTTGAACCTTTTTATGTAAGTGTTCAAGGATTTCAGATTTAAAATGGGTCTCACCGAGCCGTCCGGCTTCGGTACCACAAACAGCGTGGAATAATACCCCTTTCCCTGTTGTAGGAGGGGTACCTTGATTATCACCTGCTGGGAATACAGCTTGTGAATGGCTTCCAATACCGCCTCCCTGTCGGGGGGAGACGTTGGTAAAGCAGACTTCAGGAACCGGCGAGGGGGAGACGTCTCGAATTCCAATTTGTACCCCTGAGATACTACCTGCAGGATCCAGGGGTCCACTTGCGAGTGAGCCCACTGCGCGCTGAAATTCTTGAGACGGGCCCCCACCGTGCCTGAGTCCGCTTGTAAGGCCCCAGCGTCATGCTGAGGACTTGGCAGAAGCGGGGGAGGGCTTCTGTTCGTGGGAAGAGGCTGTCTGCTGCAGTCTTTTTCCCCTTCCTCTGCCCCGGGGCAGATATGAGTGGCCTTTTGCCCGCTTGCCCTTATGGGGACGAAAGGACTGAGCCTGAAAAGACGGTATCTTTTTCTGCTGCGAGGTGACTTGGGGTAAAAAGGTGGATTTTCCAGCCGTTGCCGTGGCCACCAGGTCCGATAGACCGACCCCAAATAACTCCTCCCCTTTATACGGCAATACTTCCATATGCCGTTTGGAATCCGCATCCCCTGACCACTGTCGCGTCCATAATCCTCTTCTGGCAGAAATGGGCATCGCACTTACTCTTGATGCCAGAGTGCAAATATCCCTCTGTGCATCTCGCATATATAGAAATGCATCCTTTAAATGCTCTATAGTCAATAATATATTGTCCCTGTCCAGGGTATCAATATTTTCAGTCAGGGAATCCGACCAAGCCACCCCAGCACTGCACATCCAGGCTGAGGCGATTGCTGGTCGCAGTATAATACCAGTATGTGTGTATATACTTTTAAGGATATTTTCCAGCTTCCTATCAGCTGGTTCCTTGAGGGCGGCCGCATCAGGGGACGGTAACGCCACTTGTTTTGATAAGCGTGTGAGCGCCTTATCTACGCTAGGGGGTGTTTCCCAACGCGCCCTAACCTCTGGCGGGAAAGGGTATAATGCCAATAACTTTTTAGAAATTAGCAGTTTTTTATCGGGGGAAAACCACGCTTCATCACACACCTCATTTAATTCATCTGATTCGGGAAAAACTACGGGTAGTTTTTTCACACCCCACATAATACCCTTTTTTGTGGTACTTGTAGTATCAGAAATGTTCAAAACCCCCTTCATTGCCGTGATCATGTAACGTGTGGCCCTACTGGAAAATACGTTTGTTTCCTCACCGTCGACACTGGAGTCAGTGTCCGTGTCTGTGTCTGTATCGACCTGAGGAAATGGGCGCTTTAGAGCCCCTGACGGTGTTTGAGACGCCTGTACAGGTATTAACTGATTTGCCGGCTGTCTCATGTCGTCAACAGTTTTTTGTAAAGTGCTGACACTATCACGTAATTCTTTCCATAAGACCATCCAGTCAGGTGTCGACTCCCTAGGGGGTGACATCACTAACACAGGCAATTGCTCCGCCTCCACACCATTTTCCTCCTCATACATGTCGACACAACGTACCGACACACAGCACACACACAGGGAATGCTCTGATAGAGGACAGGACCCCACTAGCCCTTTGGGGAGACAGAGGGAGAGTTTGCCAGCACACACCAGAGCGCTATATATATACAGGGATAACCTTATATAAGTGTTTTTCCCTAATATAGCTGCTGTATATATTTTTATGCCAATTTAGTGCCCCCCCTCTCTTGTTTTACCCTGTTTCTGTAGTGCAGGACTGCAGGGGAGAGTCAGGGAGCCTTCCTCCAACGGAGCTGTGAGGAAAAAATGGCGCCAGTGTGCTGAGGAGATAGGCTCCGCCCCTTTTTCGGCTGCCTTTCTCCCGCTTTTTTATGTAAAAATAGGCAGGGGTTAAATACATCCATATAGCCCAGGAGCTATATGTGATGTATTTTTTGCCAAAAAAGGTGTTTTTATTGCGTCTCAGGGCGCCCCCCCCCCAGCGCCCTGCACCCTCAGTGACCGGAGTGTGAAGTGTGCTGAGAGCAATGGCGCACAGCTGCGGTGCTGTGCGCTACCTTAGTGAAGACAGGACGTCTTCTGCCGCCGATTTTCCGGACCTCTTCAGTCTTCTGGCTCTGTAAGGGGGACGGCGGCGCGGCTCCGGGACCCATCCATGGCTGGGCCTGTGATCGTCCCTCTGGAGCTAATGTCCAGTAGCCTAAGAAGCCCAATCCACTCTGCACGCAGGTGAGTTCGCTTCTTCTCCCCTTAGTCCCTCGATGCAGTGAGCCTGTTGCCAGCAGGTCTCACTGAAAATAAAAAAACCTATTTAAACTTTTACTCTAAGCAGCTCAGGAGAGCCACCTAGATTGCACCCTTCTCGTTCGGGCACAAAATCTTAACTGAGGCTTGGAGGAGGGTCATAGGGGGAGGAGCCAGTGCACACCAGGTAGTCCTAAAGCTTTTTACTTTTGTGCCCAGTCTCCTGCGGAGCCGCTATTCCCCATGGTCCTTTCGGAGTCCCCAGCATCCACTAGGACGTTAGAGAAAAGTTATTCTTTGCCTAGAAAATGCCACTGTATTGTCTATCCACTTAACTACAGATATTTGGACAAGTGGTACTGGTCAAACTAAGATTACATGACTGTGACAGCCCACTGGGTGGGTGTATTGCCTTCAGCAGCAGTATCTAACAAACAATGCCCGCTCATTAACAAGCAGATAGCAAAACCACTTACGCGGCTAATACTCTGCACAGGATTTGCCATTCCCAGTAACAGAACTAACATAGGGGGTCATTCTGACTCATTCGCACGAAACTGGTTGTCTCAGCGGTGGAAAGGGTCGGGACAGCGCCTGCGCGGCGCCCACAAGGCGCACACGCATCGTTGCCCAGCGACCAGAAGAAAGAAGAAAGTGATTGCTAACGCGATCGCAAGAAGATTGACAGCGGGGAGGCGTTCCGGGGCGGATACTCACCGTTTTATGGGAGTGGCGAGTCCAACGCAGGCGTGTCCAGGCGTTTGGGGGGCGGATGCCTGACGTCAATTCCGAGACCTGCATAGCTGGATCGATCGCACAGGGTAAGTAACTCTTACTCTGGTCTTGTTTTAAAGGAATCTTTTTTTTTGCATAGCAGGGCTGCACAAGCGTTCGCATCACAGCTATGCAGAAATACACTCCCCCATAGGTGGCGTCTAGTTGATCGCATGGTCAGCAAAAAGTTGCTAAGTGCGAGCAACTCGGAATGACCCCCATTGTATGAGTACTAGTACTGGGTGAAGTTAAAAACACATACCATACTTCACACAACAAACTTGATGGTTCCGATTTTTCTTTTTTTCAATGACATGCAGAAGATGCTGGCAGTGGCCCATAAAATTGCTAGGCATTACAGGCATTCAGCAACTGTATGTAGAAGACTACAATAGCTGGAAGAAAAGAGACATTTGCCATACCACCAACTGAAGCAAGAGATGTGATAAGGTTGAATTCCATCTTTTATATTCTTCAGCTACTGGAGGAACAGCAATACTCTATCATGATGTACACAGCAAGCTATGAGATAGGGAGAGGGGGCATGTTACCTTAGTCCGCAACACTGGAGAATACTTTGGTTTTATGCAACCTACTGAAAATATTTGAAGTTGTTACCTATGAAATGAGTTCAGACCCTGCAAGTCTGAGTCAGGTCATAAATCTTAAACTACTGGAAAAGCAGCTAGAGAAGCTGAAGGAGATAAAACTAAATAAATCTGCTATGTATGTCGGACTTGTAGATCAAGTTCTTTATTCGCTTTGCCAGGACCAAAGGGTTTGAAACATCTTGCAATTTAATCACTACAATTTGGCAACTATGCATGCTCCTAGGTTTAAATCCTATTTAATGTCATTCTTTCCAGCTGATAAAGATCTCAAGATGCAAGAGCTCCTAGAAATCAAATTGTCAGCTCAAGGAGCAAATGATGGTATAAATTTACATAGATTAGTGTTGGCCCTAGTTTGCATTCTTGTGTGTGTTTGGGCAGTTTTTCAATCTCAGAGATTTACTAATGTCAAACACAGGAGTGAAAACACGATTTGAACTGCAATACAACCCAAACATGCAAATAGAATTCAATACACCATTAAACTAACTCGCAAGTACTTTTTATTCAAAGGATACAACATGGAAATTTGACAAGAGTCGTGTTTGCAAACACGCCCGAGAATGATGCAAAATCTGCCCAAAATAGAAGTTTAAAATAAACCACCTCAATAGCAGCATGTTTGCATGGGTTTATAGTTGAAATGAATGAGCACACAATTGTAATGCATACTGTACAAAAAGGGCCAAATCAGCTGCATTCATTTGTGTGTTTGGAAGATGGCAGAGTTTGCTTTAGAAACTCTCTAGAGAACATGGCTGGGGTATCAGAGGCTGAGGGGCAAGAAACTGAATAGGGTCATCAGGATATGCAGGTACCACAGAGGCTGCACAGCCCACATTTTTCATGGGGCATTTGAACCTGAATGCATTGTCTGATGGCGAGGTCATAGACAGTAGATGTTCCAGCTCAATCGTACCAACTTCCTCCGTCTGTATGACTTTGTAAAACTAGACCTAGACACTGAGACAGCACACACACACTCTTAGGCCTGCATACGCTTCTGGGTGTGTTGTGCTTTCTGGCTACTGGGAATTTCCAGTCTGTCACTGGTAGAGTGCAAGGGATATCACAATTCACCATATCCCGTTACCTCGGCCATGTTATGGCAGCATTCAAACCCCTGATTGAAACCTGTATCTGCTTCCCCAGTCAGGAGTCACAGTGGCATGTAGTCAGGTTAGCTTTTTGTAGAATTGCATGCCTAATGTCCTGGGTGCTATTAACAGCGCACATGTTGGGCTGAGACCACCTAGGCCCAGGCCACATGAATGTTTAATCCGCCATCATGCCCACTCTACTAATGTGGATCAAATTGGAAAGAATCAGGACAGTTTGGCAAGGCTTCGAGAAAACTTGGCGCTAAAAACACAAGTCCATATGCATTCAGAAAACAAGATTCCAGAAAACACGATTCATAGTAAATTTCTATGTTTCATGTACCACTTCATAGAAACAAAGAATTTGACCGCAGATAAGAACCACTTGGCCCATCTAATCTACCCTCAACATGTCTCCTACTTCAGTTTCTCCTTTTTCAGGAGACCCACTAATGTTGACGAGTCAACTTAGTGAACCAGAGTGAAACAAGATTATGACGTCTGGTCAGGCTTAAAATAAATGCCCACATATATTGGGTTGGGAATGGGTTACCGGCGGTTGGTATACCAGCGTTAAGCACAACAACGCTGGGATCCTGCCCGCCAGAATGCCGACAAGGGGGCGATCGGAACAAAGCCCATTGCAGGCTTGATGGTTCGCTGTGCTCACCATAGGTTCTATTCCCACTCTATGGGTATCATGGACACCCATGAGTGGGAATAGTGCTGGCATTCTGGTGGCCGGGATCCCGGTGTCAGTATGCTGACTGCTGGGATCATAACTACATCCCCATACTGTATATTGACCTCTACCATAACTCAATCTGAAGTAGTAAGCATCAATAGAATAGTGGGGGATCACTTTAATGATCTCACTGTTACTTTGAATACTAAGAGAAAACAAAATATTGGAGCCCCTTGTACAAATTAGCTATGGTGCCCAGGAAGAGGCCACCCTCCAGTGTGTTCTCAGGCGGAGTGTTTAGCACAGCCGGAAACCTTGTGAGTGATTGCCACAGGAGGCTACTTCCAAAAAATGTGGAAAAACTGATGTTCATCAACATAAACTACAAATTATATGAGGAATACCTTTGCCAACAATTACAGAGACTGTAATTGTGGATTCCAAGCTAATATTGGGTGCTGATGACATTAACAGTGATGAGGTAGATGATGAGTATGGTGACATCTTCAACTTTGATGACCACGGATTGCCTTAAGCCTACTGGTATCTTAAGGTGCATACACACTTGCCGAGAAAGTAAACGACATCGCTCATTTTCACCTTTCCTGAGAGACATTGTTTACTATATTGGCCAGTGTGTATGCCGCCGCCAAGCGATGTGTGGCCCCGCGGGTCGTTAATGTGCATTCAGCTCAATTTGGGCTTTCGTCCCAAAAACTGCATGCATGTCCTGGCCGCGGCGTGACGTCACTGAGTGATATGGTTGTCATATTGCTCAGTGTGTAAGCACTGCCGCCGACCGCCCCAAAAGGGAAGGGAACACATAGAGCACATCGCCTAGTGTATACCCACCTTTAGTTTAATCAAACAACCAAAATATTTTCTTCTGTAGGGGCAAAAATAGGATTTTAATATCTACCGGTAAATCCTTTTCTTAGTCCGTAGAGGATGCTGGGGAAACCATTAGAACCATGGGGTATAGACGGGATCCGCAGGAGACATGGGCACTTTAAGACTTTGAAAGGGTGTGAACTGGCTCCTCCCTCTATGCCCCTCCTCCAGACTCCAGTTATAGGAACTGTGCCCAGGGAGACGGACATTTCGAGGAAAGGATTTATTGTTAAACTAAGGTGAGATTCATACCAGCTCACACCTCAAGCATGCCGCACAACGTGGCATTCAACAGAACACAAGCCAACGGCACGAACAATTGCAGCAACATGCTGACAATAAACGTAACACAACATGTGTGTAACCACAACTAATAACTGCAGATACAGTACGCACTGGGACGGGCGCCCAGCATCCTCTACGGACTAAGAGAAAAGGATTTACCGGTAGGTATTAAAATCCTATTTTCTCATACGTCTTAGAAGATGCTGGGGACACCATCAGAACCATGGGGTTATACCAAAGCTCTAGAACGGGCGGGAGAGTGCGGATGACTCTGCAGCACCGATTGACCGAACTTAAGGTCTTCATCTGCCAAGGTGTCAAACTTGTAGAACTTTGCAAATGTGTTTGACCCCGACCAAGTAGCTGCTCGGCAAAGTTGCAATGCCGAGACCCCCAGGGCAGCCGCCCAGGATGAGCCCACCTTTCAAGTAGAATGGGCCTTCACCGATTCCGGTAACGGCAATCCAGCCGTGGAATGAGCATGCTGAATCGTGTTACAGATCCAGCGTGCAATGGTCTGCTTGGAAGCAGGACACCCAACCTTGCTGGGAGCATACAGGACAAACAGAGCCTCTGTTTTCATAATCTGAGCCGTTCTGGCGATATAAATCTTCAAAGCTCTGACCACATCCAGAGATTTTGACTCAGCGAAGGCATCAGTAGCCACAGGTACCACAATAGGTTGGTTCATGTGGAAAGAGGAAACCACCTTCGGTAGAAACTGTTGACATGTCCTCAATTCAGCTCTATCTTCATGGAAGATCAAATAAGGGCTCTTGTGAGACAAGGCCGCCAACTCAGACACCCGCCTTGCAGATGGCAAGGCCAACAAGATGACTACTTTCCAAGTGAGGAATTTTAACTCCACCTTCCGTAAAGGTTCAAACCAATGTGATTGAAGGAACTGCAACACCACATTAAGATCCCACGGTGCCACTGGAGGCACAAATGGAGGTTGGATGTGCAACACGCCTTTCACGAAAGTCTGAACTTCTGGAAGGGAGGCCAGTTGTTTCTGAAAGAAAACAGATAAGGCTGAAATCTGTAACTTAATTGAGCCCAATTTTAGGCCCGCATCCACACCTGCTTGTAGAAAATGGAGAAAACGTCCTAGCCGAAACTCTTCCATAGGAGCCCCCTTGGATTCACACCAAGAAACATATTTTCTCCAATACGGTGGTAATGTTTAGACGTTACCCCTTTTCTGGCCTGAATAAGTGTGGGAATGACTTCACTGGGAATACCCTTATGGGCTAGGATCCTGCGCTCAACTGCCATGCTGTCAAACGTAGCCGCGGTAAGTCCTGATATACGCACGGCCCCTGTTGTAACAGGTCCTCGCGCAGAGGAAGAGGCCAGGGATCTCCTATGAGTAATTCCTGAAGATCTGGATACCAAGCCCTCCTTGGCCAGTCTGGGACAATGAGGATCGCCCGGATCCTTGTTCTTCTTATGATCTTTAGAACTTTTGGAATGAGAGGAAGTGGAGGGAATACATACACCGACTGAAAAACCCACGGTGTCACCAGAGCATCCACTGCAATTGCTTGAGGGTCCCTTGACCTGGAACAATATATCTGAAGCTTCTTGTTGAGACGAGATGCCATCATGTCTACTTGAGGAACTTCCCAAAGACCTGTCACCTCTGCGAAAACTTCTTGGTGGAGGCCCCACTCTCCTGGATGGAGATCGTGTCTACTGAGGAAGTCTGCTTCCCAGTTGTCCACTCATGGAATGAAGATCGCTGACAGAGCGCTTGTATGCTTTTCCGCCCAACGGAAAATTCTTGTGGCTTCTGCCATTGCCGCTCTGATTTTAGTTCCGTCCTGACGGTTTATGTACGCTACTGCTGTTACATTGTCCAACTGAATGGGTGGTATTCATGTGACTGGCGGTCGGGTTACCGACGGTCACATGACCTCCACCGGCATCCCGCCCCCTCACTATCCCGATGGTCGGCATGCCTACCAACAGGGACTATTTCCACTCGTGGGTGTCCACGACACCCATAGAGTGGGAACAGAACCCGTGGCGACCGCAGGTCGCCACCGAGCCCGCAAGGGGCTTGCTGCACTCGCCCCTCCCCGCCGGGATCCCGGCGTCGGTATGCTGCCGGGATCCCGGCGTCGGTATGCTGACCTGCGGTCTCCTGACATACTACACCGGATCAGTACAGGCAGATCTCGAAGAAGATGTTCCGCCTGCAGAAGGCCGTTGTAAATGGTCCTTAACTCCAGAACATTTATGTGGAGACAAGTTTCCTGACTTGACCATCTTCCTTGGAAGTTTTCTCCCATTGTGACTGCCCCCCCAGCCTCTGAGAATTGCATCCATGGTCACTAGGATCCAGTCCTGTATCCCGAACCTGCGCCCCTCTAGGAGGTGAGAGCTGTGCAGCCACCACAGGAGTGATACCCTGGTCTTGGAAGACAAGATTATCCTCCGGTGCATGTGTAGGTGAGACCCGGACCACTTGTCCAACAGGTCCCACTGGAACACTCTGACATGGAACCTGCCAAACTGAATGGCCTCGTAGGCCGCAACCATCTTCCCCAGCAACCGAATGCATTGATGGATTGACACTCTTGCTGGTTTCAGAATTTGTTTGACCAGACTCTGAAGTTCCAGAGCCTTTTCCACTGGAAGAAATACTCTCTGTAGTTCTGTGTCCAATATCATTCCCAAAAAGGACAACCACGTCGTCGGAATTAACTGTGATTTTGGCAAGTTTAGGAGCCAACCATGTTGCTGAAGAACTGTCAGGGAGAGTGCAACGTTTTGCACCAACTGGTCCCTGGATCTCGCCTTTATCAGGAGATCGTCCAAGTACGGGATAATCGTGACTCCTTGCTTGCGCAGGTGAACCATCATCTCCGCCATCACTTTGTTGAAAATCCTCGGAGCCGTGGACAGACCAAACGGCAACGTTTGAAATTGGTAATGACAATCCTGTATTGCAAACCTCAGGTAAGCCTGATGCGGAGGATAAATGGGAACATGTAAGTAGGCATCCTTTATGTCCACCGAGACCATAAAATCCCCTTCCTCCAGACTGGAGATCACTGCTCGGAGAGACTCCATCTTGAATTTGAATTTCTTTAGGAAGAAATTTAGGGATTTCAGGTTGAGGATTGGTCTGACCGAGCCGTCCGGCTTCGGGACCACAAACAGGCTCGAATAAAAACCTTCTCCCTGTTGTGACTGGGGAACCCTGACGATAACATGATTTTGACACAACTTTTGTATTGCGTCGCAAGCTACCCCCCTGTCTGGAAGAGAAGTTGGTAAGGCCGATTTGAAAAACCGGCGAGGGGGAACGTCTTGAAACTCCAGCTTGTACACTTGGGAAACTATTTGTAAAACCCATGGGTCTAGGTCCGAATGAACCCAAAACTGACTGAAGAGTTTGAGACGTGCCCCCACCGGTGCAGACTCCCGCATAGGAGCCCCAACGTCATGCGGTGGAATTGGCAGAAGCCTGGGAGGACTTCTGCTCCTGGGAGCCTGACAAGGCTGGTGATCGTTTACCTCTTCCTCTAGTAGCAAGGAGGGAAGAACCTCGGCTCTTTCTGTATTTATTGGGCCGAAAGGACTGCATCTGATAGTGGTGCGTTTTCTTTTGTTGTGGAGGAACATAAGGTAAAAAGGATTACTTACCCGCGGTAGCTGTTGATACCAAATCATCAAGGCCGTCGCCAAATAAGGCCTTACCTTTATATGGTAGAGATTCCATACTTTTCTTGGAATCAGGATCAGCATTCCATTGGCATATGATCCCAAAAGACCAATATCTCTCGCAGCTTCCTTAAGGTATGCTGCAGTGTCCTTGATATAACCCAGTGTCAAGAGGATGCTATCCCTATCTAGGGTATCTATTTCAGAAGACAAGTTGTCTGCCCACTTTTCGATAGCACTATTTACCCACGCAGAAGCAATGACAGGTCTGAGTAGCGTACTGACTTGAGGCCTGTAATTTGCTGTTTCGAGAAGTGTGTTTGTCATATATTCTGAGAGTAGTTTAATAATTAAAGAAACAAGACCTCTCACATGTGTAATGTTTTCTATTTCATTCTAATTTCTCACCAGGCCAGAGCAGGTAGACAATTTTTTTACCTCACAACCATTAGACTGTGCCTAATATCAGTCATTCTGTACCAATATCAGTTGTAAGATGGAGGGACTGGCAGAAACATGGTCAATTATTTAGGTTCATAGTGTGATCAGATTTCCGCATTTTAAGGGCACATCAGCAGCTGAAATTTATAGCCAACTTGTTGAGGTGTAATGTGAAAATGTCAAGTCATGTAAACAGGTTTGGGTTTGGTAGACTGCTTGTGGTGCAAGTTGGTGGGTTTCCTCACATGAACTGCTCACTTCAGGTCTTTCAACATTTCAATTAGATTAAAGTCAGGACTTTGACTTGGCCATTCAAAAATATTAAATGTATTCTTCTCAAACCATTCTTTGGTCGAATGACTTGTGTGCTTGGGTCGTTGTCTTGCTGCATGACCCACATTCCCTCGGGATTCAGCTGATGGACAGATGTCCTGGCATTCTCTTTTAGAATATTCTGGTATAAATTAGAATTCATTGTCCCATCAATGATGGTAAGTCATCCTGAGCCAGATGCAGCAAAACAGGCCCAAACCATGATACTACCACCAACACTGTGTCTCAAAGATGGCATGACGTTTTTATGTTGGAATGCAGTGTTCTCCTTTATTCACACATGATGCTTCTCATTTAAACATAAAAGCTCTATTTTGGACTCATCTGTTCCAATAGCCTTCTGGCTTGTCCAGGTAATCTTTAGCAAACTGCAGATGGGCAGCAACGTTCTTTTTAGAGAGCAGCGGCTTTCTCCTTGCAATCCTACCATACACCATTGTTGTTCAGCGTCCTCCTGATGGTGGACTCATGAACGTTAATATTAGCTAATAAGAGAGAGGCCTTCAGTTGCTGAGAGGTTACCATGAGTTCCTTTGTGACCTTGCAGACTATTAGACGCCTATTAGGATAATAATGGTCAGGAATTTACTCCATTTGTACACAATCTGTGTGACTGTTGATTGGTGGAGTCCAAACTCTTTAGAGGTGGTTTGTAACCTTTTCCAGCCTGATGAGCATCAACAACACTTCTTCTGAGGTCCTCAGAAATCTCCTTTGTTCATTGCATGATACACTTCCACAAACGTGTTGTGAACATCAGACTTTGATAGATCCCTGTTCCTTTAAAAAGACAGGTTTTCCACTCACACCTGATTGTCATCCCAGAGAATGAAAATACCTGACTCTAATTTCACCTTCAAAGTATAGGCTAAGCCTAAAGAGTCACATCCTTTTGCCACTCACAGATGTGTGATATTGGATCATTTTCTTCAATAATAAAAAATTAGCATGTCTAATTTTTTTGTCTCATTTGTTTGATTTGGTTCTATTTATCTACTTTTAGGACTGTGAAAATCTGAGGAACTGTAGTATTAGGCCAAACTTCAGCAGAAATCTAGAAAATTCTGAAGCGTTCACGAACTTTCAAGCACCACTGTAATTGTTTTTCAGATCTGCATATATATATATATATATATATATATATATATAAAATTATTTGTTTTTAGACATTCATTTTAGTGCTGATTGGTGTTTTTTTATTTGATTAATTAAAATGCAATATATTTTTTGTCAGGATATTGTGATTAATATTTCTGCAAATAGGTGTAAATATAATAACACAGATTGTTGGCCAGATGTAATAGGGTCCGACTTTTCAAAATGTGCATATTTTGTTAACTCAAGCAATGTAATAGGGTACAAGAACAAGCAAACTTGCATGTTTTCCAGACTTCCGAAACTCGCACAGTTCAAACTTTGGATCCAGATGTTTTTCCAGTTTGCACATATAACTCAGCCAATGTAATAGGTTCTGAGTTTGAAACTCGTACCTATTACTAAAAACTCTCAAAAAAATAGAGGTGGTTAAAATTGGTGAGTTGTATGTGACACTTTGGAAAAACAATGAAAAATATACATTTAAACTACATTTACAATAAATAAACATTTCTACAAATGTATCTAAGTTAAAAAAACAAATACAATATTTTAACCCCCCCCAAAGAAAAACAAGTACGTACATGCATGTGAAAAAACACATTACAGTAAGCTATATATATATATATATATATATATATATATATATGTATAGATAGATAGATAGATAGATAGATAGATAGATAGATAGATAGATAGATAGATAAATTGTCCTCCCTAAATAGTGTTCTTACATGTAAGTGTTTAAAAATGATAAGGCGCCCATAATTTTATTATGATAACTTACACTTTAACTTTAAGCAAGCTTAGCACTACAAATAAAGACATGGAAACCAATAGCTAGATTTAAAAGGTCAGACGGTAGTTATTGATAGCTGACCTGAATCTTTAAACTAGATTTTATGTTGGAGGATGGCAAAAGAAAGGCGCTACCAACGCCAGCTCCAGTCATATAATTAATCCACCAAAACTGACGAGGGGACTACCAAACAACCACCTCCTACATGCCTAACCCACATTGTGCAGGACTCACCACCCTTTCCTTCGGCAAATATGGATGCTCCCGCACGAGAGCGTCCGATTGTCCACCCGCAGGGTAAGGACACACTCGCTGTATTTACAAAAGAGGGTGCCCCACAATGACCACTTAGGCCTTAATAACTGCTGGCTGGTAGTGACTTTCCCACCTATCTGGCTTTTAATAGCCGTCAAAAGGAGAGAAAAAAACCAGAGCACAAAAAGGGACATCAGAGAAAAAATGTGAGCGAGGGTGGGAGGGGCTGTCCAAATGGCAAGAGGAAGTATGAAGCACATGACCCAAGCTTTTATATGCACTGAAGCCTACACCCACAAATACTGATGGACAAGGAAAACAACCTATGAAAAATTTCCAAGCTCCCTTGGAAAAACCACCTAGCAACTGCTTTGTCATAAACAACCAATCACAAAAAATGTGGTTCTTATATGGCCTTGTGCTTATTCAGCCCTCAGCTAATCATTTACCTTAATGTACCCCCTAAATAGTGTGCATACTTATATATACAATTAAAAACCCCATTGCCAAATAATTCCAGTGTATACTAACAAATTAACTTACATTAAAAGAAACTAACACAAATGTTTTTTAAACACTTTACTGTAACAAAAATAGCATTTACCAACCAACCAACCAACCAACCAACCAACCAAACAAAACCAAACAAAAAACAAGAAAAATGGGGGGGAGGGGGGGGGGGGGAATACTCATCCTCTCCCTGCCCCCCCATTTTCAGAGGCCCGTTTTAATTGAAATGACTACCACACATATCAGCGTGTTTTAAGAGGGACACTAAAAAATATTCACTGACATGGTTGTGTCAAAATTGCTTTCTGTAATGGTTGCAGGCCTGCTTGTCACAATGGAGTACTTCCGCCACGCGGGATGTCGACTGTCAGTATTCTGACAGCGGCATACCACCCGGCAGAATGCCGGCAGCGGGGCCTGAAGATCCATGGACATGTGTGTAATGTGTGTGCAGGGCAGGAGCGGTTCTTGGTGCGAGCAAGCAGTGACGGAGCCCGGGGCGCGGCCGCAGGCACCGCCGTCTACCAGCACCCCGCTCCCCGGGTGCAGCAGATGCCGTGGGCTGTGTGGGCGTCCGCTGCAGTCGGCTCCAGTGACAGACACTAGAGGTCAGTTTTGACCTATAGTGTCTGTGCGGCGCTGCTATGGGCACAACTACTTGGGGCAAATCTGGGGGCATAACTGTAGCCACGCCCCTCCCCTATGAAGCCACGCCCCTACTTTTTGACGCACGACTAATTGTTTTGCCGTGCGGGGGGGGGGGGGGGGGGGGGCAATGGAAACTTTCGCACTGGGCGCCACAAGGTGTAGAACCGGCCCTGCCATCAGAAATTGCGGGGCCTGACACAGACAAAATAGGCATGGCCCTCCACCCTCACCCTTATAGATCGCCAGACATGATCATTCACAGGGGGTTATGTATCAAACCTTGGAGAGAGACAAAGTGGAAAGAGATAAACTACCAATCAACCAGCTCCTGTCATTTTTGAAACACAGCCTGTAACATGGCAGTTAGGAGCTGATTGGTTGGTACTTTATCTTCATCCACTTTATCTCTCTCCAAGATTTGATGCATCTCCCCCATTGTCACACACTACCAGAATAAAAGCTATCTGCTATTTCTGTCTGCTCCTCTTACTACAGTATCTACAGCTGAGCTATAATTCTGTCTGGCATACATAGCTTTCTCCCAGTCTCTGTGCCCATCATTGCAAAGTAGTGATTTTCCTGTACTCTGCGCAAGCGCTGGACCCGTTCTGCGCGAACGGGTCCTGCGGCATAAGATGCAGGCCAGCATCAGACTGTCATTGATTGACAGTCTGATGCCATTTCGGGGTTGGCAATGTGCTCCGTTTTGGAAAAATGGAGGTGTGTAGCTCCTTCATCCCCCAGTCCTGTGTTCTGGGCTGCCAGTGCCTTCCCGGCGCTGCTCCTCATGCGGGGTGGCTCCGTCCTTTCTCTTTGAGCGGAGTGACATAATTATGCCGGCTCAACAAAAAAAAAACTTTATCTAAATGGCCACAAGGGCGGGCTGCGGGGCCAAGTGGTAGTAGCGGGCGGCGTGCCTGTAAGCGCTGCTCCACTTTCACTTTTTATGCAAAGGGACCATGGTAGGGGCGGGCAGACAGTAGCGGTAGGTGCGAGCGGTAGTGGTGCACGAACGGGCCCCCCCATTCTGCAGGGTGGCCAGGCCCGGGATGCCATTAGCGGCAGACCCTCCCCCCCCCCCCCTCCCCGGTGGTGGCCCTGAGTGTGTGTGATTTTTTTTTTTGTTACCAGCCAGCCTGCCTCTTTTTTGGTGATTGTTTTTGTTACCAGCCTGCCTGCCTCTTTTTAGGTGATTTTTTTTTTGTTAACAGCCTGCCTGCCTCTTTTTTGGTTACCAGCCTGCCTCTTTTTTGGTGATTTTGTTGTTACCAGCCTGCCTGCCTCTTTTTTGGTGATTTTTATGGTTACCAGCCGCCTGCCTCATTTTAGGTGATTTTTTTTTGTTAACAGCCTGTCTGCCTCTTTTTTTGTTACCAGCCTGCCTCTTTTTTGGTGAGTTTTTTGGTTACCAGCCTGCCTGCCTCTTTTTTGGTGATTTTTTTGGTTTCCAGCCTGCCTGCCTCTTTTTTGGTGATTATTTTTGTTACCAGCCCGCCTGCCTCTTTTTTGGTGATTATTTTTGTTACCAGCCCGCCTGCCTCTTTTTTGGTGATTTTTTTGTTACCAGCCTGCCTGCCTCTTGCTGACACCTCTTCGGTGCAGCTGTATGCCATAGCTCAGCAGCTGGGGAAAATGAAATGAAAACATTCAGTGATATTTAAAAGATGTATTAGAAAACATTAAACAAGATACATTCTAAAGTAAAAATTAGTCCATCTATAATGTGGTAATGGCCTTGCCGACACAAATACTGATTGTTGGCTGTATTCTGCACATAGCACAGGTTACCATATAACCCTTACTGACCCTGCCCCGGATGTCACACAGTCATACAGTACATTACTAAAGATAACATTTACAGGATTTACATACACACAGAGTTTTAACCTCTTCAGGGATAGTGTATATATTTTATAATGGCATTTATGCATAAGTTTAATTCCTTTTTTTTTTTTTTTCCAACAATATTTTGAATAATATGGGCCCTTTTTTAAACTATAGTCATAGGGAAAAAAATAAAAAATGATTTTGTAAAATGAAAAATGATTATGTGTAACATATTATTTTGTCCGTAAGGAGTAAACAAAGTTGACAGTTGACCCTGATTTAGGTTGTAACGCTGATTTTTTTGTTTACTCACCAGGACAAGGTGGGAACGCTGGACAGTCCGTGTCCACTACATGTACTCCTAGAAGCACCTCAAGAGGAATCAACTGCTTCAATGCCTTACTCAAAGGTGGTGTAGTGGATCGGTGCTGGACATCCTCTCCCAGTCCTGCGACCCTCGCGGCGCTCCACTGCCATCATGTGTTTGAGGAACCCCTTGATGTCCCCATTGCTTTTCTTGATGTTTTTTATGTCCTGCCGGCAGGAGCTGACTGCGTTGGACCACTCTCCACAGTGCCTTCTTCCTAGACGCAGTGGCCTTCTGCACCTGGGCACCCAGAAGCTGTGGAAATACCTGCAACATGGTAAGGACCAGGGCGCAGTTCTCTTCATTTGAGAATTGGACATTGCACCTTGTCCTCATCTTGCCAGATGCAATGTGTGCGTGTCGACCAATGTCACATTGACCTATTGAATCTGTTGACCTAATGTCCACCTTTTGTACTGTCTACCTTTTACATGTCATCCTTTCGATCCTGTCGACCTTTGTACCCATCAACCTATTGACTGTCGACCATATAGTGTCGACCCATTGACTGTAGACTTTTTCGCTGCCTATCTACCATCCACCTCCAACCAAGAATTGTACTTTAATCTAGTTACTGTACATTTGTGCAATAAGTCATAAATATATTAAAACAGTCATTTAGATGGGTGGAGCCGACTGGCCTTTTTAACACGAAAACAGGTTAGAAAAATATAGCTACAGTAGATAAGATATTTTCCACTAATTGCCGTTGTGAGTAAATATGGATTGTATGAATGTTATGTTACCAAGGTTGCTGGATGATGTCAAATAGAACAAAAGTTATAGAAGAATTCAGCTTACGGTAGCGACCAGCAGATGTTGCATGTAAGGATGAAAGAAGGATGGTTAGAGTCAGGGGCGGCTTCAAAGGTGGGGCTAGGGCACAATCCAAAATTCAAAAAGAGGAGCTGCACCAACTGCCAGTGAGTCCCAGTCGGCGATGTTTGGCAACGTTTGGGGTGGCAGTTGGTGCGCCTCCCCTATTTGAAGAGTCTCATGCAGATATACAAGTGTCACATATCAAAGTACTCAGTACAGTTTCCTGGTGTTTCCTAGTTGCATTGTGTTATGGCTAAGACACAGTTTAAGCAAAAACACTCAAAAATGTCATCCAATGTTAGCAAAGTCTCATGGGACAGGATCAGTATGTATGACTCGCATCCGGGATCCCGGCGTTCATAATACGACGCCTGGATCCGATGTTCAAAATCCCGACAGGGGTGAGTCAAGAGTATTTGCCCCTCTCCCCTACCCCTTTGGTCGCGTAGCCTATACATAACCTCCCCCTTTAGTGCCTGAACCTAACCACCCCCGGAGGTGCCTAAACGTAACCTCCCATCCCTGCTGCCTAAACCTAATTCTCCCTCCCCTGTAGCAGGGCTGTTTCTAGCCAATTTGGCTCCCAGTGCGAGATTTAAAAATGCGCCCCCCCCCCAACATAAAAAAATATGACACCCCCCCCAGGCAGGCAAAAGTCCCCATTTTACACATTACGGCAGGCAAGAGTCCCCATTTTACACATTACGGCAGGCAAGAGTCCCCATTTTACACATTACAGCAGGTAAGAGTACCCATTTTGCACATTACGGCAGGCAAGAGTCCCCATTTTACACATTACTGCAGGCAAGAGTCCCCATTTTGCACATTATGGCAGGCAATAGTTCTCATTTTACACATTACGGCAGGCAAGAGTCATCATTTTACACATTACGGCAGGCAAGAGTCCCCATTTTACACATTACGGCAGGCAAGAGCCCCCATTTTGCAAATTACGGCAGGCAAGAGTCCCCATTTTACACATTACTGCAGGCAAGAGTCCCCATTTTACACATTATAGCAGGTAGAGTCCCCTTCTACAAAGAGAGAGAGAGAGAGAAAAGAGAAAGAGTGTGTTTTACTCACATTTGCAGCAGCATCCAACAGCCAGAGGTCCTCTTCCATCCCACTCTTCGGCCTGCGCCTGCCCGCCTCTCCCTCCTCCTGGCTTGCACGCCGTGTCCTTGCTCCCCCTCGTCCCCGTCATCAGTACTCCGCTCGGGGGCGGAGTTTCATTTAATGACGCGTTTGCGTCGTGACATCACGACGCAAACACGTCATTACATGAAACTCCGCCCCGAGCAGAGTAGTAATAACGAGGGGGAGCACAAACTGAGCCAGCAAGAGCCGCGGCGGGCACCCTGTGCGAATGCATGCCTAGCCCGCCCCAAGAAACGGCTCTGCCCCGTAGCCTGACCCTAACATCCCTAGGGGTGCCTAACCCTACCCCTCCATCCCCGCAGCCTAATCCTAACCTTCCACCCCCCCTACCCCAAACAGCCTAACTTAAGCATCAGTATTTCGGCTGATGGGATCCCGACAGCTGGCATATTCACTGCATCCCCACAGGACCTGTATGTGATATTATAACTACACCAATCTAAGTAGAGGCTTCTTCCAAATAAAGTTGTATCAGTGCATCACCTATTTTCCTTACTGCAGCAGATATATACCTATATACCCCCTGTGTTTATCATTTTCTTCTGAGGCAATTTATTTCTGGATAGGTTTGATTTTGTATCCTGCATATTGTCTTATTTGGTTGTTATTATCCACTTCAGTTTATAGAGGCTAAGGATAGATTAATATTTATTAAAACAATTTACAAATTGGAATTAAACTTAATTCAAGATGCACAAAAGTACAGGGGCAGATGATGCTCATTGTGAAGTTTCTAAATTCTCAGACGAAACGCATCGAATTGCCAAACAAGATGATATCTTTATGATGGAGCTATTTTTGCATGTACAAGTGAAGGAGTTGGGTGGAATAAATGTGTCACTGATTTTATAGAATCAAGGTTGGGTGATTTCTTCCCCCACCGGCTTTGAAAGAGGGGACTTTCCTCTTTCAAACGAGGGTGCCTCCACGAGGGTGCCTCCATCTTTTACAAAGGTGGCAATGGCATCCTGGCATATGCTGACAACAGTTCCTGATTAACATTGGTGGAATGCCCAAAGGCGAGAGAAAAGTGGAAAACTTTTTTTGTCCTCATCCACTCAATGTGGAGAACAAGTAGGACTCATCCACCCAAGCTTTAAGGTACATCCAGAAGATGACACCCACTCATCCTTCACAGCAAAGGGGTTAAAGTTTGCTTAGATTATGAAAAAAGCAGTGCACATCAAACTAAAAATAAAGTACAGTACGCCAGTCTCTGGAATATGATAGTACGTTAAAACAAATGCATGTTAGCAGGGTGTAACCAAAAATGAAACAGGTGTGTCCAGGTAAATTGCACCATATAATGTACAGTGACTCGGATTTATTTTTTTTATCTCTGCAGTTTTAAAATTGTACGTGAGAAGATAAACAAACAAGAGGACAAAAGTCAGATAACTATAATGAGTCTCCAGTCATTACTGATCTTCAGTCTTGAGTTGGACGTAGAATCTAGAATACCTGTGTACATATAGCGTCTTCTTTTTGGATTACACTACTGGGTGCTCACAACATGAAAGCCGCTATAATTGCGGCGGTACTATACCTCGTTTTCCTGGAAGCTGGTAGGTTGCCATTTTATGGCTATTTCTCTAATATTTTAACATTTTATTTAGAATTCATTTAAGCAGAAACTGAATAGACCACTGACGATAATTAATTATTGAGCTGATTGTTGTGGTTGTTGTGTAAGACATGATATAAATACTGTAGCTCGCTCTTGTCATGTGAAATGTCTTTTTAGAACGTACTGCCTCTTCGTTCTCAAAGCAGTCATCTGTCTTGGTTTTATAACGGCTGGTGTTATTTCATTTACAGTAGTTCTGGCAATGTGGATAGTGATTGCATTGTTTGAAGACTTAACGGAAGACATCAGAGGGCTCTAGAATTGGGTCTCAGTGGTGGTTTTCCGTGGGGTGGGGATGAGGTAGTGGTGGTGGTGTCAGTCTTTTTTTTAAATAGATGGCTTGATTTTGATTAACCCTCTCACACCCGCTGGTCACGTATGCCAAGGTGGACCTTGTCATGACAAGTGCACGTGAATGATCTGTTCAGGCAATGGGGGGAAGATTGCAGCTGTGAGTGGGTCTATGCTAAATACTTAGTTAACAAAAGTAGAGTTTTCCTTTAAGAGGAATGGAGCGAAGTTATAAGTAAATATACTAAGCCTTTTCATAGTCGCTGCATGCTTCAATATGAATATAGGAAATCAAAGTAAGAACTCTGTTAGGGGTATATTTACTACAGTGACTGACGGTTTTGGGATTTCTGGCAGGTTTGCAATCTGGATTTTACTAAAGCCCAAACCTACGGGAATCCCCTGAAAGATCAGACTTTAGAATAGAGCATTGGCTCATCATTTTTAACATTACAAGAAATAATTAGTAAGTATTTACTAAATCTCAGCTTTAGAAAGTGGCAAAGATATACCTCCAACAAACCCGCTCACACAAATGTAATGACTGTGATAGGGAAGACGGCTTCAAAAGCATGTATGTACTATCTGGCCGGAGAGGAATAGATAGACACTTATAATAAAGGCAATGATTATATATTGGAGAAGTCAGACACTGTTACATTGGTAATTCTCATATGAAGGAGAAACTATTATATTATATTTTATATACAGGTTGAGTATCCCTTATCCAAAATGTATTATATATATTATATTAGTGGAAAAATTATCAGTTCATTTTATTAAGAGAGCAATATTATGTATTACTTATATTGAAGGGGCACTAGTAAGTAATTGTTGGTTGCTGTGGGCAACTTATCAGCTTTATCTCTTTTGAAGTTTTGATACATTTCCCCCTTCCCAATGAGTTACTGTAACTACAATTATATAATGGTTTGTTAATGAATTACAATAATACTGTAATTATACTTGGTAGAGGCACATGTATGGCACGCTATGTCAGACAGAGTTGTGCAATTTTTTTTACTGAGCATGTTTCTAATTCTGGGTATACTCTGAGAGACATATTGGGGGTCATTCCGAGTTGTTCGCTCGTTGCCGATTTTCGCTATGCTGCGATTTGTTGCTAATTGCGTATGCGCAAGGCACGCAGGGCGCATGCGCTTAGTTATTTAACTAAAAACTTAGCAGTGTTGCTGTGGATTCTGCGGCGCTTTTCAGTCGCTCTGCTGATTGGTGAGTGATTGACAGGAAAGGGGCGTTTCTGGGCGGAAACTGGCCATTTTCCGGGAGTGTGCTAAAAAACGCAGGCGTGTCAGGGAAAAACGCGGGAGTGTCTGGAGAAACGGGGAGTGGCTGGCCGAACGCAGGGCGTGTTTGTGACGTCAAACCAGGAACTAAACGGACTGAGCTGATCGCAATCCAGGAGTAGGTCTGGAACTACTCAGAAACTGCAAAGAATTATTTAGTAGTAGTTCTGCTAATCTTTCGTTCGCTATTCTGCTAAGCTAAGATACACTCCCAGAGGGCGGCGGCCTAGCGTGTGCAATGCTGATAAAAGCAGCTAACGAGCGAACAACTCGGAATGAGGGCCCTTGTCCTTTCGTGCGAACAGGCAATATATTGCTAGCGGGTCGGTGTGTGTGTACACCTGATATGTCAGTGGCTCAGCACATGGCAAGGACACCCAGGATGTGTAGCGCCACCCGTGATGGGATTGCACTTAAAATACGATCGCATTGCAGGAATCATAAAATTGAGGTAGACCCCCTGCATATGCAGCCAGACTGCGTGTGAAGGTGGTTCGGCGGCATGTTTCCCGTCGCAGGCGATGCCAATCGGCCACCCCAAATAAAACCCTGCGTTGCCGACCACCCGTCGCATGTCAGTCACAATGCGATTGCATCATGCCGGGATGGGATCGCACTGTGAAGGGTCCCGCATGCGCAGTGTGATCACAGCACATGCGCTGTTAGTGAGTTTAGAAAAATACCAATCACCTCTGAATAATTTTATATATATATATATATATATATATATATATATATATACACACACAAACACACCGATCGGCTGTAACAGTAAAACCACTGACAGGCGAAGTGAATAACACTGATTATCCCACAGCAATGGCACCTGCCAAGGGGTGGGATATATTAGGCAGAAAGTGAACACTAGTTCTTGTAGCTGACGTGTTGGAAGCAGGAAATATGGGCAAGATTAAAGATCAGGGCGACACTGATAAAAGGCCACATTGTGGTGGTTAGATACACGGGTCAGAACAGCTCTATAACAGACTTGTGGGGTGTTCCCGGTACGCAGTGGTTAGTACCAAACAAAAGTGGTCCTAGAAAAGACAGCTGGTACTGCCATCGGGGTCATGGGCGCCCAAGGCTCATTGCACATGGGGAGCAAAGGCTAGCCCATCCAGTCCTATCCCACAGAAGAGCTACAGACTGCTGAAAAGGAAATGTTGGGTGTAATAGAAAGGTACTGTAGGGAGATAATCTACTAGATGGACCAAAACAAGAATTCCCTTTTGGTTACATTAACATTAACAGTTTATAACTTTTAATGATTTAATTAACCATTTGCTAGTCACAGAAAAGTAAACATACACACAAAGGGGGGTATTCAATTATTCAATTAGTATTCAATTAGTGAAAAAAAGGTCCTTTTCAGTATATTGTTAGGATCAATGGGGATTCGCCCTATTCAATTGCAGGGCCATTTTTTCGTCTAGGCAGCAGGGGCAGAAAACATGTGGAATGGCGAGTCCACAAAATGCCCTTTCACTTAAAAAAAAGTGAAAAGGCATTGGCGAAAATGACGTAAAAATGGGCGAAAACGGCCCGCAATTGAATAGACAGAGGGGCGAATTCAATAGCTCTCAAATGATCGGAGCTAATTGAATACCCTCCCTATAATGCAAATATTTTTAAATTATGAAATAAAAGACGAATCACTGATAATTGAGATTCACATGAGCTCAATTATCAGTGATTCACCATCTATTCTCCAGAAGACCCTACAGAAATAAGACTCCTGATTGATTTTTGCCAAGAATGGAGAGAAATCAAGAGACAGGATTATGAAACATTGGCCAATGATACGATCAGATTATGATCTTGCAATAAACTTGGCAGTGAGATATCTATGAGTGGGAGATGGTCATCCAACGTGGGTAACCATTCAGTACAAAGCCGCTTTAAGACAGTTAGTAAAGTCAGGGTCACATCCCTGTCTGACATGCAGAGCATACTGTATGAACACATTAATACCAAGCACACTGTGGTAATGGCCAATTATAGAAACAAGATCACATTATATATTGTAATCAGCATTGTCATGTTCCCAGTATACTGTCTTTACATGCATTGATCAGCAGCCATACAGAAATCAGTTAATTACTAATCCTTTATTCTTTACACTAGACTTTGTCACTTTCCCCAGAAAACCTTATCACCTGCAATTCTAGTTGATCTGCGTATACCACGCACCATAACATACTGTGTATTGTCACTAGGATGAAGTCCTTTACTTTATGTCCTCTTTTTATCTTTTTATGACAGCTATTTCATCATCGTTAGCTTTAAGTTGATGTCATATATCTGTCGTCCCCCTCACTTCACAGTACTGTATATTTGAATGATCTTTCGCCAACTATATTGATTCTCTGCGTCATTTTTGAGATTGCTCCAGTCTATATATGGGGGGGGGGGGGGGGGGTTTGGGTATGAAATGCCGGCGGTTGTCTTTCTGGTGGTTGCATGACCAACTGCGGCATCCTGACAGTGAGAATCCCGACACCGCATGGGAGTTAATATTTTACCTCTCACCCTTCCCTTACCCTCCAGGGTGTAAGCTAGGGCTAACCCTACAGGAGTGTCAGTATGGCTAAACCCCCCCAGTGCCAAACCCTAACCCCCCATGTGCCTAACCCTCCCCCCTGCAGAATATGCTACTGATACTGAATGAGGTCCAGAATTTCTGTTAACAGTGCCTGTAATAGGGATGCCAAATGCATCACTATTATAGTGTTCATTCTAGCACCCTGCACCTTTCAAAATCCGTGCAGTTCCTCTTTTCTGCCTGGGGTGTCGCTCTCTGCTGTGGTGCTTCTCAGTACACTCTGATCTGTTACTCAGTGCTGTGATACAGAGCAGAGAGTGACACCCCAGGCAGGAAAGAGGAACTGCACAGGATTTGAAAGGTGCAGGGTGCTAGAATGAATACTATATTACAGGCCCTGTTAACAGAGATTCTGTCATTCTATATACATATTCTATTAGTCTTGCTAATTAAATTTGCCCTTTGTAACCTGGTCTTTTCTAGCTATTGATATTTTGAATCAGGTTCAATTACAGTGTGTATCTGTATGATACCGTCCATTGTTCATTTATGACGGATATCTACTGATGCATCACAAGGTTAACACAAGGGGTATGGATCATTGGCTCGACAGTACAAAGGTCGCCAGTGTCTATGACGACTCCACAATGTAGACTTGCACAAGGTCAACATGAGAAACCGGTCAAAAGAAGCAAAGAGTCGACATGAAAATGGTCGACACTCGAAAAGGTAGACATGAGATGAGGTTTTTTTTTCTCCAGTTTTTGGGATGTCAGTTTTTAAGTTTGAGCACATGAACCACCAACTAGTGCACCACGTCCTCTTGCATTTAGCACGGGTTACCGTTCCTAATCTAAAGTATGAAAGTTATATATATATATCCAAAAAGCAGTGTGTGCAGGTGCGCTGGTAGTTAAAAGGTAATAGTTCTCAGTCCACTCTGGGCTGTAGCACAGGTGTACATCAACACCGCAGCAACTCACCTTATAAGGCTCAGGACTCTTATGAGCATTAAATAGCTAGAATGAAGAATGAAGAGAGTGCGCTCATTGGGGGTAATTCCAAGTTGATCGCAGCAGGAAATTTTTTAGCAGTTGGGCAAAACCATGTGCACTGCAGGGGGGGCAGATATAACATGTGCAGAGAGAGATAGATTTGGGTGTGGTGAGTTCAATCTGCAATCTAAATTGCAGTGTAAAAATAAAGCAGCCAGTATTTACCCTGCACAGAAACAAAATAACCCACCCAAATCTAACTCTCTCTGCAAATGTTATATCTGCCTCCCCTGCAGTGCACATGGTTTTGCCCAACTGCTAAAAAATTTCCTGCTGCGATCAACTTGAAATTACCCCCATAGTGCAGATCAATTTTTATTTAAAAACACAAATGAAACAAAAACATCAGGACTCGTACCCTGAACAACCCACACTGTGGGCAGGTTAGCAGATGGTATAATACATTCCACAGTGGCAAAACTGCATACCGCTAACACATGGACCTGGGACCTTACACCGCGCCGGCTGAATATTTTCCAGACCGTACCCGTCAGGACACCGCGTCACGAACTCAGGGAGCCTGTGCAGTGTGAGTGGAGAAGATCAAACGTCTGGCAAGCACAGCATCAACATGTTTCGTAGATTACTTCATCAGGAGGCATTGATATTCAGCCAGCGCGGGGTAAGGTCCCGGGTCCATGTGTCAGCGGTATGCAGTTTTGCCACTGTGGAATGTATTATACCATCTGCTAACCTGCCCACGGTGTGGGTTATTCAGAGTACGAGTCCTGTAGAATTACCTGATGTTTTTATTTAATTTGTGTTTTTAAATAAAAATTGATCTGCACTATGAGCGCACTCTCTTCATTCTCCATTCTTTTTATATATATATATATATATATATATATTTATTATTATTATTTTCTTTAAGAACTCATGTTGACCCTTTGTGCCTACCCTAAGAGTCCTCTGCAATGTTACTTTTTATCTTGAATTCCGATGGGCTGGGGTCAAAAAACAGAAGGGTTCTCTTTTCTACTTATGTCTAGCGACACGCACTGTCATTAGATCCTTCACTGCTGTTAGAACATGTTCTAACAGAAGATGCAGTGACCCACATAAGGCTATAGGATTTTACTCCTTACTCTATCCTTATTAATCACTTGGAATTTATGTATGTATTTATTTTATGATGCATTTATTTATTTCAATTGGTTCATATTGGAACCACTGTGATGCCTTGTGGTGGTTTGGTTGGGCTGGTTTGGGGGTGTCACACGACCTAGAAATGAACCCTTAGAATGTTAGGGACTTACCTGATGATGTGGTTACCCGGACGTGGTGCATAAGCCCATCATTTTGGCCATGATTATGCAAAAAAACTCTAATTGCAAAAAGTATTACAATTCTAATTAGTGATGGTAAGAACTTACCGTTGTTAAATCTCTTTCTGTGAGGTACACTGGGCTCCATAAGGATTAACATCGGGGTGTAGAGTAGGATCTTGATCCGAGGCACCAACAGGCTCAAAGCTTTTGACTGTTCCCAAGATGCACAGCGCCGCCTCCTCTATAACCCCGACTCCATGCACAGGAGCTCAGTTTCGTTAACCAGACCAATGCAGTAGCAGGCACCAGAGACGACAGTCGCTCGTAGCCAATTATACCACACTCTCACGACAGGAGAGGGTGTCAGCGGCTATGCCAATACCAACCCAAAGAAGCTAAGTGCATCAGGGTGGGCGCCTTGTGGAGCCTAGTGTACCTCGCAGAAAGAGATTTAACAACGGTAAGTTCTTACCATAAATCTCGTTTTCTCTTGCAGGGTGCACTGGGCTCCACAAGGATTACCATCGGGGATGTCCTAAAGCAGTTCCTTATGGGAGGGGACGCACTGTAGCGGGCACAAGAACCCGGCGTCCAAGGGAAGCATCCTGGGAAGCGGCGGTATCAAAGGCATAGAACCTTATAAACATGTTCTCTGAGGACCACGTTGCCACCTTGCACAATTGTTCAAGGGTCGCACTACAGTGGGCCGCCCAAGAAGGTCCGACCAACCGAGTAGAATGGGCCTTAATGGTAGCAGGAAGCGGACGACCAGCCTGTACATAAGCATGTGCAATCACCATTCTAATCCATCTGGCCAAAGTCTGCTTGGAAGCAGGCCAGCCACGTTTATGAAAACCAAACAATACAAAAACAGAATCAGATTTCCTAATGGAGGAAGTTCTCTTCACATAGATACGGAGAGCACGTACCACATCCAAAGACCGCTCTTTGGAAGACAACTCAGGAGAATTAAAGGCCGGAACCACAATCTCCTGGTTAAGGTAGAAGGAAGACACCACCCTAGGAAATAACCTGGCCACGTTCTAAGAACCGCTCGGTCACGGTGAAAAATCAAATAGGGAGACTTACAGGATAAGGCATCCAAGTCTGATACCCTTCTAGCTGAAGCAATTGCCAGCAAGAAAAGGACCTTAAGGGAAAGCCACTTAAGGTCAGCAGAGGCAAGATGCTCAAACTGAGACTCCAAAACCACCGACAAGTCCCAAGGGGCCACAGGCGGCACATAAGGAGGCTGAATCCTCAACACACCCTGAGTGAATGTATGGACATCAGGTAGGGTAGCAATTTTTCTCTGAAACCAAACCGACAAGGCAGAGATGTGAACCTTGAGGGAGGCCAGACGCAGGCCTAAGTCCAGGCCCTGTTGTAGAAAGGCCAATAGTTTGGCCGTACTAAACTTGAAAACGTCATGATTGTGAGATGCACACCAAGTAAAGTAAACATTCCAGACCCTATGGTAGATCCGAGCAGAAGCCGGCTTACGGGCCTTCAAGTTGAACGACCACCTCAGAAAAACCCTTGGCCCTCAGGACGGAAGATTCAAGAGCCATGCCATCAAAGCCAGAAGGGACAAATCCTGGTAAACACAAGGGCCCTGAACGAGGAGGTTGGGTCGTTGTGGAAGTAGAAGGGGACGATCCCACGAGAGACCCAGTAGATCGGAGAACCAGTGCCGTCTGGGCCACGCTGGAGCGTCCAGAAGCAGGGTTCCTCCTTCTTGCTTGAACTTCTGTATTACTCTGGGCAGGAGTGACACTGGACGGAACACATACGGTAGCTGAAAGTTACCACAGCGTCCACGAACATAGCTTGAGGATCCCTTGTCCTTGCACCGAAGACCGGAACCTTGTGATTGTGTCGAGACGCCATTAGATCCACATCTGGAAGACCCCACGTGTCCACGAGAAGTTGAAACACCTCCGGATAGAGGCTCCACTCTCCGGCGTGCACGTCCTGACGACTGAGATAGTCCGCTTCCCAGTTCAGGATGCCAGGAATGAACACGGCTGATATGGCCGGCAGATGGTGCTCTGCCCACTGAAGAATCCATGATACTTCCCTCATTGCCATGTGGCTTTGAGTGCCGCCTTGATGATTTATGTACGCCACCGTGGTGGCATTGTCCGACTGTACTGTTCTGTATTAGACGCTGGGCCATTGTCAATGCATTGAACACTGCCCGCAGTTACAGAATATTGATCGGGAGCAGAGACTCCTCCTTGGTCCACCGACCCTGAAGAGAGTGTTGTTCCAACACCGCGCCTCAACCTCTCAGACTGGAATACGATGTCAGAAGGACCCAGTTGGATATGCAGAAGGGCCGGCACCTGCTCAATCGTTGATCCTGAAGCCACCAACACAGTGACAGGCGGACCTCCGGAGACAATGAGATCATGTGAGATATGATCCGGTGAGGCAGGCCGTCCCACTTGGTCAGAATTAACCTCTGCAGAGGGCGAGAGGGAAAATTGAGCATACTCCACCATGTCGAAAGCCGACACCATGAGACCCAGCACTTGCATTGTCGAATGTATCGACACTTGCGGACGAGATAGGAAGCATCGAATCCTGTCCGGACTTTCTCCTGAGACAGGAACAACCGTTGGTTGTGAGTGTCCAATAACGCTCCCAGATGTAACATGCTTCGAGCAGGAACCAGGGAGGATTTCTTCCAGTTGATCAGCAACCCGTGGGCTTTCATGCAGTGGACCATCAGATCGAGATGACACTGGAGAAGTTCTGGGGAATTTGCCAGGATCAACAAATCATCCAAGTACGGTAGGATCCTGACCCCTTGATGGCGGAGTGTAGCCGTCATGACCGCCATAACTTTGGTGAAAACTCGGGGAGCCGTTGTCAAAGGGTAACGCCCGAAATTGGTAATGAAGGTTGCCCACCGCAAACCTCAGGTACTGCTGATGAGATACCGCAATAGGAATATGTAGGTAGGCATCCTGTATGTCCAGGGAGACCATATAGTCCCCAGACTCCAAGGCCAGAACAATAGAGCACAGCGTTTCCATGCGAAACTTGGAGACCCGCACATGCTTGTTCAAGGACTTCAGATTTAGAATGGGCCGTGAGGACCTGTTCGGTTTTGGGACTAGGAACAGCAGTGAATAGTACCCCTTGCCTCTCTAAGCCAGAGGCACCTGTACTACCACTCCTGTGGTCAGGAGGGAATGTACCACCGAGTGCAAAGTCTTTGCTTTTGCCGGATCCAGAGGCACATCTGTCAGGCAAAATCGATGCGGGGGACGATTCTTGAAGGGTATGGCGTAACCTCGAGCGACGATTTCCCTCACCCAGGTATCTGAAGTGGTCTTCAACCATTCCTGGGCAAAACCTAGAAGTTGGACCCCCACCCTGGGATCCCCCAGAGGGAGCCCCGCCCTGTCATGGGGCAGGCTTGTCAGTTTTAGAAGCTGGCTGATGGGCGGCCAAGGCACGCTTCGGACTGGGCTTGGCAGGTCTGGAAGCACAAGTTTGCTTTGGGTACGCCTGACCTTTTGCTTTTCCTGGAGGACGAAAGGGCAGAGGTAAAGTACTTTCAGCTTTCTGTGCGGAAGGAGCCGTACTAGGTAGGCAAGCTGTTTTAGCAGTAGCCAGATCAGCCACAATCTTATTGAGGTCTTCTCCAAAGAGAATGTCTCCCTTGAAAGGAAGCACCTCCAGCGTTTTCTTGGAATCCATATCCACGGACCAGGATCTCAACCAAAGGATACATCTGGCCAAGACGGACGTAGTAGCAGCCTTGGCCACGAGCACCCCGGCATCCTTAAGGTACAGAGAAGCCATTGTAATATACGAGAGACATTGTGGAGCATGCTCAGATGCGTTGGAAGGCAGTTCTGCCTCAAGCTCCTGAGCCCACGCCTCAACAGCTTCAGCAGCCCAAGTTGCTGCAATGGTTGGCCCATGCACAGCCCCCGTTAGGGTATAAATCACTTTTAAACAACCCTCCACACATCTATCCGTCGGTTCCTTCAGAGAGGTGATGGTAGTTACTGGCAGAGCAGAGGAAACAACCATATGCGTCACATGAGAATCAACGGGCGGAGGAGTTTCCCAATTCTTACATACCTCCACAGAAAGAGGATAGCGAGCCAACAGTTTCTTATTCGGTGTGAATTTTGTCCCCGGATTTTCCCAGGATTCCTGACGTATGTCAACCAGGTGTTCAGAATGAGGTAAAACTTGTTTAACCACCTTCTTACGTTTAAACCTATCCGGTTTCTTAGAGACAGCCTCAGGCTCAGGATCATCAGACACCTGAAGAATGAGCCTAATAGCTTAAAACAAATCCGGGACATCCACCAATGACTTCCCTTCCCCATCAGAAACATCTGTGTCAGTGTATGTGGGATCAGTATATGCGCAATCCTCGTCAGAGGACGTATCTGGGATAGCAGTGGATTGGGAGGAGGTAATGGCCCGTTTAGAAGACGACTTAGTCTTAGGCGGGCGAGAGTGACACTTAGATTTAGTCAATGACCGGTTCAAATGCTGTAACTGCGTGGAGATTTGATCTGCCATGGCGGATTAATAGCAGGGACTATAAACTGCTGCAGTGGCACAGGTGGTCCCACAGGGGGCGCCAGTATAGTTACAAGCGTGTTTAACAGCGTGGAAAATGTAGCCCAAGGTGGGTCCTGTGAAGCCCCAGGTGCTACCGACCCACTGGGGGGTAAGGAACCCCCTGAACCTGAACACTCAGCTGCCATATTATCCTCTATCACGTCCGCGGCCTCACTACCACGCAATGTGGGAGAATCCCCAGCATCGTTGCCACGTGTAGCAGACATAACAATGTGCACAATATCGGGCAACCTGGTACAAGGTGTTCAGCAGCAATATACCTAGCAAGAACACTCGGTGAAGTGCGACTATGACAGCACAGACCGTGAGTTCAGGAGATATAAATCTATATGGTGACTATAAATCACAAGTAAAAATACACAGCAAGTATTACTTGTGATACAAATCCTATATCATACAGAAAGACCTGATACACTTAGGCCCCTCAGGTATAAAAATATATAGGAATAGCCCACTGAATGAAATACCCTTTATTAAGGTAGCCACGCAGCAGCTACATGCACGCACACATATATTGGGCCTAATTCAATTGGGCAAAACCATGTGCACTGCAGGGGAGGCAGATATAACATGTGCAGAGAGAGTTAAATTTGGGTGGGTTGTATTCAAACTGAAATCTAAATTGCAGTGTAAAAATAAAGCAGCCAGTATTTACCCTGCACAGAAACAATATAATCCACCCAAATTTAACTCTCTCTGCAAATGTTATATCTGCCCCCCCTTCAGTGCACATGGTATTGCCCAATTGCTAACAAACTTGCTGCTGTGATCAATTCAGAATTACCCCCATTGTCACAAGTGTACCATGCAGAAATTATGCACCATAAAACTGCACTGGACTAGCAATACAAAGTAATACTCAGTATGGCTATATGTGTCAATAATAGATATAACAAAGCACAGTAGATACTGGATGTATATCACAGGGTGTTTGTACCACACAGCCCTGAATGTATGCACTCTTTCTTAACTAACACTGTCCCAGTGACAGATAGAATACTTAAGTGTCCTGTATGAGGCACAGCGCTGGTAATCAGGCAGCTCTACAGAGGATTTGCTCCAGCATTCCCAGGAACAGTTCAGCTCTGTCTTTGATGGCTACTGACCAGGATTGAAGGAGAGAAATGCAGCTCCAGGGCGAGAACATTTGCAGAAATGGCGCCCTGGGGCCGGGGGAGGGGCTACAGGTCAGGCCTACTCCCCCTGCTGGCATCCCCACCGGGCGCTGCAGGCCTTACAAAACGGGGTAATTTAACTTAAAAAAAAACCCAGACCTGTGCCCTATAATCATCCCTGGTGGCTAGTGGAGTGGGTGCCCAATAACAGTGTCCACGCCAGCGCGTGCGCAGCCCGCCTTGCACGAGACCCCTTACCTTCCCCTTCCTGCTGCCCCACGATCTAGGAGAACGGCGGCGTGTGTGACTGAAGTGTAGGAAGGAACCGGAGCCTCTGCTGCAGTGACCCGGCAACCAGGGCACGGGAGTATACAGCGCCGCTGGGGGTGATGGAGCTGCAGGCAGAAAAGTCTAATAGACTTTGCCTGCTGCAGCCCTTGAAGTCTTTGTAGAAAAATCTTCTTCTTTTCTGTCAATTTAAGCTATCAATAGCCCTGTCAAGTGCCTGCTTACTGCATGGCACCAACTTACAAACTGAGGTCCTGTGCACGGAGGCGGGGTAATAGAGGAGGCGGCGCTGTGCATCTTGGGAACAGTCAAAAGCTTTGAGCCTGTTGGTGCCTCGGATCAAGATCCTACTCTACACCCCGATGTTAATCCTTGTGGAGCCTAGTGTACCCCGCAGCAGAAATATTTGTATTATTGTGTGTAGGGTTACTTTTTGTGTGACTAGCAATTTTTATTAAATCATTAAAAGTTCTAATTAAGAAACTGATTATTTAACTGAGCACCAAGATGGAATTGTTCTTTTGATCCATCTACTGAATGAGCTACTGTACACTTGCATTCTATTCCATGACGCACCATCAACTGTCTCCTTAATCTTAAAAAATGATTGGTCTATAAATATTATCTGATCTAAATGATTTTCCTGTGCGGAATCAAACTTTCTACTCTTTATGACAGATAAGTGTCAGAACACACAGTGTATCACAACTTGCTGTGTATTGGGTTGAGAAGTCGCATACCAGTCAAAGTGCCTATACTGACCCGTATCCTCCACCAAAGGCACCTACAATGGACAAGTGAGCATCAGACCTGGACCATGGAGCAAAGGAAGAAGGTGGCCTGGTCCAATGAATCTGTCACAGTCTGGGGATCAGGGCTCTGGGGCTGCCGGGACTTACCCATCTGGTCCCTGTGACTGGGTCCCTCTGGGAGCGGAGCAGGCTGCAGGGACAGGCATTCGCTCCAGGCTGGCTGAGGGAGTGCTGTAGTGCCGGGTCATGGGCGTCGCCATCTTGGATTCTGGACATGTGACTGACAGGGCCAATCAGCTGCTGTGAGGCTGGTCTTAGGCCAAACAGTAACAACCAGCAGGTATTTAGCTGGTCAGTTTGAGAGTACAGATTGTTGGTGCAATGGCTCTGCTCACACTGCAATAGTGTGGCAACTATGTGCTTTTCAGCATTGCTTTTTTAGCATTCAGAGAGCTTCTGCAGTTGGTAACCGATCCATGTTGTTCTGGTCACAGTCGTCACTGCTAAGTCCATTCCAGTGAAGTAAGACGGGCCTTCCAGCAGCATCAGCCGATCCGATTTGTCTACATCCAGCGAGTTACTTCACAGCTTGCCTTAGGACCTTACTGATGTCTTGCCACAGTTACCAACCTTCTCAGAGTGACCCTCTGGGCTGTAACACACTGGCCGGTTTCTCCCAGATGGCAAAAAGCCGGACATTGCCATCCGGGAGAAACCGGCAGAGTCTGTCACACAGGACGGCTTTGAGCCGTGTGTGATGCTGTGCGCATGCGCAGCATTAGACACGGCTTGAGAAAAAACCGTTGTGTGTGAAAGCTCCCCTTCACACACACGGTTTACTGGCTTCAAAGACGGCCCGGCAGCCGGACCTTCCAGTGGATAGTTCCGGCTGCAACCCGGCAGCCGGGCCGGGGCCGCGCAGTGTGAAGGGACCCTACCCCTCACACTGTTAACTACAATGCCGGCACAGGAAAAAGCCGTCCGGCTTTTTCCCGGCCGGTAAAAGCCGGCTCGTGTGTTTTAGCCCTCTCAGTGCTTCCCCAAGGCTCGTCCTTGTGGAACCCCAGCTCTGATTGATACCTGCAGTGCAGGGTATTTTCTGTACTAACTAATAAATCTATGAATAAGACTTTCATTCGTCCTGACCGACTTCTGTTTAAAGAAACAGTCCAACCAGTTTCCAAAAAACCTGATTCGGATCCACAGACCCATCCGGGTCTGACAGAATCATGTTTACCTATACAACATGTGGATTGCCAAAGGTCATTGCATCCTTTACCTGGGGAAGAGATGGCACCAGGATGCACTATGGAAAGAAGGGAAGCCAAAGGAGGCAGTGTGATGCTCTGGGCAAAGTTCTGCTGGGAAACCATGGGTCCCGGTAATGATGTGGATGTTAATTTGATAAGTACTATCTACTGGAACATTGTGGCACCCCTCCATGTGTTTCCTGATGGCAGCAGCCTCTTTCAGCAAGATACCGAGCCCTGCCAAACTGCAAAAATTGTTCAGGAACGGTTTGAGGAACACGACAGAGCGTTCAAGGTGTTGAATTGGTCTCCAAATTCCTCAGATACAAATCTGGTCAAGCTCTGTGGGTGTAATGCATGACTAATATGATTCTGAACCTGCAGGACCAACCTGCTCTGCTCCTCACCTGTAGAAGCTCCCTTTCGCAGAACTACTAACATTCCAAAGTGCTCAGTTGCCCCCAGGAACTATGGTCTGAATAGTACAATCTCAAGATCACTAACACATGTGGTTTAAGGGCACTGCAAACAACAGCTTCGTGTACTAGATAAATGTACCTGGTTTCATTAGAATGGCATTGGAAGCAGGATGGTGTGGCAATAGTGAGCAGGTACCTCCCTACCCCGCTGCCTAACCCTCTACGGTGGTGCCTAAACCTAACCCCCCTACCCACAGCCTAAACCTAACCATCTCTACCCCGCTGGCTAACCCTATCCCTCCCCATAGAGGTGCCTAAACCTAACCCCATCTGCCGGCTGCCTAACCCTCTCACCCCGACAGTCTAACCTTAACCCTCCCCCTGCAGCCTAAACCTGAACCCCCCCACCCCCTCCGTGCCTTACTCGGTCGCAGCCCCGCTAAACGCTCATTCAGGTTCCCTGTGGTCTAGATTCCGTCAGGATGATGGCAACAGCATTCCGTTCAGTGTTGGGTTGCCGGCGTTGGGATTTTGATTGTTCGGATCCCGACCCCTGGAATCCTGACCGGATCCCATAATGACCCTGCAACCTAAATACTGTGGAAGAATGCCAAGCAGGATCTCTGGATATCACACGTAGCTGGATGCTATAGCAATGCTGGGCAGGTAGCAATTGTTCACTAGGGCAGATAGAAACGTACTAATTACAACCAACAAAGGAGTCAGACAGGAAGCCCAATAAAATATGAGTAGCCAATCATTATCAGCTAAGCACAGCTCTGAGCACAGATGTAAGAAGCCCCCTGATCAGGAGGCAGAATGCTCCTCAGAATGGCGACACCTAGTTTGCACAGCTGCAGTACTGTAGCTGGATGCCTGGGGACTGACTGAAGGTAACAGAGCTAACATTACCAGGTGTTTTTGACACGTTTGCTCTGGATTCTAACAGAGGGATGTACAGTAATGGAAAAACAAGTCTGAGCCATGGGGGCCCCATCTCGCAAATTACAGGTCTTAAAGGGTCTGCTACTAATATCTTGGTGCCTTATAGCACACAACACCTTCATAGGTCTTGTGGAGTCCATGCCTTGACAGGTCACAGCTGTTTTGGTGGCAAGAGGAGGAGCTACAAAATATTAGGCAAGTGGTTTCAATTGTTGCTGCATATAGCAATGTTCTGCAGTGGTGCCACGATGCATATGCAGCAAGGCATTCCACCCCGTACACATTGCTAACTAGTTCCCATAGACTTCAATGCGCATGCGCCCCCTGGCTTCTATTACAGTGAATGCATAGCGGGAGCGTACACATAGTGTATGCCCTGCTATGCAGCGACTTGTGTGCTGGTGATGCGTCACAATCTAAAAGGACACATCTGTATCTCATGTATGCCTGCATTTTTTTTGCAATTTCATAGAATAAAGAAAATAATAAATTGAGACAAGAGATACATTATTGCTTATTCTCCCAAAAATATTTTTAAATGGCTTCACATTTGTTGATACCCTTTAGAAAAGATAATAAATAATTGGATTAAAGTGATATTTCACACTAATTGCATTCTTGAATTATCATCACATGTCTTCATTCTTCTAATCAGTCATTCAGACTATTTAAATGGCTAAAAGTAATCAATCTGCTGTTTGGTATCATCATGTGCACCACACTGACCATGGACCAGAGAATGCAAAGAAGAGAGTTGTCTGAGGAGATAAGAAAGACAATTCTAGACAAGAACATTAAAGATAAATTATAGACCATGTCCAAGCAGCTTGATGTTCCTGTGACTACCACTGAAAATATTATTAAGAGGTTTAAAGTGCGTGGGACTGTAGCCAACCTCTTTGGACGCGGCCGCAAGAAGAAAATTTACCCCATATTAAACAGGTAGATAGTGACAGTGGTAAAAAATACTTTTTGAGTTCTTCCATGGAAGGAAGACCCAGTAGGACACCACTTTTGAAAAACAACATTAAAAAAAAGCCAAACTGAAACCTGCTAAAATGCATGTTGGCACAATGCTTCTGATAGAATGTCCTTTGGACAAATTAGTCAAAACTGGAGCTTTTTGGCAAGTCGCATCAGCTCTATGTTCACAGATTAAAAAAATAAGCTGTACAAGAAAAGAGCCCCATACCTACTGTGACACATAGAGGAGGCTCAATTATGTTTTGGTGCTGCTTTGCTGTGCTTGGCATGGGGTGCCTTGATAAGCTGACCACCTTACCGAGTTGTCGTCATCTAAACCCTAGGTACAGGTTCCTCAGATCTACATCAGAGAGATAAGGAATGTGAGTCATCAGAGAGAACTGCCGCTAATGATTTCCAACTGAGGTCTCAATTACAGCTCAATACAGTCATCAATAAGTTACACATGAACTATAATAAACTTGTTTTATTAATCTGGAACTCTGCGTCCTGGAGCTTTCGTCTGCTGGAACAGTGAACATTTACCTGGCTCAATCAGATCTGATGTACCATGCCTTCAGACATTTTGCACATACAGTTATGCACTTCAACAATACAGTACCACTACAAGCATGTAAACAGAGTTATCAACAAAACTATACAATTATCTATGTTAAATATTAATATAGTCTTGTTTATGTTAAACCATTAAACTATAAAGAGGATAGAAAACACATCAAAACATCAATATACTGTATGTTTAAAGAGTGCATTTACTGTGCCTTCGTCAACTGAAGTTACTCAGTACAGCTGATACCTGTAAAAGTGTTGGTGCACTTTCTGGGTGATACTCCTGTTGTTTTATATACAGTATTAAGTAATTAACAGGGTGCAGTTTTTTGACTAGCATTAATTTGCCTTTTTCTGACAAGCGAATAGATTCCTTCAAAAGAAACAAATGTATCTCCCTTGTGTGCTCTCCACTGTTAGTTTGTGATTTACTGTAGGTGACTAGCAATAAAGTATCATTTGCTCCTGTAGGTGAGCAAGTTTCTATTCTCTGCAAATACTGAGAACTCTAAACATCCTGGTGCTACCTTTCATAAGCCTTTGGTATATGGGTAAAGCACTTAGGGGTATATTCAATTGCAGTCGAAAACTGACGTCTGTCGAAAAGACGGCAGTTTTCGACTTCTTGAGGTCGAATCCTGATTCAACCTATTCAGAGCTTTTCGACAAGTCGAGGCATTCGACTTGTGGAAAAGCACGTGGATCAGCGTAATAGCTGCCGATCCACGTGTTGATGTCGACAACGGGGCCAAATCCGACAGGTTTTGGCCCCCTTTTCGACTATCTCAATCCGACATCAAAATGATGTCGGAATGAGATGGACCCGGAGGAGGCGAGGGGGGGGGGGGAGCTGCAGGGAGACGGGGGGACAGCCGGCGGCCATACAGGAGATCGCAGCGCTGCAGTTGGATGTCACTCACCCGCCCGACCTCACAGCAGCTTCCACCCGGCTCCAGCACCCTGCTGGAGCCGGGTGGAAGCTGCCGTGAGGTCGGGCGGGTGAGTGACATCCTGCTGCAGCACTACTCCGTAGCGCTGATCTCCTCTGGCTGCCGCCGGCTGTCCCCCCGGGGCTCGCCCCCCTTCTCCTCCTCTGGATCCCATCTAAAATTCGACTTGAAAAAGTCGAATTTTAGATGGGATTGAATAGGGGTTGTCGGATACATTCCAACAAATACATGTCGGAATGGATCCAACTTTAATTGAATATACCCCTTAATAGTAGGGACAGTTTTACTGTTCAGTTTTGACTGAATCTGTTCAGAATATGGGCCCTCATTCCGAGTTGTTCGCTTGCTAGCTAGTTTTAGCAGCCGTGCAAACGCATAGTCGCCGCCCACGGGGGGGTGTATTTTCGCTTTGCAGGAGTGTGAACGCCTGTGCAGCAGAGCGCCTGCAAACACATTTTGTGCAGAACAAGGCCAGCCCTGAAGTTACTTATTCAGTGCGATGATTGCTGCGACGAAGGACACGGTAATGACGTCAGATACCCGCCCAGAAAACGCCCGGCCACGCCTGCATTTTTCCAAACACTCCCAGAAAACGGTCAGTTGCCACCCAGAACCTCCCACTTCCTGTCAATCTCCCTGCGTTCGGCAGTGCGACTTAAAGCGTCGCTAGAACCTGTGCAAATCCACGTCGCTCATTGTACCCATACGACGCGCGTGCGCATTGCGGTGCATACGCATGCGCAGATTAGCCCCGTTCTGCCATGATCGCTGTGAAAATCCGTAGCGAGCGATCAACTCGGAATGAGGGCCATTGTTGCTAACAAATTGAGGACCCGGTCTCTAGGTCGACAGTAACTAGGTCGACAGGGTCTCTAGGTCGACATGTTCTAGGTTGACAGGTCAGAATTTTTTTCTTTTTTTGAACTTTTTCATACTTATCGATCCACGCGGACTACGATTGGGAATAGTAACCTGTGCCGAGTGCAGCGGTAGTGGAGCGAGGCGCCTTGCCCGAAGCTCGCTCGCCATGCGAGGGGACGCGGTGCACTAATTAGGGTTCCCGGTCACTGTGCGGAGAAAACGACACAAAAAAAAACCATAAAAAACTCGTGTTGACCTTTTGACCTAGACCCTGTCGACCTAGAGACCCTGTCGACCTAGTTACTGTCAACAAACAGTGGTCGACCTAGACACTGTTGACCTAGTTACTGTCGACCTTCCATACCTCACCCAACAAATTGATAGGGCGGCTAATCCTGTGTCCTCTCTGAGACTATAACCATACAGGTCATTCATTTTGAAGCTGACAGACTCAGGTTGTTTATTTCCAGTAGCTTCTCCTAAGCGCAACAACGCCCCTTGCAGGCCCGTGGACACCCGCGAGTGGGAATAGTCGCTGCTAGTTGGCATGCCGACTGTCAGGAATGTGATGGGGGCGGGATGTAGGTGCCCGTATTGTGAATGGCGGTCTCCTGACTGCCGGTCACATAACTACATCCCGTTCTGAAGTGGCCTTCTATGAGGTCTGAGATCTGAATCTTATGGAACATCTATGGGGGTCATTCCGAGTTGTTCGCTCGCAAGCTGCTTTTAGCAGCTTTGCACACGCTAAGCCGCCGCCTACTGGGAGTGAATCTTAGCTTATCAAAATTGCGAACGAAAGATTCGCAATATTGCGAAAAGACTTCTCTGTGCAGTTTCTGAGTAGCTCGAGACTTACTCTTCCAGTGCGATCAGTTCAGTGCTTGTCGTTCCTGGTTTGACGTCACAAACACACCCAGCGTTCGCCCAGACACTCCTCCATTTCTTCAGCCACTCCCGCGTTTTTCCCAGAAACGGTAGCGTTTTTTCACACACTCCCATAAAACGGCCAGGTTCCGCCCAGAAACACCCACTTCCTGTCAATCACATTACGATCACCAGAACGGAAAAAAAAACCTCGTAATGCCGTGAGTAAAATACCTAACTGCATAGCAAATTTACTTGGCGCAGTCGCACTGCGGACATTGCGCATGCGCATTAGCGACTAATCGCTCCGTTTCGAGAAAAAAAATAACGAGCGAACAACTCGGAATGACCCCCTATGTTAAGAGCTGAGCCATGCAGTCTGGAATAGACACCCGTCACACCTGAGGCAGCTGGAGCAGTTTGCTCAGGGAGAGTGGGCCAAACTAGCTGCTGACAAGTACAGAAGTGTCACTGAGAGCCACAGAAATTGTGTGACTGCCGTGATTGCCTTTAAAGTTTGTACAACAAAGTATTAGGTTATGGATCTGATCATTTTTGTCCATGGACTTTTCATTTGAATATTTAAAATATTATGTTGAATAAAAAAATCTTTCAAGTTATTTCAGCTAAAAACATGGGGTCTTAAAAGGGGATGCAGTTAAGTTCCCGACAGTCGGGATCCCAGAGGTCAAAATACCGACATCGGAACCCCCGACAGCAGTCAAAACACAGACGATCGAAATGCTGCCCGCCACCCCGGTTTTCGCCAACACCCGAGGGGGAATATAATAGTGTATACACACTAGCGTGTATATATATATATATATATATATACTGTATATACACACACTAGCGTTGGGCCGCAGCTTCACTCGCGTGGACAGGCTTGGACTGGCCCACAGGGGTACAGGGGAAACCACCGGTGGGCCCTACTGCCTGGGGGCCCACCTCCTGCTCTAAGGATCAGGTTCCAGACTGTGCACTTGAATTATACATTATACGTAACATATGTTACCTTATACTGGACTATAGTGTATTTCTACAGTGCATTGCTGTTATTAATCTGGTACATTATCATGCATGCAGCAGCTGAAGTTACTGTATATATTTATGAAGGGGCCCAGACGTTGCACTCTCTAATGGTTAGTCAAACCAATGAGGTGGCAGGCCACACCCCCTCTGCAGACTGGCCACACCCCTAACATGGGCCCCTACCACTGTATCCCTCCGGTGGGCCCTACATGCCCCAGTCCAACACTGCGCGTGGATATCTGTTATTGCTCAGTGGAACTAATTTTACAAAGATAGCAGTGCCAATCTGCTGCTACTTAACCTAACGCTGAAAGGTTGCAAGTAACATGATCAGCAGCTCCATAATACAAGTATAAATTAACTTGCATTGTGCATAACCATAGTGTAGTATTTGTCTTATTGCGCCATCTACTGGATTGACGTGCAAACCAACACCTCAGGAGTAAAGATAACCTGCCTGATTAGTGATTGATACTGTATATAGGGGGTCATTCCGAGTTGTTCGCTCGTTATTTTTTTTCCGCAACAGAGCGATTAGTCGCGAATGCTCATGCGCAATGTCCGCAGTGCGACTGCGCCAAGTAAATTTGCTATGCAGTTAGAAATTTTACTCACGGTTTTTTCTTCGTTCTGGTGATCGTAATGTGATTGACAGGAAGTGGGTGTTTCTGGGCGGAAACAGGCCGTTTTATGGGTGTGTGCGAAAAAACGCTACCGTTTCCGGGAAAAACGCGGGAGTGGCTGAAGAAATGGAGGAGTGTCTGGGCGAACGCTGGGTGTGTTTGTGACGTCAAACCAGGAACGACAAGCACTGAACTGATCGCAGATGCCGAGTAAGTTTGAAGCTACTCAGAAACTGCTAAGAGGTGTGTAATCGCAATTTTGAGAATCTTTCGTTCGTAATTTTACTATGCTAAGATTCACTCCCAGGCCCTCATTCCGAGTTGTTCGCTCGCAAGCTGCTTTTAGCAGCTTTGCGCACGCTAAGCCGCCGCCTACAGCGAGCGAACAACTCGGAATGAGGGCCATAGTTGGATTTTCATGCAAAATAATATATATATATATATATATATATATTAGATACTACCACACCATGAGGCTCCAACTGGGGCTTATGTTGTAGAAGAAACCAGCACTCCTTCAATATCCAAAAAACGTTTTTATTTCGGTAGCCGAAACAGCTGTAGGGAGACCCAGCTGGGTCCGATGTGTATCCCCAGCATGACTCAGGATATGTAAGACATGTACTATTGATGGAACTGTATTTCCAAGCTGCTGCTTTGCATCAAAAGTTTGTCATATCATTTAAAATGGCATAAAAATGTTTTTTGGATATTGAAGGAGTGCTGGTTTCTTCTACAACATAAGCCCCAGTTGGAGCCTCATGGTGTGGTAGTATCTAATTTGAATGACCCCAAACCGGGCACCCTGCATGAGATGTGGACAGTGTTGTGCGGACCATGACATACACTATATATATATATATATATATATATATATATATATAACCATGCTAGCTCAGCCAGAAAATAATTTTTCAGCCAATGCAGAAATCAGCACACCACCAGTTTGGCTTTCATACATTACATGTCCCTCCAGTTGATAAGACATGGAGACTCTGCTCCTTGTGCCCTACGGCCGTTTCGGTGACAGCACCTTCCTCTGGGCCATCAACTGGAGGGACATGTAATGTATGAAAGCCAGCATGTTAACCCTTGCCAGACTGCAATAGTTTTTTTCATGTATGTTGCTATGATCTTTTTTTGAATACAAGCACTTTATGAACATTTAACTGGTGGTGTGCTGGTTTCTGCCTTGGCTGAAAAATTATTTTCTGGCTTAGCTAGCATGGTTATACAGGTTGAGTATCCCTGATCCAAAATGTTTGGGACCAGAAGTATTTTGGATGTCGGATTTTTCCGTAGTTTGGAATAATTGCATACCATAATGAGATAACATGGCGATGGGACTCAGGTCTAAGCACAGAATGCATTTATGTTCCATATACACCTTATACACACAGCCTAAAGGTAATTTAACACAATATTTTTAATAACTTTGTGTATTAAACACAGTTTGTGTACATTGATACAACAGAAAACAAAGGTTTCACTATCTCAGCCTATATATATATAGTGATATACTGTGTGAAGACAGCGGCACTCCAGCAGACTTTATGAAGATTTAACAAAGTATTCTTTATTATTCTCCAATGACGTTTCGGGGACAAACCCAGTCGTCAGGGACAAGCGTTCACATACATAACCAGTTTATATAGCCCTCATACAGGTAATTACATTGTTTATGATGCTCACCTGTCCACCACCGCCATCCTCACCCAGCCCGCGTTCATTGACCGAAAGCAGCGGACTCTGACGTCAGATGACAGCGCCGGACAAGCGGCTCACAGAGAAGGCGCTACTACTGTTGCTAGGAGACACTGATAAACAAACAAAACCCATAACACTACGTAAAATGAATTTGTCCCAGAAACGACGTTGGAATAAGAAAGAATACTTTTTCAACTTTCGCATAGTCTGCTGGAGTGTCGCTCTCTTCGAACACAATATCTTGGGCCATGCTGATGGACCTACGGAGGGCACGGCAGCCATTGCTTATTTGAACTCATTTGGGAGTTCTGGGCTACTGCCTTCTATATATATATATATATATATATATATATATAGGAACAGAATGGGCGGCACTCCAAGTCTTGATTCAAGTAAAGTAAAGTGCAACGACTTTTATTAGTCAAACACACATGATCTACGTTTCGGGGTCGCAGCCCCGTCGTCAGGACGACGGGGCTGCGACCCCGAAACGTAGATCATGTGTGTTTGACTAATAAAAGTCGTTGCACTTTACTTTACTTGAATCAAGACTTGGAGTGCCGCCCATTCTGTTCCTATACATTCCTGGGCTACCAGCTGGAGGGAAGGCACCGTGAGCAAATTACTTTTATGCAAAGGGCATAAGAGTGCCGGGTCATTCTGGATTTTATATATATATATATATATATATATATTTATTTATAATTATATATATATATATACATATAGTCATTTTGGACTTGAGGAGCCTGCACACTGCATGCTCCGAGTGTCAAGTAGTTTTTGCCTTTCTGTTGCCTGTTGCTCCTTTCCATGATGTCATTGAGATCATACAGATGGAGCCATGCTCATCTGAGGCGGCTCCATCGCAAACGAGCACTGCCGGCGTGACTAGGCGATCCGTCTGCCTAGTCACGTCAGGAGTGCACAGAGATGCTCCCATTCAGAGTGTCTCTGTCCGGGCGCACGGACAGAGACGCTCTCCATTCAAGTGAATGGGGCGCGTCTCCATCGGAGACGCCAAGTTCTAGGCGCGCCTAGGCACAGACGGAGCCACAACTAGCGTGGCTCCATCTGTACATACCTCAGTTTCTTTCTAGGTCATGCACTGCAGACGCGACAAGGCGATCCAGTGCCTATCCGCGCTACAGGAGTGCACGGAGATGCTCCCATTGATGTGAATGGGGCGCATGCCCGTCTCAGACACACGCGCCCTATTCATGCAAATGGGGTGCGTGAGCGTCTCAGAAGCACGTGCATCCCAGCTCAGTCGCGATGATGCACTATGCCTGGCGCACTGCAGCTCAGACGGAGCCACGATTAACGTGGCTCCCTCTGTATACAATAGTAAAAATGGATGTGGTATAATAGTGTCTAGTTAGACAGTCAATAGACACCACATATTAGACAGTCAAAAGGTCGACAGGGTTGAAAGGTCGATAGGGTCAAAAGGTAGACATGAGAAAAATAGGCAATGTAAAAGGTAGACAGGGTCAAAGGTAGACACTATTTTTTATGCATTTTTGGGGTTTGTGCGGATAGTTTTGTCATCTTAGACTCCTAATTGTAGAAAGGCATCCCCTCGCGGGCCTCGGTGGCTCACCACAAGTTTTAGATCCTACTCTATGCTGACATGGATAGAGAAGGTATGAAAAAGTCTAAAAACATGTAAAAAAACATTTTTAAAAAGTGTTTACCTTTTTTTATGTCGACCATTTTCATGTTGACCTTTTGACCCTCTCTATCTTTTGACCCTATCAACCATGTGTACTACATTTTGACCCCGTCGACCTAATGTCTGTCTAACATATGTTGTCTATCTATTGACTGTCTAACTAGACACTGTCTTTCTATCATCCGGATACCAGTGAAAATGCCTTCCAAATTCATCCAGTAGTTTTTGCATGATGCCGGAACGAACAGACAGACAACAATACTGATTTTATTTTCATCTTCATAGTGCATAAACAGTCCCTAGAAGTACTGTATATTTAAAAAAAAAACTGCTATGTACAGACACAACCCAGTTTTATTATATATATATATATATATATATATATATATATATATATATATAATGGGCAAACTCAATGTCATCATAGAATTAAAGGGTTTATTTATTATTTTTTTATTAACAGTTTCTTATATAGCGCAGCAAACTCCTTTGCGCTTTACAGTTGGAAACAATAATGATAAAACAAAACTGGGTAATAACAAACAGTCATAGACGTAGGAGGGCCCTGCTCGCAAGCTTACACTCTATGGGGAAATATTTACTGATAAAAAGGAAAGGTGCTATCTATTGCATAATTTTTCACTAGACTGCAAAGGTTCTTGGTGGGCTGCATGAGATGGCCTCACAGCAATGATGAACCAGGGTCAAAAGGAAGGGAAAGTGAAGAAAGATAAAATATGTGAGGATATGTGTGGACTGTACAGTGGGGATATAATCGGATAGGAAAGCTTATGAAGGTTGAGTGAGCAGTTCTGGAATGAGATAAGCTTGCCTGAAGAGGTGAGTGTTCAGGGAACGTTTGAAGGTTTGGAGACTAGGGGAGAGTCTTATTGTGCATGGTAGGGCATTCCACAGAGTGGGTGCAGCCCAAAGAAAGTCCTGCAATCGTGCATGGGAGCAAGTAATGAGTGTGGATGAGAGACGTAGCTCTTATGAAGAGCGGAGAGGTCAGGTTGGGAGATATTTTGAGATAAGAGAAGAGATGTACATTGGTGTAGTTTGGTTAATGACCTTGGGGGTCATTCCGAGTTGTTCGCTCGGTAAATTTCTTCGCATCGCAGTGATTTTCCGCTTAGTGCGCATGCGCAATGTCCGCACTGCGACTGCGCCAAGTAAATTTGCTATGCAGTTAGGAATTTTACTCACGGTTTTTTCCTCGTTCTGGTGATCGTAATGTGATTGACAGGAAGTGGGTGTTTCTGGGCGGAAACTGTCCGTTTTATGGGAGTGTGTGAAAAAACGCTACCGTTTCTGTGAAAAACGCGGGAGTGGCTGGAGAAACGGAGGAGTGTCTGGGCGAACGCTGGGTGTGTTTGTGACGTCAAACCAGGAACGACAAGCACTGAACTGATCGCAGATGCCGAGTAAGTCTCGAGTTACTCAGAAACTGCACAGAGATGTCTTATCGCAATATTGCGAATCTTTCGTTCGCAATTTTGATAAGCTAAGATTCACTCCCAGTAGGCGGCGGCTTAGCGTGTGCAAAGCTGCTAAAAGCAGCTTGCGAGCGAACAACTCGGAATGACCCCCCTTGTGTGTGAGTAAAAGTATTTTATATTGAATACGGTAGAATACCATACCTCCCAACTGTCCCGATTTTCGCGGGACAGTCCAGTTTTTTTGAGACTGTCCCGCTGTCCCACCCGCGGGCCGCAGTGTCCTGCGGTTTGGGGGGCAGATGGGAGGCTTTGTCTCTCGCTGCCCTGCTTAGCAGAGCAGCGGTGAATAGATGCTGTGCGGAAGCGTCTATTCACGATTGACAGAGGGAGAGGGGGCCATGCCCCCTCACTGACGAAAATGGGGCGTGGCTCGCGATCATGGACCCTCCAAGAATTCACGCCCCCTTTCCCGTAGGCCACTCCCCCTTTCTGGGTGCGCTGCACGCGCCGAGATGTCCCTCTTTCAAGTTCTTCAATGTTGGGAGGTATGGAATACTGGTAACCAATGGAGGGACTGACAGAGCGGATCTGCAGACGATGAACATCTAGCGAGGAAGATTAGCCTCGCAGCTGCATTCAGAATAGATTGTAGTGGTGAGAGTCAAGTAAGAAGAATATTGCAATAATCACTTTATCACTGTATCACCAACGTTTCAGAGTGCGTTCACATTCGTTTATCAGGGTAAGATGTATACAAAGTGAAACATCTTACCTTAAATAGCAAACTACCAGAGGTGATGTGCTGGGATCAGTGTGATCCCGACAGCCAGGATACCGGCGGCGAGCGCATCCTGTCCCCTCGCGGGATCGCTGCTCTCGCCACGATTCGGGCCCGGTGGCGACCTCGGGTGGTGGTGTGGGCCACCACCCGAGTGAGGATTTCAGCCAGTGGTCAGTGGTCAGGATTCCGACTGCCAGTGTGTCAGCGGGTGTCGGGATTCCTGTGTCAGTATCCTGACAGCCGGGTTCCTGACAGGTGGCAAACATCACAATATTCTGGGGCTCGGGACCCACAAAATAGGCAGGCTTCCCCCCCAAAAAAAAAACTTCTAAAAAAAAATATATATATTAAAAAAAACATACAAAATAAATATATATATATATATATATATATACATCCAGGTGGAACGGCACTCGGAGACCATAAAAAGTGTAGAAATTTTATTCCATCATTAACGTTTCGGAGCAGCAAGCCCCGTCCTCAGAATGAACACATCATAGCAACAAGTGAAAAACACTTACCCATTTAAATAGAACCCCATGCCGCCGGCGTCCTCCTCCATCGCTTCCGCCATCGCGTCTCCCTCCCCCTGCTGCATCCGTCACGTCACTTCCATGTCCCAAACAAGCGGTTGCCAGGGGAGCGCAAGCATGCGTTCCACCGCCGGTCAGCGCTGCGTTCCACAGTAGACAGGCGTGGAGGGCTCAGTCAGGGAAGGCTCTGCGAAGAGAAAAAGAAGGGGATCGGAGGCGCCCGCATCAAATAACAGTGCAATTAATATGTCCCAAGCAAAATGCATAGGCACATACCCACACAGACAATAAAAACGATATATATCTTTGCACTCTTTCTCAAAATTTGTGTATATCACGTTTTTATTGTCTGTGTGGGTATGTGCCTATGCATTTTGCTTGGGACATATTAATTGCACTGTTATTTGATGCGGGCGCCTCCGATCCCCTTCTTTTTCTCTTCGCAGAGCCTTCCCTGACTGAGCCCTCCACGCCTGTCTACTGTGGAACGCAGCGCTGACCGGCGGTGGAACGCATGCTTGCGCTCCCCTGGCAACCGCTTGTTTGGGACACGGAAGTGACGTGACGGATGCAGCAGGGGGAGGGAGACGCGATGGCGGAAGCGGTGGAGGAGGACGCCGGCGGCATAGGTTCTATTTAAATGGGTGTTTTTCACTTGTTGTTATGATGTGTTCATTCTGAGGACGGGGCTTGCTGCTCCGAAACGTTAATGATGGAATAAAATTTCTACACTTTTTATGGTCTCCGAGTGCCGTTCCGCCTGGATGTATATCATGCTATTTTGACTGGCACCGGAGCAAGCTGACTAATGGATGGATATGAGTGCCGGCTAACACTGGAAGGATATATATATATATATATATATATACACATACATACACACACACACACACACACACACACTTTCTCTCTCCCACTCACTCTCCCTCAACTTACCTATCACAGGCTGGCCGAAGCTGTAGCAGCCTAGTCCCGTGAAGCTCCACCCCCTCCGTTCATGTAGCTCCGCCCCCTTTTCATGACACGTTCTGGCACTGTCACAGGAGGGGGGAGAGTATGCTGCAAGCTTCTATTGAAAAGTCTCTGCCAAAATGGTCACTGCCTCAGAGGAGACAGTTATTAAAGATACTAGAGAAGCCTCCTCCAGTATCTTTAATAACTGTCTCCTCTGAGGCGGTGGCCATTTTTGGAGGGACGTTTACAATAGAAGCTTGCAGCGTCCTCTCCCCCTCCTTTGACAATGCCAGAACTCGGTAATGAAAAGTGGGCGAAGCGTCGCGGCGGGGGGACGGCAACATGAGCGGCCCGGGCCCTCTCCTCTCTGTTAGAGAGGCCGGGCTCGGGACATCTGTGCCAGCAGCACCTCGCTGATGGCAGGCCTGTACACACTGGGAAAAAAGCGTGTATGCAGAGTGATGATGTGAACATCGCTGGGCGGAAAAACGCTCAGTGCATACACACTGAGCGATTTTCACCCTGGCCCAGTGATGTTCACAGGGGTGAGTCACTCGGCTTGTAAAACAAGCAGATGGACGGCGGCGGCCAGCGATGAGGCGGGAGCGCGCATCAGCGCTCACCGATCATCGCCCGGCCATACACACTAGATTTTGAGCTCAAAGTAGCTCAACACGCCAAAAGTGAGCTACTTTGAGCTCAAAATCGCCCAGTGTGTAATGTGTATGGGCCTTAAGAGAGGGAAAGTTTCAATGTGATTGCAAGCTTAAAAACTGATTGCATGCACCCTGTGGGTAGACATCCTACTATAGTATTTTCTGCCTCTCAGGGACAAGTAACAGCATATACTCACTATCACTATTTGTGTCAAGAGTCTGACTTTCAACATTACTTTCATGTACTAAGTGATTCTCTATAGATTGTAAGCTTGCGAGCAGGGCCTTCCTACCTCTATGTTTGTCCATTTTTACCCAGTTTTGTTCTATTACTGTTGTTCTAATTGTAAAGTGCAACGGAATATGCTGCGCTATATAAGAAACTGTTAATAATTAAATAAATAATTCTCACATACCTGTTTAGCAGGTCAGCTTTTCTTATTGCACTTGTGTTGTGGAGCTTATGCACAGATGTTGCCATGTTGGATCTTGTCAGCTGACCGCATCTCCTCCAGTCAGAGGGCTCCTTGCCTCAGCTGACTCTAGCAGCCAATCTGTGACTTACAGCTCCTATGTAAACCTTTCCTGCTCTTTAGTTGATGGTCAGAGCAATAAGTCACGTTGCTGAATCCTGGCACCTGTTTAGCAGTAAGTCTGCAGATCCTAGTTCACTAAAGTGCCTCAGTATTGCTGGGTTATCCATCTGCAAGCATCAGCACTGCTGAAGCTTTCCAAACCACTGTTTTTTCCTGTGTTTCCAGTGCATCTAATTAGCTAAGCCTCAGTATTCCAAGCTACAGACAGTGTATTATCTGTTCATCTGCCTCACAAGTCAGTATTGCTTCCAGCTTTACATTACTAATTACAAATCTCTTCATTATTCTCAAGAACAGCTCTGCTGGAATCAGCTCTTGAAATCACCAGCCTTGTTTATATGCTTGCATTTTATTTCTGCTGTCACTCTCTCTCCAAATTGTGCTTCCACCTGAGAGTTTCATATATTCATGCAAGCAAGTTATTCATCTGCTTCATGTGCAAGTTGCACTCTTCTACTGAATGCTCATTCTAAAGGACATTATCATCTCAGTCCTGTGCTGCTAGTACTGTACATCGTTTCCCTGCTTTTTCTAGCATTCTCCTGCAGCAAGCATACAGTAATATGTGTGCATTTCTTCAGCTTCATGCCACAGTGCAAGCACTTGAAACACAGACTCAGTCTTCAAGTGTCCAGAGGTTACATTTCCAGTCCAAGCCCAGCTTTAACCTGCTCCATAGCACTACTGAATCCAGTACAGAATCCAGCCACTGGTCCTAGTACAGCGTCTAGAACCACCAGTACCAGCACTGTGTCCAGCCCTCATCCACTGGTACAAGCCCAGTGTCCAGCCCTCATTCACTGGTACAAGCCCAGTATCCAGCTCTCATCCGCTGGTTCCAGCCCAGTGTTCAATTCCACTACTTCTGGCCTGGTGTCCAGATCTCATCCACTGGTTTCAGCCCTGTGCCAAGTTCCACTCGTTTTAGCCCAGTGTGTCCAGCCCTCATCCACTGGTCCCAGCCCAGTATCCAGTTCCACCAGTTCTTGCCCAGTGCCAAGTCCTCATCCAATGGTTCCAGCCCAGTGTCCATTCCCCCTGGTGCAAGTCCAGTGTTCAGTCCAAGTGCCACCAGTCCTGTTTTTTGTGCAGTTCCACTGGTATCAGTCCAGTTTTCAGGATTCCAGCATTACCCCAGAGT